>NC_071331.1:68681-668681 GCF_010183535.1 Caenorhabditis remanei | reverse complement strand
GAAAAAAGCTTTCCCACTGTCAACTGTTGTCATATTTCTCTTAATTGTAATGATGAAACAAGAAAAAAGTTGGAATAAACCATAAGTGAGAGGTTTCAAAGATGAAACAAGCAACAGTTTTATATTTCGTCCCAGTTGTTTTTACCAAAAATTTCTTAAAGATGCTTGATTTTTCAGACTGCTGTTTACATTTTTTTTAATATAAAACTAAATCAATTAACTACTCTAACTGTACTCCTTTACTAGCAGCACAAACGTTTTTGTATTTCTATGAAACAATCCGTTCCTTCTCTAAGACTCTATCACTGAGCTGATATTTCTCACTTTTAATCAAAATTACGAAACAGAAAACTAAATGGAATATCAATAACAGGTTTCAAAAGATAATTTGTTACTTTTAGGTAATTTAATTAGGTTTTCCTTAAAAAACATACAAATAATACATAAATTGCTTCAAAACTGCACACAACTCTGATAGGAAGAAGATTCTTGCTGAACTTCTCTCCTGCTTTGCCCCATATTTCAGACGAAAAACGTATTCAATTTCCTCTTCGATTCCAGAAAAAAACTTCTTCCCGTTTCCGCCAGGAAATTTTGAGAATGCCACCAAACTTAAAGGGTCATCCATCCATCAAGCGTTCTTCTCTTTTTTCCGTAAAAAATAGAAGTCACCTGATTTATTTCCCAATCTTTTTCCTCTTACTCGGAGCGTTTTCGGAAGGGAAATTGGAATCGGATGCGTCGAATTTGCTCCCGCATTTTCTTATATTTTGGAGTATTGGAGAGGGAAATTGGGAGAGGAAAAAGGTATTTTTCTGGAAAGGTATTATTTGTGAAACTTAATTCCGAACGAAGCAGTGAAAAGATTTAAATTCGGGGATATATCTAAAAACATTGAAATAATTGTTTTTCTAGAAAAGAATACGTGAAATTCTGTTTCTGATATTAACATGAATGGAAGGTTTTCAACACAACTATCGTAGAGAATGGTTTCGGTGTTTTATTAAAATAAATTATTTCTAAATTTTATTGGAAAACCCAGCTTTCAAGCTATACAAACATCAAACCAAGTCAAAAAAATGAGTTGTAGTAGTAATAGGGCTTGACACAAAGTGACCTACGACGCCATCAGAAATATAAAGTTACAAATTTGTGGACACAATACTTGACTACATTTTACTTCCTCTTTTACACCTGGATATATGGAATAGAGTTTTTACTTGTGCCCGCAGGACATCGATTTGTTAAATTTGTTATTTCTGATTACAAACTTTAGAAACGGTAATTTTCTTAAGAATAAAAATTTCAAAAAAGGAGAAAATCCATAAATTCTGAAGTTTTTCAAAAAGTAATCAGAAAACAACTTTCCAAAAAACCTGAATAGGGAACACTGGTGTGCACAGCGTAAAATTGAAAAATGTTTACAAAAGAAAAGAGAATAAGGAATGTGCAAAAATTTGAATGAAAAGGGAATTTCGAATTCTGATTACAAGTTTTGAAAAGTAAAAAGAGGAATTATAACAGAAAACTTATAATTGCTGTTTCTTTGTGAAGATTTTGTAATGGACCATGTTGACATCTTACTGGTCAGCTGTGATGTTGATTAAATTGACTGAAAATAACTTTGTGAGAAATCAAAAGAAGAAACATTTCCAGCATTATTGAGTCACTCGAATCAGTTCTATCCCACTTGAATTGAAAACGTCAATCGAATTATTAACAGAAAATATCGAATTGTAGTTTTCCAAGTATATTTTATGATACTTTTAAAACTGTCAATTTTGCGGAATTGTAATTATTTGATTCTCAGAGGTGTATTACATCTGGTGATAATAAAACATGATTTCTGAAGTTCTATCCCAAGTTTAAAAGGCCTTGTCGATTTCCAATTGTAATAAAACTATATGCTTTTCAGAGAAATCAAACGTTCAGGACACGCCACTACTGTCATAGTTCTGCTACTTTGTAAGAAAATTGGGTTTATATGAATAATCTTATTAATCATAACGATGAAACAAGAAAAAAAACTCACAAATATACACAAGACGGCTGTTTCAAATATGATAGAAGCTAAGAGTTGTTAAATCGTCTACGAGTGTCGATTCCTGTTTGTACGTATAATCAAAAATATATATAAACTCAAATTTGTCAATTTCGGCTAAACCTTATTTTCGAAAATTTCCGGTCAGTCAGGAGGATGCCGATTTTTTAATCAAATTTTTTAAATTCTTTTAACGTCAAAAAAGTCCAATTTTTTGATTCATAATTATTAGCACGACTCGCTTCTTACAGCCGCCCTCTACCGTAACCAAAGAAAATTGCGTGAGAAATTGAGAGATTCAGAGGAAATGAGAAATTTCTCATTCGGTAGAGCGAGGTGGTAAGACGCGTGTCGTGAAAATAATAGTGGACTAACTTTTGGTAAATGAAGATCCTCGAACTATCAACCAAATCACCAAATGGAAATCGATTAGAATAGGAATTCCATTCAAAATAATTCTCAAATTTTTGAAACAGTGGGAAAAGATATCTGCAATATTGGTTTGAGAGTTTTCTCTTTTAGAAAATTGTTGTTTATTGAATTCTCTCATTAATCCTTTAAACGTTGTCTTTTCAATGAAAAAGAAACTATCTGGGTCAGTTGAAGAAATTATTATAGAATGGTTTCAAAAATTCTAGTTAATTGATGTCTGAAAAAGAAATTTTTCCATAAATGAACACAACGAGTTCATCAAACTCACAAGACATGGTTAGTGTTTCTGTGGTCTGTCAAAAAATGTCAAGATCCGAAATTTGATGTTATTGGTATTTTGAAAAAAAACGTTAGGTTATCCCTACTTTCTATATTTAATTTTCAGTGTTTCAGAAACACCACAAGTGTTTGAAATTTGAAGAAAGCTTATTTCTTTCGATTTTTCCAAATTTGAAAAACATTGAACAACATTTTACATAACGAACACTAGAAAACCAACCATCAGCAACACTTACAAAAAAATACAAGCGGTCCGCGTTAAATTGGAAAATGTTTACAACAGAAGTAAATGAGAAACTTTGAATTATGAGTATTTATCAACAAAAAAAACTTTAGTTCGAGTTTTTATGATTTCCTTGAAACGGGGTGTTCCGTCTTTCATATGTGTTGTTTTTCAAAATAAAGCTAACAATTATTCAGTTGAAGTTGTTGTACAACCCAAATCGGAAATAAAACTCTCCACCCAACCAACGACCAGACGGACCAGAGGGCAATGCAGAAGGATTGTGTTCAAAATGGAAACGAATGAAGTGGATAGGAAGAAAAAAGATCTCGTGAAAACAGGTCAGTTCTTATCAAGCTCCTCTCTCTCATACCATTTGTTTGGACTTTAATTAGTTCCGTCGTTGAGATTCGTCTCTTTGGCGGCGCGGAGATCATTTAGAAATAAAGAACTCTGTGAGTTCTTATAAATATTCACAGTAATACTCCTCATATTCTTTTTACAAGTTACGGCGTTGAAACAGAAGTTTTTCGAAAACACCAAATACATAACTGTTTCTAGAACTCATTTTGTGATGAGGAGTTGTAGATAGAATTACTCAAAAGCAGACTTGTCAGAAATCGGGCCGGGCCGGGCCAAAATTTTTCCTGTTTTCAAAAAATGGAAAACCCGTTTTTACCAAATTTTATCTGAAATTTTTCGAAAAAATAGAGTAAAAATGCTTAAATTATCATACATATTCACATTTTTCCTAAAATTTCAAAAAATTTCCAAAAAAATCAAAAACTCAAAATGTTTCAAAAGAGCCGAGCCGGGCCGGGCCGGGCCGAGATTTTTCTTGAGTTTGGCCCGGCCCGTGACAAGTCTGCTCAAAAGGTAGGGTTTATTGTGACACTTGAATCCGATTAATTTAATTTGTGTGATTTGGAGCAGTTTTGAGTCTGTCAACATATATGAGTGGAAACCGTTTCTGGTTTCTTGCAGTATTCTGAAAAAACATTATAATTTATTTCATAAGAATAACAAGAATAACTAAACCATAAGACCCAATAAAAACACCAAAAATGCGTAAACGACGTTTTGAGAAAAACTGAAAATGCAGGAACAGTGGAATACAAGCAATGGTTTGAAGAAAGGCACAGGAAGACCAACTCATGGAGTGGAAAAGGGGAAAAGAGAGAGATCTGGGATCTAATAGGGGAATTTAGGTACAAAATAATATATAAAGTGAGGAATAGGGGGGTTTTGAGCACTTGGAGAGGATACCGATAATGAAATTATTTTCAAAAAAAAATAGAAAAAAATATAATACTTCCTATATTGGTTTAGGCTTTGTCCAGCAGTGACATTTCTTCCTGTAAATAACTTTTTTCTATACAAAACCTATAATGCCACCAACTAACCTCCTCGGCCACCGGTGCTGGATGCTGTCCAATCAGATTCAGAATCCGCGGAGTTGTGTCCACAGAAACTATCGATGGCTTTCTGACATTTTCGGGTACAAGCATGGCGGATGGATCAGTTATTGGTCCCGCTTTTTCGGCCAATGAGATTTGGGATCCATGGGCGGATGAGTTGTGCGACACGTCGGAGAGGTCGTTTCTGGAAAAGTTTATCCATTCGTTTTGAGTATTATTAGACAATTTTGTGATTTAAATATCGGCAATAATTGTGCCTATTTATCTAGTTTCACTGATACTCCATTTTCTAGAAAATATGTTTTCAAAAGAAAACTAGCTATTTCTGTATTTTTCAGTAGTAAATGGAAAAATTGGTGGCAACCGACGCAGGTTTTTTATATTCAAAATGTGCACAATAATGCCCACAATACGGCTTGCAACACTAGAAAACGGAATAATTTTTTCTGGGCCGTAAAAGGTTTTCTCTCGTTTCTCTGCGTGTCTTGCCCCCTGCTCTCTTGCCCACGTGTTGCGCAAGTGCGAACCGCCCGCCGTGTAGAAATGTATGGACCTGGGGAAAGCTGCAAACTTGAAGAAATAAAAACTCACAACGGTCTCTCCCTTTGCATCAACGAAGCCTTGTAGGCATTGATAAAAGCAGACACTGATATCTCCAAGTAAGTACAATCCTCCTTGACGACAGCCGAGTAATCAGGTCTGAACATCAGATCAGGCCGTCTCGCCGACAAATCCGACGTCCCTACAATACTCATGCTCCTTCCGAGTGTCGCTGCTCCCTCCACCATTTTTGCCATAATCTCCCCTCCGAAATGATGCCATGGACCTGCTTCAAACATCATTCCACTCGCACCGATTGTTACTTGAATACGGCCCTCGAGGATCAGAATGTACTTGTCACTTGGCTCATCTTTCTGGTAGACTTTTGCAAGGCGGGGAACGTTGATTGCGTCGTCGCCCATCGCCATGAGAGCGGAGACGTCGACGCGACGGGCACTGCTTCGGATGAGACGTTCGAGGACGTTGGTATCGAGGAACTCTTGGCGGAATGCGCGTTCGTTGGAGACTAGCCATTGGAGAGCAACCATTTGGAGCTGAAAAAGGGAATTTGAAAAGAATCAGTGTTTCACAAGAGACATTTTAGTCAACTTTTGTTTTCGAATTATTGATAAGCTCTTTTCCAATTATCCTTCTTACCATACTTCAGAATGGAAACTACATGTTCAAAAATATGTCAAAATGTAGATCTCAGCGTGCTCTATGTCTCTGGACCGCCTTATGGTTTATTATTACCTTGTGGACCGGGTTGTAGTGCCTAAATAGCTGATATCGTCAAAATGGGACTTTAGATTGGTACTCGATATATCAATAAATAATGAGCCTGCTGGTATTTTGACAGAATCCTTGAGTTCAATTTTTCTCTAGACTCGTAGTATTCATTATGAAGCAAATTACGTTCCGGCCCAAAAATGGCTGAAAATAGGATATTTCAGAAGAATCAGTGTTTCACATAAAACATTTCAGTCAAACTTCATTTTCTAAATATTGAACGAGGTTTCATATTACCAAAATTATTACATGAAATAAAGTAAATTGCGTTCCGGCCCGCCCTAGCCCGCATTGACACGGACCGACAATAATTGACCCAGCTGACAAACACCATGAAAACTGTATTATAGCGACATGCCATTATGTTTTTCAACTGCGTCCCAGAGAAATTTTGGTTTCAGAAACTCAATAAAGTTAAACGGAACAATTTTTCAGACGTTCTACTCGTCTATCTAGGAACTACTAATCACTCTGCTTCTAATCAGAACCAATAAAAACACCCTGTCGTCCTATTACATGTTCCGGTACAATACAGTTTTTACGGTATGCAGTTGTGAAAATGAGCAAATTTAATTTCAGAAGAATCAGCGTTTCACATAAATAATTTGAGTCAAATCTTATCTCAGAAATATTGGTTGACCTATATTTTCTAGTCCTCACCTGCATTGAAATCATAGTTTGTGGAGCTTCGTGATCCCCAAAGTACTTCGTTGCATCTCTATTCTGATCCTTCTTTATCTTCACCTTGTTCACGTTGTCAGTCACAATATCGAACTCATCGTTGATCTCGGCCTAAAAGAATTTAAATGTATACAGTTCCACCAATCTGTGATAATTTCGTTGATAAATGTTAGTCTTGATACCAATTGCCCTCAAAGTTAAAAGCTTATTAACTTAATCAAGGCTCTGGGGTTTCAAAAAAAGCGTTATATGCCAAAAAGACCCAAAAAAACTAAAATCTGGTGCTGTGTAAACTCACAATGGGCTCCTCTCTTCTCGGAACATAACGATGTCTACTTTTGTTTCTTGGCACCTTTTTTTCAGAAAAAATAACAAAACTTATATGCAGATTCATAATATCCCATACAACTTCTTCCTACAACTTTCTCGCCAAACTTACTTGTAAGATCTCCTCGACAATATCCTCCAGAGTGACGACTCCCACCAACTCATAACTCGGATCGTGTCCGTCATCCGTATCTATCAATTTCTTCACCATCGCCAAGTGTCCCTCTCCCTTCTTGAATGCCTCTAATAGATTTGGAAGTGGCGTGTCGTTCATCACAAATTTCACGGGATGTTTGTGATATCCACAGACTGTCTTCACTGTGAAGTTGTCATCTGGATCCAGGAGAGCCAGATCTTTCACGAACAACATATCGGTCACATTGTTCTTATCTCCGTATTGATAGACTGGAATCCGAGTGTATCCCATCTTCACAATCTCCATGACTGTCTTGGCGTTGAGAATAGTGGTATCGGGAAGCATGAACACGTCTTCTATCTTTGTCATCACATTCCTCACAACTTTATCAGCGATTTCCATGGCTCCCACAGCGATTTTCAGTTCATTCGAAACTTGTCCGTTGTCTGTGATAGACATCTTGATGAGCTCCATAAGACGCTTGCGGTCGTATGCTTGCTGGAAGTACGAAATTAAAGTCATGAAGGCAACTCAGTGTTCTTTCTGTTTCAAAAATATCATAAAACTGAAACAGTGAAAACTCTATAATTTGTGTAACACTCACGTATTCATCTCCCAACAAGCAATCCAAAAGTTTCGATACTGGCCAAGCAATTGGAAAAGTGAGCATAATGAAGAGCTGAGTAATGGAGATGGTGTGAGCTCCCACTTCGAGACCTTTTCTAAAAAATGCAAATTTGGGTTATATTTATTACGGTTTCGATGGGATTGTAAATGCTGCCCAGAAATATTGTATTCAATTTGGTGACTGTATGCGTAGAAAATATCTGTTTCTAAGTATTTTATCAAGGTTTTTATGTTTCAAGGACCCTACAAGACATGCAGATTTCAGTCTCCTAACTTCCTTTTCTTCATATGTCGATTTTATGATCATGCTAGAAATAATTTCTGTTTTCACGTTCAATACGTCAAATTTTTGCAAAATTTTGCAAAATTTGATACAGTTCGAATCAGAAACTCTTTGGTTAAAAACCCAGCGTAGCGTGTTATCCAGTAAACTAAATAAACACAAATGTGACGCTGATAATGGGAAGACATATCTTTGAGGTGACGTTTTTTAACTCAACGGAATTTTTTGAGTGATTTTCAGCATATTTTGAGGTAAAATATCAAATGTCTAAAGTTTCACAATACGAAATTTTTTGCTTCCATATGGATCTAATTCGAACGATGCCCGATCGACCTGCATTAACCGTTTTGCGACTCCGAAAATCACATTTTACGAACCAATAAGCTTACAAATTTTGACCTACCTGAAGAGATGTCTAAAAAATAATATGCCAGAAAATAGACAGGGTACCACAGAAAATTTTTTTGATGTGATTGCTGATAGTTCAGGTGTCTCTCTCAAAAAATTCCACAATACGAAAACGGATTTTTTCTTCATGATGCTTTTAATTATGTCCAGAACTATAAAAAAACTGCCAAACAACGTTTCTCAGTTATTTTCAGTTTTCTCAAAAAAAACTAAACATTTAGGTAAAGCAAAGGTGTGTTTATCGAATTCTACGTACTCCATTACATACAAGTAAAAAGTTGTCTTTCTTTTTTAACGCTCTGGGCTCTCATTGTGACAGACCGCCAAAGATTGCAATAACAACCCCATAACGCCCCAGGAAAAAGAAATGAATAGTTCAGCCCACGTTCATTGCGGTCCCTAACTATGTTTTACTGTTTCGATGATATTGTGAATTCTCTCTAGAAATTTTGTATTTAATCTGCGCGGGGTGCAATTTTAAATACACGTTCCTATTTTATCAGTTTTTGCTGTTTCAAAAACTTTCCAAAAGATGCGCAACATGTTCTCCCTAGTCCTAGCTGCATGTTTTGACTACTCACTTAACACAAATACTCTGCGGTAGAATCTCTCCAAAAATAACGATTCCCAGCGTAGACCCAATCAAAGCATAGATTCCTGTTGTCAACTCTCCCATCAGAATAGAAATTGCCGAGTTTACAATGACATTTCCCAGCAATAAAGAGCACAAGAGGAGATTTCCCTTTTTTCGAATCGGTAAAATCTTTTTGGCACATTTTTGCTCTTTTACTGCTCCTGACTTAATGACAAGCTCCAATTCCTGGGGAGTCAAAGACATCAATCCGAGTGTCAATCCGGAGAAAAGGGCGGAGAGAACAAGAAGGAATCCAATACAAGCAATTTGAAGAGGAAGTGGAAGGAAATATTCTTTTGGTGGACGCTCTGTAGTAAGCCACGTGGAAATGTCATCGATCTGAAAAAATCTAATTGAAATGTAAAATCATACTACAAAACTCACCGGATAAATCTCCCCAACTGGTGGTGCTCCTAGAGCAACTTTTGGCTTTACACACATCTTATAAGCGTGCACCATCTCTGGCAGCAGTTTCAGAGTCAGGTGGAATGTTGCCTTGTGGTTGAAATGTGTCTTGAAATGGTTCAATGCATCGATCACATAGGCTGGCTCCGAGCAGTTATTGGTAAAGGTCCAGATGATTTGGTGGATTTTGTCGAGATGGTTTCCATAAATGACTACTTTGAATTCCTCTTCAGGAGCGACGGAGCAGACACCGTGTTTGCTGGAAACTAGTGGATTAGAAATTGGCAATAAGATTATCACTCACTCATAACCAAATGGATCATCAGCAGGGAGCTCTACACGCATTCCGAAGATAGTTGGGGTCTTGAGTCCTTGATTTGTATTGTTGTTATTTGTGGAGGCTGGCTGAAAAAAATCTGTTTCAGAATCTTTTTTTTTTATTGAGATCAATCTAGAAACTTATTCAGATTCGGTGGTAGAAAAATATACAGGTCTAACAAGGGAAGTCTTTAGAGACGCAGCTTTCAAACGATCTATAAATCTGGTTATAAGTACTTTCGACTACGTGGAGTCCGTTTCTGCAGTCAAACCCTGCTAAATGTCTCTGCGAGCCGAGTTATGAGCTCTCAAACTTCTCATATGGTTAAACTTTCTCACGTGGAGTTCCAAATCGCCAGCGCGCGGTTCTATATACGTTCCCGAGCGGTTTACCTGTGCTCGCATGTTGCAAAAATGAAAACATCTTGCGTATGCTTTGCCGACTCTGAATTCCATGTGAAAAAGCTTAACCATATGAAACGTTTGGGAGCTCATAACTCGGCTCGTAAGGATATTTAGCAGGTTTTGACTGTAGAAATGGGCTCTCCGTAGTCGAAAGTACCTATGCCCAAATTTATAGATCGTTTGAAAGCCGCGCCTCCAAAGACTTTCCTTGTAAGAAAATAATACTCACTGGAACCGTCGAATTATCCGCCACCCCCGTCGTCGCTGAATCCAGAATAGCGGCTACTGTAGTGACGTCATCATTCACCCCATTTTGAGCGTTTGCCACGTGGCAGATGATAAAGAATAGTATACTTGTGAGGAGACGCAGACATGGTGCAGACATTCACTGGCGAACCTTCTAGAAGAAGTGGATGGGAAGGTAGGGGGTGGGGTCTGGAAAAATGGATTTTGAAGAAATTTAAGAGAGACACTTTTGAGAGCGGGACAAAGAGGGGATAGGAAAAGGGGGACGGAACAGAACCGAAATAGTGAGTTTAGGATTAAAAATTAATAGTGTTTGCAAAATTGGAGCAATGATAAATAAAGTTTTTGGGTCTTGGTGGATTTTTGAAAACAGAAAAAACCGTTACGCTTTTCCATTTTCGGAAAACTCAGTTGTCAATCACCTTATTACGACTCCCCAACCCATCCTAAGTTTTCCCACTATTCAAACCCAAATTTTGAAACAGTAAAGTTCAAAACACTTTTACGTACATATGTACACATGTCTATATGCATTGTCAGAGTCTACACCCGTGACTTCTTATGAATTGATAAGAGGAAATTGATAAATTAGGCTTGTTCATTTATTCTTTGTGCTGGTCAAACAAGGAAATATATCAAAAAGAGACAAAAAGAGAAATGGTATAGTTTGAGCGGTCAAATTATGGAAAAGTGAGATGGTGAAATGATTGGGGGAGAGGATTCAAGCTAATGAAGTAATTGATTAGTTGAAAAAAAAAGAAGATTAGTTCATAGAGATTATGAAACTGTGATTTGTAGATTGATAATTAGAAAATTTCAAGAACACTGATAATTTCACATGCATGGCGCAGGCAATAGTTTTTCATGGAAGCAGTAGTTCTGTAGTTTTATAAAAATGTTTCAAATTTACCGTAAAACAGAAGATAATTTTTCACAACTAATCCATTCTCTGTTCATGGGTCTCGGTAAAACTCGTTTCATATAAATCAAAAAATGTCAAAAAGTGTGCCCCTCAGTAGTCTTTGATGTCTAGTTCTCATGGAAATGCAGCATCGAATTCGCATTTCCGGTGTCATATTCAGGCAAGTTTAGGCGAATTTATTTGCTCGAGATGCTCGACAGGAACTGCATATGAAGCAACAAATCTTCCAGAATAAGATTTTCAGCGTTCAGAGCAAAAAATTTAATTAATATGTTATCTGCAGTTAATACGGGAACAACCATGGATAAATAAGTTGAACTACTTGTTACAGAACTGAAGCTGGAAAAAATGTTGGAATACTTCTTAAAGTAGCTATCTAGCACCAAATACAGCAAACTGAAAATATTGAAAAATGTTCTTGCATGAAAATAATGAGAAAAAGAGAATCTTTGAAATTATTTGTAAACTAAACATAATATTTTGATTCAACTTAATTTTTGAGCGCACGAATGGGAAAGATAAAAAAACTAGAAGTGAAACCAATTTGCACAGTTTCAAAGTGATAAGAAACAGAAAGTTTATAGATGGTCTAGATTCTAGAGGATGTTAGCTTCCCAATTTTCTTAAAAACATATTTAAAAAGTGGGGCTTGTTGAAGGAATGTATTCAACAAGTATGTTTTATGATATGGTGAAGTTGAAACAGGAAAAAGGATCAGCGTTATGATCAAACAACGTTATTTTGTCATAATCTGAATAGAATTCACTTGATGCCACGATTTTAGAAGTTCTATTATCTTACTAAGTAGGAGAACATATCTCAAAAACTCTAGATTCTCCCCTCATTTATATAATTAATTTCAGAAAATTGTTCCTATTAGAGAATAATTAAAAAAGAATGGAAGAAGGCAAAATGAAACTGCATTATTTATATTTTATTGTCCCGTTCATGGTATATTTCTCCTATCAGAGTTTAAAACCGAGGAAGAGCTCCCAATAAGTAAGATCCCACTGGAATTGTGTACACGCTTCAAAAATTTGATAATGTTGAGAAACCGTGACATTGGTTTTTTCCACACTTGTCACAGGCCGGAAATCAAAAATATTCTCGGCCCGTTTTGAAACATGTTCTGAGAAAATTTTGAAATTTTGAATTTTTTGCATTTTTTTTTGAAAAAAGTGTAGTTTCCGACTAGTAGTTTGAAATTAAATCGAAAGGTGAATAGTCATGATAATTTAGGCACTTTTAATCCGAATTTTCGAAAATTTTCAAAAAATTGAGTTAAAAAATGAGCACCCACTTTCGAATCCGGGCAGACTCGGGCCAAGAGAAAGTTCGCAATGGCCCGGCCCGGTTTTTGACAAGTCTGGTTTTTTCTTGGTTAAAGATTATATAAATTTGAAGAATCAATACGACGAATACGACGACGCATTAATTTGGCAAGAAGTGAAGACTATTTGACGTCTAGGAGAAACAGTGAATCAGTTACTATGAAATCCCTTCCCAACCAGGAATGTGCCTTGTGAGAGGCTCCACCTAGTCTCAACTGTATACTCTAATTCGAATTCCAAGGCAATAAATAAAAATGAGTCAAACTTTGTGAAAACTCTGTATCTAACAGAAATCTAAAAATGAATTCATATTATGTTAAAGTTGAAACAAAAAACATTAAAACAAATACTGAAGACGTACTTATATAAATCTATGACTCATATTCAGAAAACAAAAGAAAAAAGAAAAAAAAAGTTTTGTAAGGGAAAATGCGTATCAAATTACTGAACGTACAACCTACGAAATGAGAGAAAAAGAGAAGGAGAGACGCAGATGGAGAAAAAAAGAAGACGAAAATGGGAAATGACATTGAAAACGATATGGGTAGAAAGGGGGAGAGACTGGGAAGAATGGTCAATGGTCAGGTTAGGTAAAAAAATAAGAGGGAGAGAGGGAAGAAGGAGGAAATGACGTGGAATATCAGAAATTTTTAATAAAATACACTGAATGAATACGAATATGAATTTGAAATATCAGGTATCAGTGAAACGGAAGTGTTAGTTGTAGAAATAAAGAGTTCCGAGTACGTTCCAGTTTTTAAATGAATTTTTGAGAGAAGTAAGAACATTTGAATTCAAAATCAATCTGAATTGCGGAATTACAAAATTTTATCTAATCGATCAAGTTTATCAACTCGATACATGCAAGATAAATGTTTTAAAACAGAAGTTATTTGATGGTGAACACAAGGTCCCGTTAAAATCAATAAAAGCGGCATAGTGAAGATTACAAAACTACTGATTGTAATTTGTTACCAAGAAATTCATCAGAAAATGAGGAGTGCGGCTGATATCAAGACCGAACCAATAGAAAATGAGTATATGAGATGAAAAAAGAACATTTGGATTCAAAAGCAATCTGAATCGTAGAATTATGAGACTTTTTTCGTTTCTTATCCAAGTATTTTACCTGTGCCACTTGAAGTCTTGTTGATTGCGACTACACATCCAGTATAAAAATAGGCTTTCCACATTTTCAACGCAATTTTTACTTTCATGAGAACTTCCACAGGGTCCACAATACTGATCAAGTTTATCTACACGACACGTGAGAAATTAATGTTCTGAAACAGCAGTTATCTAATAGTAAAAGATTATGGTAATAAAAAACCAACACATACAACGAACAAGGTTGTTGGAAATGACTTCAATCTAATGCGTTTATAATCCCCGTTTTCAAAATTTGCGAAACTTTTGACGATTTCTGGTAACGGCAAAAAACCGTTCAGTTTCATAATGGATTGACCGAGTCTCACTATATCGAGGTAACAGATAGTCTAGACATGAGACTGAAAATGTGACATTATTGATAAACTAGCGACCACAGTAGTAGGTTTTTTCTATGAGCACCACAAAATGATAGTTTCCAGAAACGGAAAAATTTTACGAAACACCGAAAAGGAGTGAAAATGGGTTTCAGAGTAAAGCACTTGGAACTATATTGAAACGGAACAATTATTCTACGAGTTATTATAAGGTTCCCTTAATTAAAATAAGAACGTTAATTGCGTCAAGCAAATATTGCAACTTGAACAATAAATGAAAAACATGAAGCTGATCGAAAAATGAAGAGTTGGTCAGGTTAGGTATTAGCACAGCCGGTTTTTTTATAACCGCGCTCTGCCGAAACCAAAACAAAATTGCGTGTGAAATTGAGGGACTCAGAGAAAAATAGACATTTTTTCAAGGGCATTTCGAAGGAGCGCAGTTGTAAGAACTAGATAGAACAAAATGATATGGTTTAATGTAAAAAGAGACGAATAAGCATTTAAATAACGCTTAAATTATCAGGTATCGTTGAAACGGAGGTGTTAGTTGAAAAAAATGAATTTGGAAATGCACTCCAATAATGAAATCAGAGGTAAAGTTTGGGACAAATTGAAACACTTTGTTGTAGAAACAATCGAAATGGGAATGATTTGGTGTTACGTCAGTATTGAAGCAGAAATTATATTGAAAATTAGAGAAAAACTTCGCATTTTCCAATCAAAACTTCAGAAAAGGAGGTGGAAGTACACATAGTTGGTTAGCTCGTGAGAATTAGTCGTTCTCTTCCACCTGACTCTAGTTTTCTTCTAGTTTTCTACTTTCGAGAGATCAAAACAAATTAATAAAGTTATATCCCTAAGGTGACAAATAAATATATTGAAACAGAAGCAATGTGAAACATAGATGCAAGATATCGTATGTTTGTAGACAACCGATAAAGATGAGATCAAAATGAAGTTAACCACCTAAAAAAATGCAATGCAAGCCCACTGAAACACGAAAATTCACCGAAAATGAGTAATTTTCATGCAGAAAGAAAGCAATTTTCATATTTAAAGCATTTTTTTATTCCAGGAAACTGGTGTATTGAACAAAATTCAACAGAACGTTTAAAAAAATGCTAAAGCTGGAACACAAAAAGTTATCCGAATTGAAGATTTTCAAAAATTTTTAGTCGTTTACCATTTTATGTATCTAACCAAGCATTGAATTAGGATTAAAATGTACGTTTCGTATGTAAACTATGAAAAACAGTAACTTTTCTCACTTTTACACAATTTTTACTTTTCAAACAACAGAATTAGGAAAATGGGTTATTCCTACAGAAAAGAAGCAATTTCTATATAAAGCAAAACTCAACAAAACGTTTAAATAAATGCTAAAGCTGGTACACAAAAAATTATCCAATTTTCAAACTTTTCGAAAAATAGTTAACCACGTTATCTATCGAACTAGATATTAAATCAGGATAAAAATGTGCGATTTCATGTAAACTATGAAAAACAGTAATCTGTCTTACTTTTCTACTATTTTTTACGTTTCAAACACCAAAAAAACTGCGAAATTCCAAAATGCCGATGTAAAAAACCACTGTTTCCACTCTTTTCCGAATAGTTTGCAATTAAAAAAAAGGAGTTGGATTTCAAAAATCAGAAAAATCAGAAATGAATTGCAAAATAGGCAACACTGATAAATAAAATAAAAGCAAAATGCGAAGAGAAACGATGAATGTTTGAAGAGGTCACAGACATTGAGACCTGACGAGAGAGTATGGAGAAGTGAGAGAGTGGTTAGAGAGAGGGAAAGCATGTTTGTCTTTTTTCCGATGGACAACCACTATAAATTGAAAAAGAAAATGGGGGAGAAGAAAAGTAGAGGGGGAGGAAGAACATGGGTATTATGTGTGTACTTTTTTGATTTGTGTCTACTAGACAGATCTTATGAGGGGGAAAGATAAATAGATGGGGAATTGTAATTGAGTAGGAAAATAAATATTGCCGATTTTTTGATTCGACGGAGGTCTAATGAGAACTAGAACAGTTTTTTTGAAAATGTTGAGAGAAATCTAGATGGAATTTACCGAAATTTGAATATGTCCGCTGACTTCAACTAATTTTTGAAACCGCGTCACGGTGTCCCAAACTACCCCATTATTCCAAAATTGATGGGGTATACATATCAACAGTAGGGTTCCATTTTTGTAGTTGACAACTTTTTTTGTATGGACACTCCCTGGAGAGTTATAATCGCTTTAAGGTGGACAGCTCAAAAATCTCAAAAGAGCATTCATAGAAAAAAGTTGTCAATTACAAAAATAAAGATCTTCTTCTGATTTATATAGCACTGACCGAACTGCTGTATTGAAGGTTTCGAATTTTTTAGAACCAATGTAAACCTTAAGAAATATAGTAGCATTTTCAAAATAGCATCAGTAGTATTATGCAATACAACTAACCTCAGCACGAATCACTCGGCATTTTTGTCTAGTGTTAGAAACCCATCAGTGTTTTGACAGTTTCACTACACTGTTAAAAAATTTAGTTTAAGCCCCCATTTCAGCCTGCGCAATAGAAAATTAGAATAACAACTTTTTAATGAAGTGAATGAAACCGCGAAAACTGTGAATTCATACAAAAGACAATATCGTTGTAGTTACCATTCAATCGACTATTTGTCAAACATTAAAGGAAACAACTGAAGATTAAGAAAATCCTAAGGAGCTATTTGAAAATATAGAAACAAAATTATTTTTTGAATAAGTGATCTCGATGACAAGACTAACCTAACACAAATGAAACCGTTAATTTTTCAAACCGATTATTAAACTGTCTAGTACTGTCCAAATTCCATTTCTAACACCACGAAGAATAAGAATTTGTGACTATTCTTAATTATATTTTCTGTTAGCTCACTGAAATCGTGAAAAGTAAAAATTTTAATTTATATTCTGCTTCATAACTTCTAGTTTTTTGGAGAGTCACGAATTTAATGATCTCATTAATGGCAATTCAAATAAAAAAATTAACCTCAAACCACAACTTTTGGAGATAGATAGTCTAAAATGGACCTATCAGTTTCTGACCACATACTCTTGAGATATCATAAACTAGTTGAACAGAACAAATAGTAAACTCAAAGTTGTGAATCAACCTAATCAAAGGGCCGCTTACCAGTGACTGTAGGGTAGGAGCTAGAGAGATAGTGGGGAGATTGCGGAGATTTCGACCAGTCCAGAAGGGGATCTGGAACATTAGAGAACATACTTGCAACGGCCCGGCCCGGCCCGGTCGGCCCGGGTCACAGTACAAAAATTTGAATTTTTTGAATTTTTTTGATTTTTTTTTATTTTTTCGCAAAAAAGTCGAATTTTCGACTATGTTTTTACATATCGACAAAACTCAAGTGTACATAGAATTTTTGACTATTTTTGATGAAAATTTCAAAAAATTTCGAAAAATTTTGTGAAAAAATTGTGCTCATTTTTTGACTCCGGGCCGGGCCGATATTTTGCAAGTATGTTAGAGAACGGTGTGGTGGTTGATCGCTTATTTCGTGTCGGAATTTTTGAAATATCAGGAAAAATAAAAAGAAATTAATACGGAATTATTATGATTTATTATATCATGCAAGATTCCGGCCCGGCCCGGCCCGGATTTGAATATTTTAACCTTTTTCACCACATTTTTTTTGCAAAAATATTTTTTCTACAAATTTTCCATATTTTTTCTCAAGGATATTTCTCAAAAACCTTTGAAATCTACAAAAAATTTTTGAACTTTTTTAGGAAAAAAAAATTGGAAAATTTTCGAAAAAAATTGAATTTTTTCAGTACTGAAATTCCGGGCCGGGCCGGAGAAATTTTGATTTTGTCCCGGCCGTTGCAAGTCTGTTTCGAAGCAGTGAACACCTTATAAATTTGGTAAATTATGTATTATGAATGGTTAGAACAGTTTTTTTTGATTTAACAATACATTCAACTTAAAAGCACATGTTTCAAATTTCCTGCCGTGAAGAAGCTTCGAAACATTATACTTTTCCCGTTTTTACAATGTGACTTTGGAAGTGGTAGATAAAAACCACTAACATGTAATTCCAAAAAGTGATAATTCATAAAATATCTTCAACTTGTATATAGGAGTTTTCACAATAATTCTCCAAAAGACGGAAAAATTCTCCATGAAAACGGTAACTTAATATGTTGTGGCGACACAGGGGTGCAAAACGCAAGGTCACGTAAACGCGCTCCGTCTCACAGCGGTTGGCACGGTGCCAAAAACAGACTTGGCGAAGTGACAAGTTCAAGTTTAGCATGTGTTTGTCGTATCTTTCACCTGTTCCAGATTATCAGAGAATGATGTGGAGGCGGGGCTTTAATGCGGTCGGAGACAACCCCGCTCCGGAAAAATCTTCCCAATCAAAGTGTATAAAATGACGGCTAAAGTGTGAGATAAGCGGTGTAACGAACAGAACACAGTTTAAAGACAATGACCCATTTATTTACGAAAGATTTAGTTAGTATAATTTATATAAGTCCAACTGAAGGAGCGGCGGCACGGAAGTTGGACGTTTGGGCGCACTCAAACAGCGGATAGAGAAACTGGCCTAAAGGGCCTAAAAAGGGCGGTTATTCACTCTCCCAATGCGTCAGTAGCGCTTGAAATAGGCTAAAATAGTCCGGAAAAATGATAGGATCTATTTTACCAAGACTTTCACACTCGTCACGTTACCGGACGACCGGAAGAGGCAACCACTACTCGGCCGGGAAGGCTGAGCAATGAGGACGCGCGGCGGCCGCTACGCGGCCGCTCGCGGCTGAGTGGAGCGCGTTTACTGACACAATGGGTTTTAGGGCGGTAATTCAAATTATAATTAATTGAATATTCCGGATAAAAGGAGATTTAAAGAGATAAATAATAAGGTGGATAAACAGATTGGAAAAAGAGATTATTAAGGCGATGATGGTCCTAGTTTTGCGGGGAAAACCACATGAGGGCCATCATTCAGCCTTTAAGTTGTCGACGAATTTGTCTTCGGGGAAATAGTTGACAACAAATGAGACATTTTTAAAAACATATTCCTATCCCAAAAACTTGTAACGGTATGATTTTTATAGTCTTTAACTTTTCTGAACAATCAGCTAAGACCAGTTTTTGGAATTACTAAATGTCTCCAATCAAAAATTTAGCATGGTTTCTGAAAAAAATGAATACTGGGAACAGTAATTTTCAGAGAAGGAATTCAGAAAAAAATTAAGAAGAATGATTCATGAAAACGAAGATTCGAATCCCGAAATAATGGATATAACGAACCGAACATACAAACAAGCAAGTGTTGAAATTGCAATGGGTTTTTGAGAATTAACTACTATATTATAATAACTAAAGTAACAATACATTTGTAAACTGCAAAATACGAGTATTGCGAAAATGATAAAAGCTATTAATAAGGCAACTTTGAAACAGCATTTTTCAGGATACATGTGTAAAGCGAAAATCGAATAGAAGAAATTAACTTCAGTATAAAAAAGTATCGAGAAATGTTCCAAACAAATTTCAGGTTTCATTGAAACAGGGAACCAATACACTTAGAGATAAGTTATGCGATAAACAAAATAACCAGCGAATGAAAAATAGAGAACGAAATTCTTGAAACATATAAAATAGTAAAAAAAGAATAAAGCCTCTAATGAGTTTTTACTTCGCTCACAGGCAGAAAAAAATATATTCTGAAAGGTTACATTTTCCAAAAAAAGTAATCAGTTTCAATATCATGATATTGTCTACAGGTTTAAAATAATAAATTCGTTTACAGAATCTCAAAATATAGTAGAAAGAATTGATAGTTTAAACCTCGAGCGACGAACTCTGGACATTGATTACGGTCAAAAAATGCTACAGTAATAACTGTAATATTTGTAAAACATGGAAAACAGTTGTTCTCAAATGATAGTTACCAAGAAACGAGTAGTCAATGAAAAGTGACTTTTTTGGGAAAGTTAAGTTTTTCAGACAAATGGATTATAGTCATGCTCCGGAAACATAATCATATAAAAATTATATCAGTTTCTTCATAGTGCCTTAGCTTAATGAAGATTCGTGAAAATTCAATTTTCAAGACAGTCTAAATTTTCAGAATTACCTATAAAGCCTTGATACAAGAATTGATTACTAGTAAAATCAGGCTTGATTAAAAAAAGGTAGACAGTATTTAATAATGCTATTTATTTTAAATTCACAACACTCTGCCGCAGGGTGTTAAAGCCGCATGTTCGAAATGGTCTCGAAGCGAAAAACATTATTTGCATTTATTTTTAGACCTGCAAAGCTCAAAAATACGGTATTTAATCTTTTTCAACTACGAAACCATTCCGCGAAATTTCCAATAAATTAGATGCGCTTTTCACACATGCGGCGGAGTGTTCTGAATTTATAATAGTACGGGAAACTACAGGTAACAAAGTGGGGAATCGACCTATTACCATCCTAATAATATCGTCAACTAAATAGAATATCTGAAACTGGCGTGTTTTTTTTTCAGTTTCACTAGTTTCCTAAGTTCTACTAAAAGTTTCTGAAATAATTTGATTCTTGTTCGTGTACATATTCACCATAAACATGGAAAAGGTCAGTTCGATTCTGAAATTCCCCGGAAAAACTGAAAACCGCGCCTTGATATTTCAAAATTCCAGGCGGCACCTCAATTTCTGCCGAAAAAACCCAAAAACGAGGCAAAACTGACAGAGACCTCTTTGTCTTTCAAAAAAAAAAGACACACACATAACGGAAGATAGAAATGGATGGATATGAGCTCAATGATGTGGAAGTATGAATAGTTGATGATGAGAAGGGGAAGAAGAGAATGGAGATGATGATCGACATATTTGGGATTGAAGGAGAAATAGCAACAAAAAAGTTGTCAATGAGTATTAGCTCAGCATCGTACAATTGCGCTCCACCGAAATGCCCTTGAAAAATGTCTCTTTTTCTCTGAGTCTATCAATTTCGCACACAATTTACTTCGGCCTCGGTAGAGCGCATTTGTAAAATTGTGCCGTGATAATATACTGAGAGAAATGAAAAATTAGGTCAAGACACTGAGTGTTGATCGATGAGAAATAAATATGTTTATCCGTAAAAAAAGTTTATCCGTGAAAAATAAAGATGATGTTTTAACAAAACTGACTAAGAGAGTGACTAACTATTGTTTTCATAATAGCCTTTCTGAATCGAACTTTCAACAAACAAATTCAAAAAGTATTACCGTAACATTAGGTCCATTGGTAACAGTTTATTATTCAAAGAAATATTGAAATACAATCTTCTTCTACAATACACTTCACATTTCCAAAACAATCTTCAAAAAATTACTGTTACATAATACTTATCTGTAACAGTAAAAATTGGGAAAAACAGTCATTCTCGGAAATGAGATAGTAAATTCACAGTCTGCCGCCGGGGGGTGTTAAAGGCGCATGGAATTTGTTTGGATGGGTCTCGTAGTTGAAATGGGTGAAAACCGTACTAAAAATGTTTAAAGCCGTAGTAGAGTACCGTTCTTCAGTTATTTCAACTACGAGACCCATCCGAACAAATTCCATGCGCCTTTAACACCCCCGGCGGCAGACTGTGAATTTATAATAGCAATATGTTGCATTTTTAGAAAGGAAGTTTTTCAGTCGTGACGTGTTGCAATTTTTTTCAAAGTACCAGTGCATTCTAAATTCTGGAACACGTTGTGTCTTATCGAATATTTAGACTGAACAGAATTCTGATATAACTAAAGCTTCGTTATTAATGAAACATTGATGAAGTCATAATATGTAAACTTTGAAACAGAAAAAAAGATAGAATCAAAAACTCTGACTGTGTTTACGGTTTCAGTAAGTAAGTATAGAAACTTGACTGCATTTACATAATATTATAAAAATTGGACACTTTCTAAATTCACTGTTCCTAAGAATTTTCAAATTGGGAGTATTGCAAACAAACGATAGTCTTCCGATCAAACAAATCTTTACTATTAACAAACGCAAACGGCTGTATGTTTGTGTGTCTGTCGCCGATCCTACCGCCCTTCCTACTGAACCGATTTTCTTCAAATTTGGACCAAAAGATCAAAAATTTTCTCTTAATGATGCCCGTCTATTTTTTTAGTTAGTATAGGTCTCGACTAGGTCACTAGGTAAAAAAACGTGGTTTTCAAGCCTTTCAGTGGCTTTTGTTTCCGAAATAGGGAAATAGGAGTTCACGGGGGAAATAATTATAGAACATTTTCATTCTTCAAATGAATTCATTTCTTCAAATTTTCAACACGGGTGGTGTAAAAAAAGAGGTTGAGCAGCCGTTAGGCTGCGTTAACCGACTGGTTTCATATTATTTCCCAAATTTCCAAAAAAAGTGAACAAAAAACCTCGACAAAACTTTATTTCCAGATTGGAAAATAAGATAAGACACGGAGAAGAAAAAAGAGGAGAAAGGTCTCTTTGTATTCTTCAAACTCTCAACAAGATAGAAAAGAGAAGAAGAAAAAGTATATGTATTGCATCTTTTGAAAAACAAATTCCTCTCTCTTTTTTTTCTTTTTTGAAGATTTGTTCCAGTTGTAAACAAAAATGAGAAGGGGGAAAAGAGAGTTTTAGTGGGAATGGTTGAAGCGAGAGGTTTTTGAACTTTTGACGAAGTGCTTCCTTTTTATTTTTCTATTAAAAATAGATGAAATGTGAAAAAGTGCTGTTTCAAGTAGTTTTTATCTATTTTTAGGGTGAAACGGTGCCGTTTGACGAAAACACCTCGGGATATTGAGCACTTCTAAAAAATTCGAATTCCGTTTCACATACTCTAGAACAAGAGGAATCCCTCTGACATGCATTCAGTGAAATTGAGCCTTTCCTTTTTTAATACCGTAATGTTGAACTGCAACCACTTACCAAAAAACTCTTCAAATAACTGAAACATTCAAAATAGTAGGAAACCTGTTATTTGATCTTACTAACATACTGTCATTGTGAAATAAAAAAAAATCAGTTTCAAGAAACTGTAAAAAATGTTTTACAGTTTTTTGTGTCAGTCTATGAAGAGATTTCCAATCTTAATGACTGGATACACGAGGGTGTTTTTTGGGACTTTGAAAGGCCATAACTTGTTTCATACCGATTTTCAGCCCAATTACCTAGAGGAATTCTTCTTTTCTCTAAAATTTAGAATCGATTCATATAAAAACTCGAAACGTTTCGATTACTTCTCCACTTCTTTATAAAAAGATGTTACTAATTTTGAAATAATTATTACATGAAATAAAGAGCATGAAACAGTAGAATAACAATTTTCAGTACTTGTTTTAACATCTGATTTTGAGGCATTTTAACCAAACCTATTTCACTGAAAAGATAAAACTCCTAAAGATCCTGTGGAAATAGTTATAAAAAGATTTACGATAAAAAGAAAGTTGAAGTTCTGATAACAAAACGTGCTTCACAAGATGTGTACCAGAATTATCCAACACAAATAATTATATTGAAACACGAATTGTTAGAGCAATTTTCAAGTGAGCTACGTGAGATGAGTGAGATGCTAAACGGAATGCTGTTTTTGAAACGGCGGAAGGCGGGAGGCGGAAACCGGAATTTAAAACTTTCAATGGAGAGCAGAAGGAGGAGTTCCGCTCAACCCTATTCTGGGCTGAATGTACAGTACATGAGTAGTTGCTCCATTTCACAGCTCAATTATGGAACAGCAACTCAAAAAAATATTGGCAAACAGAGTAACTACGATTGAAAAATAACTCATTGATACACAATGGCTGAAACAGAACTGAATAGTTTCGTCATTTCTTTTACATTCTGACAACTTGGGGTCCTTCAATGAATGATTTTTTGACCCATCTCTTCCCAATATAATCCCTGCTAAGGAAAACGTGGATTAACTTGTTCCACAAAATGAAAAGGAGAAAAAAAAGGAAAAAGAAAAGAAGAATTGTTAAAAATGGCAAGAATTATTGAGCAGTGCACGTTTTATTGAATGTATGTGCCCTGTTGCTATTGGTGCATCACCAAAGGTTCCTAGGGAACGGAATGGAAGAAAATTGGTGTCCCCGGCAGAAAAAAATTGGAGACTAGACATAGAAACTTCCTCAAGTAATCTCAACATGTTTCAAAATCTTCATTAAAAAATTTAAAAAAAGAAGAAAAGCTATTCATTTGTCTGCTCTAGTGGGATATGCAGATGTAAATTGGTGTAACCTGTGAATTTTTATTTGAATTTGTACAACTTTAAACTGACTCAATTGAAGCAAACTTTTATTGAAAAACTGCAAGTATCGGATTTATATGCTTATTTTTGCCCAAAGGTGTTCACTGTGTTTGGAAATTGATAGACAATACTTAGTAAATTCAATCGGAACCATCCAGATATTTCTAAATGGGACTTTTTGACCGAATTTTCAATAACGAGTTTAGTTGGATCAAGATCTTTCTTACATACATCGACATGTATACTTTACAAGTAACTTTAGTGAAATGCATCAGAAAGCTTTCTTAAAATCGGGAAAAAATCGCTAGTTTGGTTGTAAGAGGAGTTAGACCAAACTGAACATCCACTAGTATGTAGCCTTCTCTTCTAGAATTATTGAAACATAAAACCTTATCAAAATAAACAAAACATGATTATATGCTTAATGTTGGGTTTCCTAAACTAGGATGTCAATTGAAAAACCTACTGAATTTTTTTTTTAACTAGATTTCTGAAGAAACCCCTTGGCAAAAACTCTACACTATACTCTTTTTTAACATTCTTTCCCAAAGAATCCTTCACAAAACAGCAAAATATTTTCAAAAAAGGTACAACATGTATGATATGTTGTTAATTGTGCATCCTCCACGGTTTCTAGGAAACAGAATGGAAGAAAAACTAGTGTCTCCAGCAAATTGTAGGTTGTGAACGTAGTTGTTACAAGTTTATGTAAAATTGTTGTAACCAATAAATTTTTTATTTGAATCATACAACATCAAATTGGCTCAACTGAAAATATTGGTTTGATAAGCTTGCAAGTTTTTCGTAATTTTGTTTTTCTATAATAATTTTGTTCCATAGTGCTCAAAACTAAATAAATTCAATCTGAACCGTCTTGATATTTTTAACAGGAGAGGAACAGTAAGATCTTTAACATTTACTTACTAGTGTTTCAATAAAACCTTTTGACCAAATTGTCAATAGCGAGTTCCGTTCTAAAATAATCTGCATTCGCCGACGTGTACACTTTACAAGTAAAAAATTCAACATAAAACTCCTGAAATCAATAAAAACCTCTTTGGGGATAAACGAAGATTAACATCCACCATGGAGATACAACTGTTTTGAGTATAATTCAAAGCCTAATGGAAATTTCAGTAAATAAATCAGCAAAAAGCAAACTCAATCCAAATCATTTGAGTGCAACAGTCCGATTTTTTCAAAAAACTCGAATGAATTATCTTGGAAAAGGATAACTAACCAGTCAGAAAATCCAAAATTGCAATTTTCAGCCGTTCTTGAATCAAAATTCTATTTTGCGCTCTACTCCGCTTTTTTGGACTTCATTTTAAGCGAATCGGAAATTTTGAACACAAAATAATGGCATCTCGAAATTAAGAAAAACGTGATTACAAGCTTGATTTTGGGTACCAAAAAAGAAAATTTCTTATCCGGAAGTCGGAAGTCGGAATTCCATGCAACTCTGATGTTTACCACATCAATTGAAAAACCTACTGAAATTACTCAGAAAAAACTAGATTTCTAAAGAAACCCCTTCGGCAAAATTCCATTTTTCTTTTGTTTTCCAAAGTTGTTCAAACCAAACATAATATTATAGATTTTTAAAAATATTCCTTCCCAAAGAACCCTCACAAAACAGAAAAATATTTTCAAAAAAGGTGTAAAAAAGTAAAAAAAAAAAGTCAAAACGAAAGTTGCCGGGGTCCTTTTTCTAAAGGGACAGCTGGCCATTTCTCTCTCAAACTGTCTGCGTCTCTTCACCTCCTGTATTCTCTAGTTTGGATTGAAAGTGCAATGGAATGAGAGAGAAGAGGGTGCAGAGAGAAAGAGAAAAATGAGGGATAGGGACCGGGAAGAAATGTTTTATGACCTCTTTCTTCATCTTCACCCTAAACAATTGCTTCAAAATTGAAAAAGCAACATTTGACAATTAATTGAAACTGAAAATTCATTACCAATTATGTTTTTACATCTATGCTCCGCCCCTTTTTTTTAGAATCTTTCAATGCTTTAACACGAATAAAATCGGCTTCTCTCGGTTTTTTTGTCGGTTTGATTCAATTTTGGTTATCAGGAGCTAACTGATATCCCAGTCATGCTCAAGTGTGCTTACTAAGATCTGCAATTCTTAAAACTGGAAACTTTATTCATGTAAAATGCATGTAAATATTGTGAATATTGCGTTTTAGAATGATAATTCACAGAAAAAGTAATCAAAATTTGATGGAAAAATTACATTCTAATTAGCGCTCTAATTGGAACAATATTTCACTTTCAACACAGAAGAATAATTCGCCAATGACAAAGTCTCTAATAATGGAACACTGAGACAGTTATTTCTGGTTCCCCGCAGAATAAACACAAAGTCGTAGAGAACCACGAAAAACGAGGAATGACATTACCAGTACTTATTTGAATTGGAGAAAACAGTCAACACTTACGATTAACTTACAAAAATTAATATTTGGAATTTACAACAAAATAAAAATCCTCGTCATGTTTTCAAAAATGAATTCAGGTGCCCAGAAAATCCCAGGTTCGTGGTGCGCTGCCATTTAATTTGAAGTCGGCAAGTACCTTTAAGGAAGAACCTTCGGTCGTCGCCACCGATTTTCGGAAATTTCCAACTCTTTGCAGGAACAAAAACATGCCACTAGCACGCGTTGATTATGCTAATTAAGGTGTTATGCTTATCTCCCCATAAAGCTTTGGAAATTTCCCGAAAATTGATGACGAGCCAAATTTTTTTATAGAAAGTGGGTCGCGTCATGAATCACTAAATTGCAATTAAAATTCATTCACAGCATATCTGTATCTGAAGAAACCGTGTTCATTCATCGAAGGTATCAACACCGTTCTCTTTTCTCTAGATCTATATTAGCCTAGCACTATTGCACAGATCCAATCTAGGGGATCGTGTTATAGTCTAACCGATCGTATCGAGAGAACACAATGATCTCTAAAAACTAGTACTGTTTCGATTACCTATAATTTCTGGATTTTTTAAATTGGTACAGTACAAATGGGATTGCCTGTCAAACTCCCCGCTTGACACTGTCTTCGAGGAGAGTCACGGTGCCATAGAATGGCTCCGCTTAATGCTTCGAAAAAAGGCCGTGAAGCCAAACACAAAGTCGTAGATAACAACGAAGTATGCTCACAATAAAAGTGAACATGGAATGGCATTGCCAGTACGTATTCGAATTAAAAGAAACAGTAATATTGCTCTCACTATTAATTCAAAAATTGATTAGTAGGCATTTATGATACTAATGAAACAGTGATGACTCGTGTTTTCAAAGGTGAATTCAACCAACCACAGCCAGAGTAGATGGGCCGTCATTTAATTTTGAGTTTGCAGGTACCATAAAAGGAAGAACCTGGAGTCGACTGTGAGACAGCTCTTGTTTAGTTTCAGTTTCAAATCTGTCTGTAAGTCGCTGATTCTTTTTTTAATAAAATGTGTAAAACTAAGAAAAGTCATGAATTAAATAATTGCAATTGAAATGCATTCACAGCATATCTGTATCTGAAGAAACTGTGATTGTTTATTGAGACCAAAAATGGACCCAACCCGATATGAAGTACAGTCAGTTGCATATTTGAACGTTTTCATTATTAAAACGAGTCAATTGTGTTTGATGAACAAAAATTGTGTTTTTGTATTTGAAACCCGCAAAATTATAGAATTCGTTCGTAGTTTGAAAACTGAACTGTCGTCATTATCCAAAACCTAAAATATGTCATAAATACTCTTAACGTTCAGACACCACATCCTTTCTACCGACCCTTTTTTTTATCTTACCCGCCCAGCCCGCTCTTCAATACTCCGCCCCTTTTTTCCCCTCATCCAAAAACACCTGGAAATGTCTTATAAAAGTTTCTGTTCCAAATTTCCATAAAATTTATCCGCTTTATCTATAAAGTTGATTAAGGGACGATAAAGGATAGCGTCAAACAATACTTGCAAACCGCGCCGGCGTGTAATGCTCCTCAAACTGAGTTTTATGAGCTGAAAAATATACCAAAATGTAGATCTCGACGAGATCTATGTCCGTAACCTACTACGGGCCGGATGGCTAAAAATCTATGTCCGTAACCTACTACGGGCCGGATGGCTACTCGTTAATGTGCCACAGGTTGAGAAAAAGTGACAAAAAACGCGAAAAGGGAAAAAAGTGATTCTAGCGCGGCCCGCGACACGCCCATAATATTGACTTATCGAAAATTGATAATCTTCAAAAACTAAATATTTTTCTGAACTTCCGTTTCAATATCCCTATAGATGCAGAGAAGACTTATCCATTTCAATGAAAATGGAAATTGGCTGAATATTATTTAGGTAATGACTCCAAATCAACCTGGCGCGCCTTGGACGCAAAAGTTGTTTTTGAAAACACCTCTATTTCTCCCTCTTCCTTTATACTTCAGTGTTATGATGTATTTCTATTTACATTTCAGTTTTTTCCTCCTCCCTCTATGTTTACTTTTTCTCTTTTTTCTTTATTTACACAGACTCCTTTTCACCCTCTTTTCAGTATCACACAAACCATTTTCACTCCTTTTTTCTCCTTTCCCCTCATTTTACCTTTCGTTTCGATGAACTTTTTCGTGTTTCATAACTTTTATGTAAAATTTTTTTGAATTTTCCAGTTATTTTTTATCGAAGAGATAGATTTCAGATAAAAAATGAATTTGGAAAAGGAAGCGCCATATTTTGGGATGTATGGGAACAATTATTTGAGTCCGAGATATATTGTGAGTTTTAATTTTTACAAGTAAGAATCCCTTATTGATAGTATCAACAGAAAAAACACCCACCAATAATAAAAAAATGTGGAGCAAAAAATGTTTTGAGTTTCAGCAATACGATAAGATAACAATTTTTCAAAAAATATGATAAAATATTTCAGAAATACCAAGGCAAAAAAGTTCCGGATAGTTTTCGAAAGAACCTTTAAATACTTTGGTAATTTCTACAATTTCTTCTAATTCTATACTCAAAATCAGGTTTTTGGGGGTCTGTCCACGAAATGCTTACAGTTTTTATACAATTTCAAGATTTTTGCCTCCGAATACCGAATTTTTCAGACCGTTTTCTTGAATTTTTTAATCGAGTTCTTGGTTTTTTTTTCGCTCAAACATTTTCGAAAATTGTTTTTTTTTTCACACAGTCCTGGTCCCAATCTCTAAGTAATCACTTTTCCAGGTCACGTCCCCTACCCCATCCTATCTTGTTCAATCAGGATACCCTGAATCCGATTACAACTCTCATTCACCGATGTCGTCGAGTGAAAGTCAGGCGCCCACTTATTATCAGATTCGTGAGTTTTTTTTAGTTGTCAATGACTATGAACGAATATCCCGTTTCATTTTGGGCTTATATTTTTGAGATGAAACTGTGAAATCAGTAGGAGTCGTCAAGAAAAAATATCATCACAACCTTTTTCAGAACCCCCATCACCTGGAGAAATGGTGATAGTTCGAACAACGACAGTCACCAGGAATACCACTTCTATCCAGCCTGTTCATTCTACGTTTTGATTTTCTTTGTTGGAATTTTGAACTTTATAATAAAACAAATTAAAATAATTGAGGAATCAGCAAACCGAACATGATGTCGGGGCTAAACAAGTTTATAAAATAATTCTGAAACATAACATTTTATCAAGATTCAACTTGAGATCACTATTTGTTCATAATCACATTTTCTGTTTCAACTAGATGATTTTTCAGACAGCTGACTGTTTTAGTGCTACGATTTTGACTCTTACGGTATCAACACCGTTCTCTTTTCTCTAGATCTATATTAGCTTAAACACTATTGCACAGAGCCAATCTAGGGTATCGCGTTATTGGTTAACCGATCGTATCGAGAGAGCACAATGATATCTAAAAACTCACAGAGGTCCAGTAACAATAATACAATACTGGACTAGAGTGTCGACGAAACACTCAAATTCACGATTTTGGCTCGACTCGGTTTGTCCCGATTCGTCTCGCACTCTGTCGCGTGACACCGAACCGAACCGAGACAGAGTACGAGACGAAACGGGACGAACCGAGACCGAATTCTCGCGAGACTCGCATGAACTCTCGCTACTCGCGGGACACGGTGACTCGCGAGGCGACACTCTATACTGGATCACTCCTGTTTTCATGAGGTATTTACAGGGTGGCTAATAAGTATACAACGCCACTAATTCTTGGATATTCGGCGGGAAAACGCGTGAATCAACAAAAAAACGTTATGAATAGTTGGAATGTTCAAAATAGATTTAGTATACAAAAGGAATTCGAAGTTGGATACTTTGCCTTTGATACAGACCATCAGACGTAAGACGCCAAAATCGCCTGTGCGCCGCGTATCGGGCGTGATCTGGACTTATGATAAACATTTTATTATTGAACCTTTTTCCAACCGTCAAAAGCAGAAACTTTTGTTATCAAAAGGTGATAGTAGGTCCCCTTAACGTCACCAGGCCTATGACCACCTTTTTTCTCAAACTGTGTTGGCATGGGCCGCGGTGAAATCTTACGGTAGAACTTCGTTAGTTTTCATTGTAAAAAATGCGAAAATCAACTCGGGGTCTTCCAAAACTTGGTTTTGAAGGATGTTTTGTTCCTCTGTACAGCTCAAAAATCTACTGGACGCTTTTTCATTTTTCAACAAGATTGGGCTACTTACCACAGTTCCAAATCAACAAAATTCATCATCTCTCTCATGTCCCTGGCTTCTGGAATAACGACTTTAGGCCTTCCTCGTCGGCGGATCTGAGTCCGATGGATTTCATCGTATGGGAATATTTGAAGAGCAAGTTCTCAGGAATCTCCTACAACATGGCCGTTGTTCTCAAGACCGTCCTTCAGAAGATATGGGACGAAGTCGACGTCGACTACCTGCGGCGCACAGGCGATTTTGGCGTCTTACGTCTGATGGTCTGTATCAAAGCAAAAGTATCCAACTTCGAATTCCTTTTGTATACTAAATCTATTTTGAACATTCCAACTATTCATAACGTTTTTTTGTTGATTCACGCGTTTTCCCGCCGAATATCCAAGAATTAGTGGCGTTGTATACTTATTAGCCACCCTGTATATGAGAACCAATAGTCATGGTTCACGTCGTTTGTTGTTTCATTCTCATGATGTTTCATTATATTCAAAGAAGTCTACATACAAATGAAAACTTCTCCCGTTTCAAGATGTTCATTTTTCAGACACCATCTGGCTCAGAAAGTGCAATCAATTTTTGATTGAACGAGTTTTACACGTATCAAATGTCGAAAATTGGTACTGTTTCGAATATCGATGATATTTGGATGTTTTTAATTGATACGGTACAAATGGGATTATAAAGTCACTGAGTTAGAAACGTTGGAAAGCCTGTGAGACTTTTCTTGTAATAGTTTTATTCTAGCCTCTTTTTTTTCAAAGTGTGGAAATTTATTAGTAACTCAATGGTGCTTAGGGCTGTTACAACAGGCGTTTTACGGCGGCAATCGCCGGTTTCATTTCCGGCGATTGTCGCCCACGCCGGAAATGAAAACGGCGATTGCGGCAAATACAAATTTTAAAACCGGCGTTTAACGCCGGTTTTTATCATTTTCATTCATTTTCAGTATATATTGCCACAAGTAACATCCCTAATGGTGCTATAAACTTGATAGAAGTTCAACAGAAAATGATTTTCTTGTATTAATATGTTCCTTTCGCCTTCGATATTTAGCTACCGAGGTAAGACTGAGAAAAATTGTAATAGGTTCATCAATTGTTCATGTATGGATGTTTCGTAACTTTGAATTCCTAAACCGGGGATTTAAAAAAATGTACAGCTTCATCAATAGGATAAACATAAGTTAACGCAGGCAAGCGGATTGTTGCTAGATTTTAAAACATGGACAAAATGGTGTTTCACATTTTTCAGAAATTTGAATCAACATATGATTTTCACTTGGAGAGCTATTGGGTAACCTTGAATTACATAAAAAACGACATAACCTACATACAGTGCGCGTCATAAATATGTGCCACCCCCCAAAAATGGGTGTCCCGTGGAAACGAAAGATTTTCGGAAAAAATGATTGTTATAATCAAATTCAGCATGCAAAAAAACCTATGTTTAGAAGTTTTTACGAAAATCTGCCGAAAAATAAGGCCAAGCCACAAAAAAATCGAAAAAACGACCGCGTCATAAATATGTGCCACCTCGCAAAAATTGAAGATGTGTTCAACTTTTCGGATTTTTTTCGAAGTTTTCGAAACTTTTCTGGTATTTAATTGATTGTTTACTTTAAAACAATTAATGTTACCACATTTTTCATTTGATATTCATTTATTCACAAAAAAAATTTAAGCGATAATAGCAAAATTGTCGTATTTTTAGGGTTATTGAGATAAGAAAGTGCAAAACCCCAAAATATTGAATATATCAGGGCCTGAAAATATTGATATAGAATGTCACTAACTCTATGACAAAAAATATTACGTTTACAGACTCCTAACCCGTTCGTTCAGGCATGTTGAATCTCGTATGAGATACCTTCTGAATGCCCAAGTGAGATTGGGCAGTCAAATTGTCATCCTGGATGAGCTAGTACCAGATTTTTAAAGTGTTCACACTCTTGCATGTCATTTCTAGATATTTTACAGACAACTGAATGACATTCGACTGATTCCTGAGTCTGTCGATTATCCTGAGTAGCTCCTGAATCCCAGGAACTGTGAGAAACCACGTATTTTGATATCTGTTGTCGACAGGACTTTATTTTGTACATATTTGTCAACAAAAATATATATTTGGAAATTTTTAAACAATACTTCCACATTCGGTTGCCAGAATTCTGAGCCGGAAGTCATTTTGTGTCCTAAACTTCAAAAGCTCAATTCCTCTAACCTTGTACACTATTTACTGGGATTCAGGAGCTACTCAGGATCCTCGACAGACTCAAGAATCCGTCGAATGTCATTCAGTTGTCTGTAAAATATCTACAAGTGACATGCAAGAGTGTGAACACTTTAAAAATCTGGCACTAGCTCATCCAGGATGAATTTTGCTATTATCGCTTAAATTTTTTTGTGAATAAATGAATATCAAATGAAAAATGTGGTAATATTAATTTTTTTAAAGTAAACAATCAATTAAATACCAGAAAAGTTTCGAAAACTTCGAAAAAAATCCGAAAAGTTAAACACATTTTCAATTTTTGCGACGTGGCACATATTTATGACGCGGTCGTTTTTTCGATTTTTTTGTGGCTTGGCCTTATTTTTTGGCAGATTTTCGTAAAAACTTCTAAACATAGGTTTTTTTGCATGCTGAATTTGATTATAAAAATCATTTTTTCCGAAAATCTTTCGTTTCCACGGGACACCCATTTTTGGGGGGTGGCACATATTTATGACGCGCACTGTAGATGAACATTTTTTATTCCTTTTTAAAAAAGATTATTCCAGAAATTCTGTTGCAGATTCCTAGCTTGTAACAATAAAGCTTCGCTCTGAAAATTTTTTATTTTTCTGAACCCTCCAATCCAATAAATATATTCCATCCCTCTTGTTTTGCTCTTCAAAAGAAAGAGATGTAAAAGCAAAGAGTGAGAAATTTCCAATTTCATTCGTCTCCTCTCTTTTCCAAACCTTTTCCATCGATATTCATTCAGAAATAGATGCTCTCCGTGAGCTCAGATTCCTCTTGCACGAAGCATCTGTAGCCTTCGTGTTTTGAGCTTTCCCAATGTCTTGAGTTCATGGGAACTCTCTGTTTTCCGAGAGAGAGAATGTTTTTTGGAATGCAACAATCATAATAACAAATGAGTGACAGCTTCCGTGTTCTTTTGTTCTCTAGTTGAGGAACATTGTTATTTTGGTCTTTTATAAGTAGGTCAAATGTTTGATTTTATTTTCTGAAGCTTTGCAATTGAAATTGTTATAATTCATGAAGCGAAACAAAAAAGGTTACCAGTATAGTCTTGCTCAGACAAAAAATAAGACAACTGCTTGAAACCGTCAAAGTTTCATGTATTTTATTTTGAATGCGCACAGTGTCATAGATAGTCCATATGAAGCAAATGCGCTCCAGAAAAATAAGCGCGAAATTCAAAAATGTATCCGAAATTTTTCATGTGCTGAAAATATGTATGTTTTTCCTTTTTTAATGAATTCAGTATTCAAAAAATTAACTCCCTATTGTATGTCCACGTTATAAAAACGCGATTTGGCTGAGCGGCGACTCGGCAGTCTGCTAAGCGGTGCGCCCTTTACTAAACTTTCGGTTTCGCGGTAAAATAATTTGAATTCATATAAATTCTGAGAATGTGTTCTGTTTTTATCTGTTTCACTGAATCTATTTGAACTTGATAGTGGTTTTACTTTGATAACTATCAGAAGAAAAAACTTGTTCAAAATTTGCTAGAATTTTGAATTGTGTGTGTGGAAAATGTTTTTTCATTCATTAGAGGATCAAACAATCATAATAAAGAATGAATGACAACTTCTGTGTTCTTTTGTTCTCTTGTTGAGGAACATTGTTATTTGGGCTTTCATAAGTAGGTCAAAGGTTTGGTTTGCTAAAAGATTTTTTTCTGAAAATATTTTTTTTCAGTATAATTGAAACATACAAATCTGATTTTCTCATCAACATAGTCTTATTCTGCCAAAATATAAGACAGTTGGTTGAAATTGTGCATTCTGTATGCAAACGAGGTGAATTTTTATATGTTCCACTGAACTTCGATAATGAATAGGAGAACTTTATAAACTATTGCTCAGCTGATAATGTTCCAGCAAAAAAAATCTATTTCAAATTGTGCTCAAATTTCGAATTTTGTGAGTGTAAAATGTTCCGTCGTCCGTCACCAGATGAATCCTGCTAGACTACCCTCGTTCGTGTCATTTCCATTCATAGCAATCTTCCCAGAATCCCCTTACCCTTCCAACTAATCCCCCAATATGCCATAACAACGTTTTTTTGTTTATCCTTCCCTCTACCTATGTAAAAATTCCTGAACCTTCTTTCTTGTTTCCCCTCCTCTCCTCCCTATGTCTAAAACTGAAATTGTTTACGTCAGGGCGGCTCTAGACTCCGTCCTAACTAAATAAGTAACTGACCAAAAAGATGGGCGGTTCGAGATAACCTCGGAGAGAAGAGAAGAAGGAGGTCTCAACTTTGAAACATCAACTCAATTTAGATCCCCTTCTCCTCTCACGAGTTGCTTCTTTTTTGTTGCGGTTTTGAGGAAAATTTTAGACTTTTAAACCAAGAACTATCCTATCATCCCGAAATCTGTTTCATCAATAGCTGGAAACAGAGAATTTCAAACTTTATCAGTAAATGATTTTCATTTTTGATATTACATGAGAAACTATGTCGAAAAAACCAGTAAAATCTAAAAAACAGTGCTGAAATTCTATTCGAAGAATGAAGTGTTTACTTTTCATCGAATTATCCAAAAAGTGAGAGCATTTATAACATTTTCAAAGAAACAGCAAAGAAAAATTTTATAAATTATATGTAATAATCATCTTTAAAAATTTTTTTTTCTGTTTTACGCTGTCAATTTATTATCTTCTTTGCTAGAGATTCTCATTGTTCGACCCCCAAGTATGAAATAACCAAACCTCTCAAATTTCGGCCCGGGTGGAAGAAAAGGTACCAATTTTAACCAAACTTTTTGAATATTTTAGATTCCTTCATCTCACGAGTCATTTATTTTTTTTGTTGCTTTATTTAAGGAAAGTTCTAGCTTCTTTTTCAACCAAAAATTATCTTATCATCCAGAAATCTGTTTCATCAATAGCTGGAAACAGATAATGGCAAACTTTATCAGTTAATGATCCTCATCATTTATGTTATTTTGACACGAGAACTAGGAAAAACCCAGTAGAATTTTTTAATTGCTGAAATTCCGTTCGAAGAACATCGACGATCGAATTATTCAGAAAATGATAGAGTTTATAATATTCTCAAGGAACAGCAGATGAAAAACCGATGAAAAAAAAACGATTTCGTATTATGTATTCATTTTTCGTATTTTCAAGATTTTCGAAAATTGTGCAGAAAATTTTTGGAACATGATTTTTCAACCAAATTTCTTGTAAATATCATTAATAAAAACTCTAAAACTCCAAAGTTTCAGGTCAATCGGATCGATTGAAAGTAAGTTATGGTCAAAAAGCCAAAACTTAATAGAATTTTGAGAGGTACTGTATGTCTTATCTATAGACTATTATTCTCTGTTTCAAGCTATCAATATCTTACCTAATTTGCGAGGGGTCCCTGATTCGGCCCTTGGAGTTTCACTTCTAGTATCGGAGTGTCATGGTACCGAAATGTCTGGTTTCAAAATGGAAAAATTGCCAAATATCTCGGTTTTCAAACGTCTGATTTCAAAAGGTTCCTGTTCAGTAGAGAACCATAAAATGCTGTTACGATTGGAGCACTTTCTCCTTTTCACGGTTTCCAATAATTCTCAAAAACGTAACAATGAATTTCGAGGGATTGGATTTTCAAAACCTCCTTTATTCAAAACAAAATAGTCAATAAAAATGTATTTATGTGTGTCATGTGTCCCTCATTGTTGGTTTGAGTCCTTCAAATAAATAATCAATAAAATGGGCGAGATTATTGAACTTTTCATGACAAAACTTCTTAAACGTCCCAATTGAAACATGATTAAAATTTTGTTAATTATGATTTTAAAATAGTATTCAGTTCATACATCTCGCCAACTCTGCATAATTGAGACTTCTGTTTTTCACAAATTTTCAAACAGTAACTTCTGTTGTCTCGTATCCCTCCAACTCAGTCCACAAGTTCAAACATTGTGTGTGCAATCTGATGTTAGAGTTTATTCAAAACGAATCCTCCTCTTGTACCCTTTTGAAATAGAAGAGGAAGGAAGAGAAGGTTCTCTAATTTAATTGCTTTTTTCCTCTTCTTCTTCTTCCTTTTTCCATATTTCTTAGTTTGTTTTTCGAAAATTCATAGATTGAAGAGTTGGGATGGAATAGTTTGAATGGAAGTTTGCTTTAAAACCGTATCGCAATGTTACTGTAAACTATTACAGATTCAAATAAGAGATTTGAAACTGAGTTCCCTATTACTCGCACAAATCGTTCCTACTCCTACCTCAATCTTTACTAATAATATTCAGCAGATCCGTTTGTCTGTCCGTCTGTCGCCGACTCTAGCGCCCTCTGTACTGAACCGTTTTTAATGAAACTTACACAGATCGCTTGGAAATTTTCCCCGGATGATGCCCGTCATTTTTTTTTAGTTAGAATAGTTCGAAACCAGGTCACTACGTGAAAAAATGTGGTTTTCAAGCCTTTCATTGCCTTTAATTTTCGAAATAGGTAAATAGAAGTTCACGGGAAAAATAGTTATGGAAACATTTCATTCTTCGAATAAATTCATTTCTTTAAATTGTCAGGAAAAATGCGTGGGTTTAAAACAATTTTTTCGGCTCTATTCAAGGTTAGATATCCTTTAAAAACTCGAACGTTCCATGAAACACTAAGACGTCCCTTAAAACACTTAAACGCCCTGTCATGCCCTAAATTTTTTCCAAAAGTTAAGACGTCCTTTCAAGTGTTCAAACGTCCCAAAAAACATTCAGTCGTTCCAAAAAACGTTTAAAAGTTCCATAAAATGTTTAGACGTGGTTTCCTTAAAACATAGACACACTGATGCTTGCTTGCACTTTTTTCCATAACTTTAAGCTAGATGCTGGATGTCTCTGTGTTAGAGAATCCACTACTTCCAGGGTGCTGAGCCATTATCATGTCAAGATTCAAGGACGTTTTTGTTTTTAGGCAATCACTATTTCCAGGTGTCACAGCAAGCTCTTGGTTTTGAAAGTTTAAGGGACGTCCAATTATTTTTTGAACGATTAATTGGTTAAATAACATTTTGGAATTTCAAGGGACATCTGAACGGTTTTGGGACGTCTAAACATTTCTGAGCATTTTCGGGACCCCAAAGAAAGTTTAAGTGTTTTAAGGGACGTTCGAGTTTTCAAAGGACATCTAAACTGGAATAGAATCTCTTTATTGACACCCTTTCAAAGTTGGACATTTTTAACTGAAAAACGGTCAAAGTTGTTCGATTTATGGCCATTACTGTACTCCTTTACCGGCTGTCTAACTTTCACACTTAGAAATATGTAGAATAGCTTTGAAGTATTTTAGAGAAAAAAAATCAGAAAGCAGAACAGTTCAGATCAAACCAAACTGATGAGAAGATTTCCGTGTATATGAGAAACAATCTTGAAAGATTTTGGGGAGGGAATCGGCATCGCTGCCGATCAGTCAAAAACTTAAAAGTAGTACTTTAGGTTAATTTTTTAAAGATGTGAATAGGAACATTTTCAAATTTCTAAGCTTCAGTAAAAGAGTTGGTAAGGCTTTCTCAGTCTGAATTCAAAAAAAGTGATTTGTGAATAAGTAACTTTGTCGTTGATCAGTTACCTTCAAAAGGTAATAATTTCTAGGATGAGGATTTGTTAAAACATGGTCTCAGTCTGCCGTATTCAGAGAAGGGAGGCAGCATTGTCGCCGAAGTTTGACATTAATATTTGAAAGATGACTCAACTCTCGAGAAGGGAGAAAGGAGAGTTAAAAGTTCCTGTTCTTTTGAAATAGTATGTTAGATAAATTAGAAAAAATGAATACAGTTTCGATTAGTGAATTGAAAACTGCTCATATTGAAATCCTTTTTTCCTCAGGATAGAAAAGTCACCGAGTAAATTTGTCGAAATCGTATCAGAAAAGCAGAGAAATTTTAATTGTTCTCTACCGGAACGGGCTGTTTAGCTAACAAAAACTACCGACAAGTGAAGAAAATTAATACGATCCAGGAGAAGGAGAAAATTCTGAGACTTCGATAGTTTGAACCATTTAAGAAGCGCCGCAGGCGCTGTAACACCCAGAAGGGTGGTGTAGAGAAGGAGGTTGAGCAGCCGTTAGGCTGCGTTAACCGACTGGTCTTTATATATTTATTTCTGGTTTTTTGGGTAACCTTATCCTCTTGCACACCCCCAATACATACATACATATCCATCCCTTTTCTGTAAGCCTCTTGAATTATTCCCAATTAGACTCCGCCCCTTTTCTGCATCATTCTTAAATGAAGAAAAGGTGAAAAGGATTAATAGAGGGATTATAATTGGAATTAGAAATTTTTCTTCGGGATTTTCATGTTTCACTTTCTTTTATGGTTTGTCATGTTCTGATCTTGATTCAAAGTACAAAAAATCAAAATTGCTATTATGATTGAACTGAATATAACAAGGAGCAACTCATAAATCAACGATCAGAAACGGGAGCTATTTTTTGTTTATTAATTGTTCCTTCCTTTTTTCAAGAGCATAAAAAGAGAAATAAAAGAAGAAAAACACTTTGATAGTTGAATGAATTCGTTTATTTTTCTATTTTTTTTCTCGTTCTTCCAACTTGTTAGCTCTCAGTTTCCCGGTGCCAGGTTTTCACCTGTTTTTATTTTTATTTTCCTTTTTTATCGGTTTCACATCTGAATTAAATTCTAGCCATTTGACATTTCACTATTTGTTGTACAATGCTGTTAATTTTTCGGGACAATTTCATATTCTCCATTATTTTTATGAGTTTGCATTATGCTTTCACGTGGCGAATTTGTTTTTCCCAGGTTTTTGAGATGGCGCTGCGGTTGCGTCGCGTGTTCCATAGATATCTCTGTTAAGCGGATTTTTTGACTGGTATCTCAATGTAGAGAAAAATGTTACATAAATTTAGCCCGTTAGAGCCTGAGAATTTGCTTTGACACTGTGCTAAAAGCCTACCGTAATCCTAACGGTCGTATTTATCAATGGAGCACACCAGATCGAAAGCATTTCCGAAGACCCGTGTGTTTTCAGTCTAAAGTGAATAACATCAGTCTCGTTCAATAAAAACACTGTCAACCGTTCTTGATAAAATTTGATTACACTGTAAAACGGTATTCTTAAAACAATTTCACTGTTCCGCCAACCCATGTTACTTTTTAACTAGAACTTGTTTTTGTTAGCTGCCACCTTATTTGAATTCAATATGCCTGATCAAAATGTCAGACCAAAAATTGAATTTGAGGTCAATGTCAACACTAGAGGCACATTTCAAAAATCGAGATTTCACGCACAAACGCTCTTAATTTTCCATAAACTTTTTCATACGATGGAGAAGTCCTATCGTTTCAGAATCCCAAATTGGATTCCTAATTACCAGATAATTACCTCATAAAAACGCTGTCGACTGTTCTTGATAAAATTTGATTACATTGTGAAACGGTGTTCTCAAAATAATCTCTATACTGTTTCGTTCACCCATGTTAATTGGAAAGTAGAACAAAAACCAATATTCGTTGAATCCGCTAGATGCCACAAGCTGCCTCTAAACTATCAGACCAAAAATTGAATTCGAGGTCAATGTCAACACTAGAGACACATTTCAAAAATCGAGATTTCACGCACAAATGCTCATAATTCTCTAAGTTTTTGAAAGTTTTCCTCCCATTTTCCTCCAGGCTCCATACAGATTTCTAATCATGAAAAAAAAGACTAGTCAAACTCAAAATCCTCAATTTTGTCCTTAATCTCTTACTGTCTTAAAATCCGGACTCCAATTATTCACTTTCAGCTAACATCTTTTTCACTTGTCTGTTTCCCCATTTCCATAAATAGAGAGCACATTCATTCTCTTTACTTCTTCAGCTTCAGTTTTTTCCCAAAAAAGACCCCGCCCATTGTCACATAATTCTTCTGCCGTGAGCCGTGTAACCCATATTTCCCGTCTCTCTACTTCTCTTTATGTGTTTATGTGAAGGGAGAAAAAAGAACTTTGAGAAGGTGTCAAAAATGCATGCATGTTTAGGGAAATGGGCGAAAGTTTTTTGTTTTGGAAGGAACCCGTCAAAGTTTGAATTTTATTTTTAAAAGTAGCGTTTAGCGTAAACGAACTATTTTTAGGTAACGTCTGATCAAGTTTTATTTAAATTACCCAGATTACACTGAAATTTTCCTGTTCCACCAAGCTATCTTGAGTTTACGAAACGGATTTTTTTCTAATACGTCTATTGCAACCAAACCTCAAAAAATTGGAAGCACGAAACACTTCTCATGAATTACTCACAAGATTTACCTCAACGCTTTACCTCCATACTTTTTTTCTCATTTCCTGAATGTTTTTTTTTCGGTTTCTCTTGGTTCACTTTTTGCGGACTCATTCTTATGAAGAGATGTGAAACATGTAGGTTTTTCGAATTATGTTTTAAAGTAACTGTATATTCCACGCACAGTCCAATTGGAGACATTAAAAAATGGGCCTAAGAAACAACAAGTGGTCATTTTTCAGTTTTCTGGTTAAATTAATGTTCTGAAACAGAAATAGTTGTTTACCGTCTCGAGCAGTCATTTAACCAAATATTACTGTACCACTGGGTTTTATTTAGATAATCACAGAGTTTTAAAACAGTCGTATTCTAAATAACTGTTTTGGTTTTGCCAGTTGAGGAACATTATTCGAATGTGTGGGTGTGATACTGTCAGAAATTAAAGGAAATAACTGCATTTTTGTCCTGTTGCATCGAATTGATATTCAGAAAAACATATATTCTGTGCCATTAGGTGATCTTGGAATCTACACAACTCTTTCACGTTTCTTGATTGTTTAAATTTGTTGACACAAATAAATTCAACAATTGAGAAATGTCACAATCCGATTATAGAAATAAAAAAGTTCCGACATTTTTTACCGACGCGTGTTTGCGGACTCAGTGCAAAATTTTATAATTTAGCACTAAGTCCGCAGACAGGCGTCGGTAAAATATGTCGGAACTTTTTTGTCGCGACAATATACTTGACAGTCGGAAAGTCAAAAATGTTCCGTTTTGACGTTATTAGAAATTTGAATGTGTTTCTGTAGGACTGGTAATGTTAAAAATACTCCAAAGAAAACTTCTTCAGTCTTACTTGTTAGCTCGCTCATCGCTCAAATTTTTCCGAGTTTTTTTTACATTTCGGATGGCCATGACTCGCGTTTTAGATTTCAAGGATTATTTCAATCTAATTTCAAAGTTTCTTATCAACAAAATAAAAAATGAACCTGTATCAGAAAAATAATTTAACGACGCTCCTAAATCTCATATTAATGGATCCACTAACATTTTTTTAGTAATACATTTGCAAACGTTCAATTTAAAAAATGTATCACGTGGAACTTACTGGCCAGAATCTCTGCCTGGAATATCAAAACTGAAATTCAGACATTAATATTTTTCAAACTGTTCATCCAGTAGTAACAGGCATCAAAATCTCAACAATAAAGAATATCTCAATAATAAAAATCTATGTTTCAAAGCACCAATAAGTATTAACGAAAAATGTGTTGCAATGATTTTCAGATACTATTCCCATTTACTTCCCCAAAAGCGTTTCAGAAAAAAGTTACCAAATCCCCATCCAATCCGTTTTTCTTGTCACGTAATCCGATCATTTATGTATAAGATTCATGCAGAAACTGATACTTCCCCCCCCCCTCTCTTTTCGGTTCCACCACATTTCTTTCCCCCCTTTTTTGAGTCCAATTTTAGGAGGTCATGACGAATCTTTCTCAGCGGTTTTAGGTTTGAAAAAAAAGTGAGAAGAGACAAATTTCGTATGAAAGATGAGACGAAGAAGAAGACCTAACTCGATTTGATTCCCTCTCTCGGCTCGGCGAGCTTTTTGAGTCATGATGTACTCGTTTTTCTAGAAAAGTGGAGATGAGAGAGCTCACTTTTTTGTCAGGATTTCAGATTTTTGAGTTTTTTTCTGTTTGAAGATGTAATTTTATGCGTCGCTGTTAAAAATGGTGATGGTGATTTTGTTCCTTATCATTCTCGAAAAACCTAGAGTAACTGATTTCAGATTAGATATCTGATAAGATGAATGGCTTCCAAGTGGGAAAAAATGATCTAATTTAAAAAATGATACTATCTATCTGACTATCGTGAAACAGTTGAATGCTATGTGTATATTTAGATGTTCTGTTTCAGCTAGAAGATATTTCTCTGGTTTCTAAATCTACACCGATAACAAATCAATTACCTTTTACTATTTCTTCTGTTTCTAGCTCACGGTTAATTTCAAACAAAAATGACTTTTTCAATAATGCTGCAATTTTTTAAAACCCAGATTCCACAACATTTTCTTCTGCTTCATAATGTGATTTTAAGTTTCTAAGATGTGTAGATCATGTTCGCTCACTACCATTTTATAATTCCTGCTAGAAAATTCCCATATAATCTCAGTTTGAATTCAAAATTGTTGGATTTTATTCAATTTCATTGGAAGATTTCGTGGAGCTCTCACATTATCTTGAAGAAATATTTTCTTACGGTTCCAATCTGAATGTTTTTATTGTTTGTGAAAAACCATTTTGCTGGAAGCATCTTAGCGTATGGCGCCATAAGGTTAACTTGAGAATTTAAACTTATGTTTCTGATTTTTGCTGCTCCAGACTGTTTCAAATTAGTAATTTCTATTTCAATTTAGCTTTTAATTTCTGTGTTTCAACTATATGTCATAAGATTTTATCATTTCTATTAACTGTTCTTTTGCAGATCTTCACCTCTCAATGGATTTTTTTTCTATTTTTTAGAGCTGTTACGGTCCAAAATATTTCTTTTGAAAAGTTTCAGTTTCAGTTTCTTTGGAAAAAGTCTAGTTTTAACTAAAAGTGTAGTAACATAGCAAGGTAATTTAATTACTTTTACTCTGAAATTTTAAAGCATTTTGAAACTTTTTTTCAAATTACAGTACCCACTTTTCAATCAGGGCGGCACGATTTTTGACAAATCTGCTATTGCTGACTGAATTCTAGTCGCAATTTACAATTATTCCTGTTTCTTATAAGTGTTTTTTAAAGAAAAAATTAATTTCGACAGTGCTCCGTCCGAAGATTTCGTTTTTGGAAAAAACATTTTGTTGAATAGCAAAATCTCTTTTTTATTTAATTCGCAACATTCTATCACTGGTGCCCCCAGATTCTTCTTTTTCTGAACTTTTTCCACACTTCCCCAAATGTGACAAAGTTTGCATCCGGAAATTGGAGTATGCCCAGCTTTTGGCACACTTCATTAAACCGGCTCCCCCCTCCTCCTCTTCGTCGCCTATTCTAAAAAGAGCAAAATTGAGTTACTCCCTCTCATCTCTTCCTATTTATCCTTTATTTTCCACGCGCTCCCTCACTCACACACGTTTTTAGAGATCCACCCGGGTTTTTTGACGCCTCACTTGTTATAGTAGTGAATAGGATGATGTAAGACTGGAGGAGAGAGTGACAAGTAAGGGATGAAAGGGAGGTCTCTACTTTTTAGGGAACCCCGATGATTATTGTGAGAATTCTGAGATTTACCTAGAATATACGAGTAGCCTTTCTCAGATTTTATCAGAATTATGAATTCTTGGAATTAGTCCACGAAGTTATACATTTCCCCGATCTAATACAACAAAATCCCCACTGACCTTCTAAATTTCTCTCTGAAACAGGATGATTTTTAGAAGCTTCGATATTCCAAATACATTCCGTTTCGAGAAAATCTACTAGTTGTGAAATAAGTTTTAATTCTCGAGCCTCAAAAAATGTATCAAAAAATGCCATGACAAACTAAAATACCATAGGTTTTCTGTTTTTGGAGAATGTATTGTGCGATTCCTGGGTCAAACTTTGAGCGACTAGTCAGCCACCTGCGAATGGGTAATCTTATATTTTATCAGAAATACGAATTCTCGGCGACGTTGGTATTAGCCCACAATTCTTCCAATTTAATACTATTAAATTCCAGTCAGATTTCTAAATTTCTCTCTGAAACTGGATGATTTTTAGAAGCTTCGATATTCCAAATACATTTCGTTTCAAGTTATTTAAAAAATTACTAGCTGTGAAATAAAATTTAATTCTTGAATTCCGTGTTCCCTGCGCGTAGACAAAAATTAGAGTATTTACGAAATGACCGGAAAAATCTGGGATGCCCCCTTTTGTGTGATCTTTAAATCAGTAGTTTTTAATTGCGATCCTATTATATTTAAAAAAACACTTTTCACATATTTTCATTTTTCACCTAAGATCCTGTTTCAATGGTACGGTTTTGCGCATTCATGAATTCGTATTTTACTCGAACTATTTTTGTCTCTCTTACTGTTTTTCTTGGAAGATAACTTCCTCATAACATGTTTCAATACACTTTCTCATGAACTTTATATCTCTTTCGATCCTGAATTTTCGCCTTGAACTTTGAAATCATTACTGAAATCTTATGTGAATATATGTTTCTCGAGCCCTTGAAACAGTGGATAGATTTTACGTTTTTCAATCATCGAATCCTTGGTTGTTTGTGCGTTTCGTTGATAAATTCATTGGAAGTATGGAGTACTACTCCTTCAACAGTCCATAAAGATTATGTTTCTGCCCTGGTGTAAGCGATTTTTCCTAATCTCTGTCTAACAACCTTTCGTGCGAAAACATCATCTTTATGGTCTGAAGAAAGAATAGTACTCCAAACTTCCAATAAATTGCTACCCGTTACACGTACCTATCAAGTCAGAACCAATTTCACATTTTCATAACATACCATTGAAACTGCATTTGTTGTATTTTGCCCCAATCTTTTCCCATTTTCATTTCTGTCATCATTCCTGAAATAATGACCAAAAATTGTACTGTGTATTGTCTCTACATTTCCCAATTATACTAAGACAAATGTCTTCAGATCCTAAACTGCAACAGATTTGAATTCTTTTCATACTGTCGAACTATGATTCAAGAAGAATTACATGATTACCAAACGGTCTCGAGCTCCTAAAACAGTGTATTTCAGAATTCTACCACTATACCGATTTGTGACTTCTGTATTCTATTTTTCAAAAATGTTTGAAACTTTGAAAATTGTGAGAGATTATGGTATTGTGACTGAAAATTTGCATTGTGCCGTTTTTTTTTAATCAGACTCTCATTGCTTAACAAACTGTTCCTTTTTTGAAGATCATTTACTGAAACAGAACAATCAGATAAAAAAAAGCAATTATTATTTCATAGTGTGAGATGGTAAATTTCTCCTCAGGCTTATGTATTTCTTCCTGATTGTTACCACTTTTTTTCTTTTTGAAGATTCATCTCAATCAATAATGTTTTAGTGGTTCTAGATCTGGCGTTCCCAATTTTTTTTCCAGAAACCACGTTCAAACTAAGATGAGAAAAATCAGTGACTGTTTCTAACGTTCTAGAAACATCTTTCTTTTTCAGCAACTATATTACAGTCTATTTTTTAATCCAGAAGTTTACAACTTGAAATTTTGGCATCCACGACTAGAAAGATTGTAAAAATGATAGTTGTTTAACTTTTTAGAACCTGAGAACAGACTTCACTAACAAACCGCCATTTCCCTCCCGGGTAGCATTTCAGAGAACATAATTAATTGTGAAATATGTATACTAACTAACCGATTCCTTGTTCTCAGGAGATCACCCGCCGTTAAAACAGAACGTCATTTTATAGTTTTGTCAATCTCAGCTTTTCATATTCTCAATTTGATCGTTTCAGTATTCTTAATAATTAGCTCTCGAAGTTTCATTTTTTTCCATGCTGAGAAACAGTCCATTTTTGTTGGAGAGTAGTCAAACTTTCACAGAGCCTGAAGACATAGCTGGGGACACGATTTCCAGTGTTTCAAGAATTTAGATTCATTTTTAACCGTTGTATGACAATCCGGGACGGGCCGGACGGGGATGCGAGTCAACCCCATTTCGAGCGCTATCTACAATTGCTTCTCACATCTCGTTCTCCCAGATTTCAGACATTACATACATACTTGATAGAAAAACGTGTTTCTATAGTTTAGCTTGTTTGTATAGTTTCAAATTATTCATAATAATATTTCATCCTCATGAAACCTACTAATTTATATCTTTTTGGGACACAATCTCATCGTCAAGTAAAGGTTCAAATACCCTAAAAACTCTGAGAGTAAATTTAACAAGTTTCTGTTTCAATACTTTCAGAACTATAACATTTTCTGCAGTGCCTTGCTACTGTGTTTAAAGAAAGCTCATTCTGTCTCACTACTAAAACTGAACATTTTGATATTTGATCTCATACTCCCGTAGTATGAAAAAAGTTATTAAATTTGGTCATCGACCTTCTCTCTCTCCTTTTTTATTGTTTCCCATTTCTGGTCCCTCCACCGCCCAGCCAACCGACATTTTATATATGAACCTCTAGTTTTATGCCCTAGACATCTGGCACTCTCTCTTTTTTGAGAACATACCTTCTTAGTGCTTTGTGAGTTTTTCTTGAATAAAAAGAAGTTCGCTGAACAAATTTTGAGTTGAAATGTAGCTTTGTTATTGTGAACTTGAAATAATCTCTCATTCTTATTAAAGAAGAAAGATTTATAAAACTTTTAGAGAACTCGGGAAACAGATATTGTTTTACGAAAAAAATCACTGATAAAACAATGTTATTTAAAACACTTCGTTTAGGGAAGTTAGTAATTTGAACACTTACTGTACCGGAGAAAGAAAAAGTATCGCTTTTTGTTTCTTTCACTTGAAGCATTGTGGAATTCCAGATTTAACCTTTTAATTTCTGTGTTCAGAATATTTTGAAAATTGACCACACCATTCTAGTTTCCATGAAATCAAATAATGTTTCCATGAAATCAATTAAAGAAATCATAGTGATTTTGAAACGGTAAAGTCTGCATACTGTTTAATAAACTAAATTCAGTAAATTTTTTGCAATCCAGTATTCTTTGTAGAGTTACTGCAACAGCAACTTTACAGTAGGAAAATTCGATATGCCGATACTATTTGTTTCGGGAATTTCGTATCAACTAAGCCATACTTGTCAACCGGGCCGAAACGGGCCGACACGGGCCGGCTCGTAACTCGCGTCAAAATGAATATTATGATCTGAAAAATATACCAAAATGTAGATCTCGACGGTGTCCATGTCCGTGGCATACAACGGGCGGATTACTATTCGTTAATGTGCCGCGGACCGGGAAAAGGTGCCAAAGAACGCGAAAATGGCCAAAAAAGCCATTCTAGATCGGCCCGCGACATATTAACGAATAGACATCCGGCCCGTAGTATGTCATGGGCATAGAACTCGTCGAGATCTACATTTTGGTATATTTTTTTCATTTTTGCAGTTTACCATTTTTTCACAAGAATGAAGTTTTACTTTTTGAAAAGAAAGTTAAAATTATGACGAGCCCCTGTATATCCGCGTATGTACATAGACTGTGAATAGCCAAAAGTTACTGTAACAGCAACTCTGCTTCAGACAAATCCATCAATCTCATTTAATATGTTCGCAGCATTCTGTAAAGTTTTCGAATGAGCAGTTTTTCAAATTACACATAGCTTGTAAACCTGTTCTGTAACAGTCTCTCAGAATATAACTAGACCCCAAATACTCTTTGATCCACCAATTCTTCATCCCTGTGTTCTGATTTCCCTTCATATTCCGATTTGTGCTCATCTCATTTCATGTATGTACCCTAAGGCTCTTCTCATCATATTCCTCTCTCTTTTTTCCGGTTCGAAATATTGAAAATCACATAGAATCCCCTCAATTTTCTTTTCACGAAATTCGAGTGTCTGATGTGAAGAAGGGCATGGATGAACAAGATTCACTTTTTTCTTCTTTTTTTCGCGCTATGCGCTTTTTTCTCGGTGCCAGCAAGAAAATTATTCTCATGAATACATTTAAATCTAGCAGGAATGTTGGAGGAAAGTGGAAAACAAAAATAACAATGTTCTTTGAACTATTTGTTTACGGCTAGAAGGGGCATAGGTCTTGAGCTGGAAATGAAAGTCTCAAAATAGAAAATGAAAACTTTGGACTGGAAGTTTTTGGTTTCGCTTCTTACTTTGTTAGGTACATTTCCTTTTATTCGGCTTATTAGATACTTTTGAACCCTTCAAAGATTAAGTTCTCTTTGAAACTGAAACTGTTTCAACATTTTAATATTAGAAGTTATTTGAATATCTTACTTGATAACCATGACCAATGTTATGAGCCGAAAAATATACCAAAATGTAGGTTTCAGAGAGATATATGTTTGTGACCTACTTTATGTGTCGTGAGATTGACTAGAATGACTTTTTAAACCGTTTTTTCGGCACATCAGTCGGCCCGTTGCACATTAACAATTTGCGATTCGGCCCTTAATAGATCACATACATAAATCTCACCTAGATCAAAAGCTTAATGTCTTTTTCAGCTTATCAAGCAAGTTTCGGATCGGTCCTTATTGGTTGTCTTGTTTTGGGCAGTAGGCGTGAAATTCCAATTGAAAAGTGAAAAAAAAACGAATCTCATAACTGTTTCACACTGTTGCTTTATTCATGAGTTTTGATTGGTTCCCGTTATGATTGGGGTTTTTTCCTGTATTACTCTTATTTGTTCAAATCGGATAATCAATGTTTATAGTCAAAACATTAGCTTGACACAGTTTTTACAACTGCGCTCCACCGAAATGCCCTTGAAAAATGTCTCTTTTTCTCTGAGTCTCTCAATTTCGCACACAATTTTCTTCGGTTTCGATAGAGCACGGTTGTAAAAAGCGTGCAGTGCTGATACTATTTGCAGATTCCCGTTTGAAAATTTTACTATTTATAAAAAATAATATAGTCTATTGCCTGATTTCGAAAAATTGCTTTCTTATTTTCCTCGGCATCATTAATCTAGTAGTTTCAACTACTGCAGACCGAGTGGTATCTTATGAATTGACAAACTGAATTTCAGATAATCCTAGATGTTTTCCTTGAAATATAATCTTTTTGAGTTATTCTCCAAACTCTTTCTGTTTCACACTGTACATTTATTCTATAGCTTTTATTTTTTCTAATAAAATAATAATTCTGATACCGTATAATCTAGTTTCACAGCCAAACGACAATTTCTAAAACATATAAAGAAAATTTTTGTTTAAGAAAAATGATACAAGCTTTTGTGGTTTCGAATCATTGATCCACGGTAAACCCCCTCCGCATTAAAAATTGTAGTTTTAATCACTGTAACATAGTATAGAGCCCAATAATTATATATTGGTAAACTAACTTTCTGATGCTACTAAACGTTTTTATTGAAACACAGTTCCAAGAATAAACTAATTCATAAAAATCATTAATTGCAATGTATTAGTACTGAAACATAAAGTTTACTGTATTAATCGGATGATTTATACCAAAATTTTTTGAAAATCGGTTCCTTTCTTCAATTCACAAAACAATATTTTTATCGTTTGTCATCCAACTTTCAACTATTCCAATGGTCACTCGCTCCCAAAATTTATGTTCTGTCATCGCCACTCTTCCTTGTTTTAATTTTTTTTTTCTTATCCTCAAATTTCCCTAAAACCTTCCCTGACGTCAGGAAAAACATCTCCTTTTATTTTATTATTCCTCTTCTCCAACTTGTTTTTGCTCGAGGCGTTCCATTCTTCAAGAAGTTATATTGCAGAAATGAACTCCTCAATATCCATTCTAACACCAACTACTTCTACAAGTACCCCAGGACCCAATGAAGATGATTCATCAAGGACGACGCTGAAATTGGTGTTGGCTATCTCGTATTTGGTTCTTTTTATCATTGGGACAGTTGGTAATGGGTAAGTTAGACAGCAATCAAGTCTTAAATCGAAAACTTTACCGCGGTAATGCCGTGAAAACAATTTTATGGGAATTGAGCAACAGTGAAAATTTGAAATATTTGTGACACCGATCTTCGTTTTTACTTGTTACAATAGTCTTTGCTATGAAACTGTAGCTTTTGTAAGTCGAATAGTTCGGAGCCTAATGAGATGTAGTATATAATTTTAGAACACAAAGGGTATTAACATATGGAAATGTCAAACAAAATAGTGGTTTAGCGTAACATGGCCTAGTGAATTGAGCGAGATTATGTCTCTTAGAATCAGATGTTATGTAGCCAGACGTTTCGATACAGGTTTTTGCTACCAGGAACGGCGTAAAAAAATTACCGAGAGAATCCATTTTTCTTGACTTGATACAATAATCTTTGTTATGAAACAGGAAGTTACCAAAATTGTTAGAGAGGCACAGATATGAGTGCATGAGCTCCCAAAGGAAGCAACCGGGTCCCACTGGATTTGTCATAGGGGCGCAGACACTCCTCCGATCAGCTAAAATGCAATAGAGCGTACTTGTTACACTTCCTAACGGAAAATAATTGTGACTGTTCCAAAAGTTTAATAATTGTCGAGTGTAAACTAATATTCAATTGAGACACCTGGAATTTATGAACCTCAAAGTTTTCAGCACTGTTATCCTAATGATCATCAACATTCTGACATCTATGAAGCGGAATATGCAAGCTGGGAAGAGGAAAGTGATGAGCAACACCAACCATGTGTTTATTTATGTGCTCGGTGAGTATTTGACTGATTTAAGGTTAAGATCTAAATTGTCAATGAAACTCCAGTAGAAAATTTCGGAACCCTTGAGGAGTATAAGAAACTAAACTTTTTTGAGAGGCAAGTAATTGTTGAGCCGCCAGATATAGTCGTCAAACTAATGAACACAGTCGCTTGCTTAGATGACGAAGTATTAGATTGACCATCATTCTAGAAACTTCTTATATTACTGAAACGTAGATTATTTTCAGTTTCAAATGTGTTTGAACTGGTCAAAAATTTTAGTGTAACAATAATTTTCCTTGAGGTACAAGCTATCTGTCACTTTTTTTACTATTTTCAGACCATTCCCAAGTTCCGCCTAATCCAATTCCAATTTACTTATTTTTAGGATTTTTCTTTTCTTTCTTGATAGGCTAGTGATAATTAAGCCATCAAATACATAACTGTGCTGGCTACTTTAAGACGATTTCAACTGTTCTGACTCCTTAAAGACAGTGACACCTCAAAAAATATAGCCCAATATGAGTAACTCTTGAACGAACTTATTCTCGAACAGAACGAACTAAGTGAACAGATTGACCATTGTTCTAGAAAATTTCTACATTTCTGAAACATGAATTATTTTAGTTTTGAAACTGATTTAAACATCTGAAAACTTCAAAATAGCATTTCTTGTTCACCAATTGATTCTTGCTCTATCCTCCCTTTCTATTTTCAGACCTTTCCCCTATTCCGCCCTAATCCAATTCCATTTTCCTCTTTCAGGACTCTCAATCGTCGATCTTTTGGTGATCCTCCATCTTCCTTTCCTTGTTGTGGATCTTTTGAAAGGTATATACTTGACTAGCGGTGCAAATACAAATTTGCACCGCTAGCAGATCACAAATCATCGTTTTTTTTCCTTCAGGTCAATGGCTATTCGGTGTCGCGATGTGTAAAGTTTACTGGTTTGGGGAGAGTGTCAATAAGCTTCTGAGCTCTTTTCTGATGACTGTGCTCAGTTGGGATCGGTATATGGCAGTGTGTAGTCCGGTGAAGTCTATGAAGTGAGTTTCATCAAACAAAATGAGTAATACGTTTAGCAGATCATAGAAGGGATAAAATGTTGGTGAAACAGAAAATATTATATTTGCGAACCTGACTGAAACGGGCCGGCGTGTAGTTCGCTTAAGTAATGTTATGTGCTCAAAAATATACTAAAATGTAGATCTCGGCGAGTTCTATCTCTGTGACCTGTTACAGGCCGGATGGTGGATCGTTAAAATGCCGACACATTAACCATATGCTATCAGTCCCGTAGTAGATCACAGACATAGAACTCGCCGAGATCTACATATTGGTATATTTTTCAGCCCATGACATTGCGTTTTAAGCGAGTTACATGCCGGCGAATGTTGGCCAGTTTTGCAAGTATGGAAAATTTTTTTTTTTTAAATTTTGCTAAAAATTTCTAATTTCCAGAATGCGAAGCAACGCGACCGCTCTAAAAGTACTCCTCGCTTGCACATTGTTCGCTACGGCACTCCTTCTCCCAGTACTAATCGAGGCAGCTGTATTCAAAATCGACAAAATGCACATGGTTCCGTTGATTGATGGAAGTGAGGAGTTGGCTGCGTCGGGTAAGGAATCAGTTGTAATAAAAGGGAAAAAAAACCATCTCCGCTAGTAACCTCTCCGCTACTTATCACATTTATAAAACAGCAAAAAAACTTCTTTTTTGAATTCCAGACCTCGCTGGCACCACCATGTCCAAATGTATGTTTGATGCAGATGCTATGTTTACCCTCTACACATTTGTTATTGGATTCGCTGCACCCGCATTCTTGATCATCATTTTTTATGCACAGGTATGTACACATAAATTCAGAATTTGCAGTTACATACTGTCTTTATTAGCAAACACATTTGACTTCCTCCAGTAATATATAATATCATGTTATAGGTCATCTTCGCCCTCCAAAAATCCTCTCGAAACATCCGAGGAGCAAGAGGAATCAGTAAACCAGATGGGACATCGAATAGAGTTAAGAAGGTGAGTTTCTTACTACTGTTTGATGAGAGCTCGATCCGAAAACATGGCATATTTCAGGTGACCAAACGAATTGTCGCAGTGATTCTGTTCTATTTCCTATGTTGGACACCACAATGGACACTGAATATCATGTCACAATTCAATCTGATTGCAGTGTCATGGATGACTCCTGCACTTTCAGCAATGTTCTTTGTGGCGCATTTATTGGTGAGTCACTTTGATTGGAACGGAACTATCTAATGGCTACAGTCGACCTAGTAAATTTTAAAATCCACTATCATTTTATCGCCAACTTGAATCAGTAACACTTAATAATTCTCCAGGTGTGCTTCAACTCAGCCGCCAACCCAGTTCTCTACGCCTACATCAATCGAGAACTCCGTACTCAACATGTGATGGCAATGCATCGGAAACGTCATTCAGTTTGTCAGGACCAGAGATTGACACAGAATAGGTAAGAAAAAATAATGAAAATTCAATGTCTTGGTGGCACTTTAGGTGACGTTCATAGTGAATGTAAGTAGAGAGTTTGGAGCAGTAATTCCCCGTTTCATTAGAGTAAGAAGTAAACTTTTTCGAGACCAAGACATTATTTGAATCATCCTTTAATCTTCAGACTATCAATGCAATCCCGTCCTTCCGATGCCTCTGCTACAGTATTCTCCAAATTTGGGGAAAGCGAAGGAACTATTTTCAGCAGGTATCCACTACTTTAATCTTTATCAATAACTCAATATTTTAAGATTATCACAATTCCAACACAATATAATTGCGAGTATATTCCATCGGAAACGGATTCCATTAGTTGTGGATAAGAATATTACTGTGAGTCAGATCATCGCATTTGAATCAAACTAACTGTTTCAATCAAACGCAAAATTAGAGATTTTGAAACTGAAATCAATTGGTTTTATTGCAGATCGAAAATACGTCGTCATCTACTGACGAAGATAAGGATGATTACTTGTAAACAATAATTTGGTGTAATTTATGAAAAATTGATTACTGTTTTGAATAAAGTGTATTGATTTCTTTACGTTCCTTCTCCTACTTATCGGGTCGTATTTGAAATTGAACAAATTCATTTGGTTCAACTTCTGAATTGGAGTGAGAGCAGTCTAGAAATCGATGTTGAAACCATATTGAGAATGTGTGGGTGGATATGTCGTAGGATGATTGAAAAACGAAGATTCGGCAAACCCGGAATTTAGTAGAAACAAAGAAGCAAAATTTAGAATTCCTCACACAATTACTGGATATCGTCTAACTGGAACATCAACGGAGATTGACACAGAATAGGTAAACCTAAGAAAATTCGATGGACTGTAGATAATATTCATCGAGAATGTAAACAGAAGGGTTGGAGCAGTAATTGACCGTTTCATGAGAGTAAGAATTAAAGTTTTTCGAGACCAAGACATTATTTGAGTCATTTTTGAATATCCAGACTATCAATGCAATCGCGCCCTTCCGATGCCTCTGCTACAGTATTCTCCAAATGAAGGACCTATTTTCAGCAGGTATCCACTACTTTAATTCACCAACAGCTCAAAACTTTCAGACTATCACAATTCCAACACAATATAATTGCGAGTATATTCCTTCGGAAAGGAGTCTATTAGTGGTGGTATTACTTTAATTCAAATCAACGAGTGTGAATCAGACAAACTATTTCAAACGCAGAAAATGATATTTTGAAACTGTAATCAAATCGAAATTATTTTATTGCAGATCGAGAATACGTCATCATCAACTGACGAGGATAAGGATGATTACTTGTAAACTATAATTTGGTGTCATTTATGAAAAATTGTTTACTGTTTTGAATAAAGTGTATTGTTTTACCGTACTGACATTATTATTCGCGAAGAAAAAAATTATCCTAAAGTTTTAGCCTATTTTCATAACAGTGCTCAATTCGAATCGATTATAAAAGCTAGAACGAAGTTCCTGCTGAAACCGAGCAATGAGAAGTTGGTGATACAGAAAAGATTTTTTGAGACTTTTTTAAAATTAGACTGTTTCATATATTTCAGAAGCGTTCGGACTTTCGAATTAAGAAACCGTTTTACAGTTCATGTATATTTTTCTTCTCCCAGTACTAATCGAAGCAATTGAAATTGACAAAATTCATATAGTTATACAACTTGATGTGAGTGAACAGCAGTTCGCCAGCGAAGTAGAAAACAAATTGAAAAAATGAGGTAGGTATATCGTAGGATTATTGAAACGGGGAGTTTTGTGCAAAGCCCAAGTACCTGAAAATGAAGTAGCAAAAATTAGAACTTCTCACACAATTACTGGATATCGTAAAACAACAGATAAAATTTAACTCTTCCGAAACGTTCTCGAAATATCGATAGCTACGGATATATTAGTAAACAACAAGGAATATGAAGCATGATTAAAAGAGTAAGAAACGGAAAAAATAGATTTCAACTTCTTTGAATGCCTTCTCTGAGGGTACCGAATTCATGACCAGACCTGACTGTACTTTGCGATCAGGAAGACTGTGATTAACGAGGATATCTTCAATTCACAGTTTCAATCGATTGCTGCTTTTTGAATACGCTTTGTACAATGACTTACAACACACCACAATATTCTCAGCCTCATGGATGACTCCTGCACTTTCAGCAATGTTCTTTGTGCCGCATTTATTGGCGAATCAATTCTATTAGAGTGGTTCTAGTAAATTTTGAAATCGACTATTATTTTAAGTACAACTTGAATCAGTAACACTTGGTAATTTTCTAGATGTGCTTCAACTCAGCCGCCAACCCAGTTCTCTACTCCTATATCAATCGAGAACTCCGTACTCAACACGTGATGGCAATGCATCGGAAACGTCATTCCGTTTGTCAGAAACTTCAATAGAGATTGACACAAAAAAGTGAGACGAATAATTAAACTGATTCAAATGTTATTTTTGAAAAGAAGTAGAAAAATTGAAACGGAACAATGTAAGGTTTCACTCTAAAAATTTGCCGTTTCACTGGTGTAGAATATGTACTTTGATAGGAACGATTATCAGTAGTGCATACAAAATTTTTTGATATAAAACAGTTCTGAAACATATTTTCTTCTTAGTATGTCAATGAAATACCGCTTTTGCTACAGTATTCTCCAAATTTGGGGAGAATGGAGAAACTATTTTCAGCTTTTGGAAACTTTAAAAAAATAATTAATTACGCAGAACTTGTCAAAATATGTTATTTATTCATTTTTTCAAGCCAAGTTTTTTGAGAATGGTACATTGAATAAAGAGTTGCTACAGTAGCGAGCATAAGTGAGTACCCCTAGGTACTTTTATATGTAACTCAGCTGAAACAAGTCCGTTTTGCATAAATTTTTTTTTAAAACAAAGCCAAAGTATTCAGCAATCGGAAAATATGTTTTTTGAAAAACTTCCATCACTGATTTTTTTCGATAATCGATTTTTCCTGATCTTGATTTGAAAATCCGAAAAAAAACTTTTTATTTTTCTCTTGAAGTTATTGAGTTTTTAATGTCAAAATGTTCAAAAACGTTTAAATAAACAAAAAATAATGTTGAATCGACATTCTAATTACTGAGCATCGTACCACAGCTCCAGAAGTCAAAAATGGTATGTTTGGCAAAACGATCATAACTCATTGGAAAATGGTTCAAAAGACTTCAAACAAAAAAGAAAACACGGCTCAAGAGTTTGTCAATAAGATAAACCTATCAATTTTTCATTTTGAAAAAAAAATTTTTTTGAAAATTTTTTTTGATTTTTTTTTTTGGAATTTTTTTTTGTTGAAAATTTTTGATTATTTTTTACTTTCTCAAAATTTAGGAACACAGAATCAACCAATAACAAGCGGGAACCAATGATAAAGCGCCAAATTTCATTGTTTCAATGATGCCATCACAAACCCCATTTCATTTTGGAGGATTGAGCTCATTCATTCACTCTATTTTTTCATTTTAAACAGTTTTTTATTTCATTTTTAATTGTTTTTTTGTTTTTCTTTTCTCGAGTCATTCTGTAGTTTCAGAATGACCCGATTTTCCCGGTATCTCACAGAGGCGGAGCTGAGAGGAGTGGTAGCAGGTGCTCTCAACAAAGTTCCACTGGAAACACTTGCCATCACTTTTCAAGCATCATTCGACGGGATAAAAAGAATCTGTCGTCGATACAAGCGAGAAGGAGAAGCAATGTTCGGAAAGAAAAGAAGCGGACGCCCTCCAAAAACGAGTGGATCCGAAGACAGATCCATAGTAGCAAAGAGTAGAGACGATCCTCGCAAGTCAGCCACTGAGATTCATAAGGAGTTTTTGGATGACGGTGGATCCAATGTAGGCGTCCACACCATCCGGAGAAGACTTCGAAAAGCTGGACTCAATGCTCGTCGTCCTGTTAAGAAGCCTCTGATTTCTATCAAAAATCGGAAACTTCGGATGGAATTTGCCAGAGCTCACAAAGACTGGACAATCGATCAGTGGAAAGAGGTACGGTGTTCTCGATTAGGATTCAGCATTTTATCATTCCGATTTTCAGGTTATCTGGAGCGATGAGTCAAAATTCATGCTCTTCGGATCAGATGGAATCTCCTACGTTCGCCGTCCAGTAGGCACTCGCTACGACCCCAAGTACCAACTCCCAACTGTGAAACACGGCGGAGGATGTATCATGGTATGGGGAGCGTTTTCTGGAAATGGAGTTGGACCTCTTCACAAAATCGAAGGGATCATGGACAAGAATGTTTACCTCACCATTCTTGAGAATGTCATGCTACCATATGTCCGGAGAACCCATGGACGTCGTTACACGTTTCAGCAGGACAACGATCCGAAGCACGCCAGCAAGCTCGTCAAGAAATGGTTCGAGAATAAACGAGTTCCAGTTATGCAGTGGCCCAGCCAGAGTCCAGATCTCAATCCGATCGAGCATCTCTGGGAACACTGCGAGAGAATGCTGGCAACGAAAAAAGCAAAAAATGCAAAGGAGAAGTTCGAACAACTGCAGGATGTGTGGAAAACGATCCCACAAAGCGTCATCGATAATCTGATTGAATCGATGCCTCGTCGTTGTCTAGCAGTGCTCAAGGCCAGAGGATTTGCAACGAAATATTAGGATTTTTGACGTTCAAATGTTTTATGAAGTTTTATTGTTTTATATTCATGACGTTTTATACATATATGAAGTTTAAATCTTGTGAAAATTTTCAACAAAAAAAAATTCCAAAAAAAAATCAAAAAAAATTTTCAAAAAAAATTTTTTTTCAAAATGAAAAATTGATAGGTTTATCTTATTGACAAACTCTTGAGCCGTGTTTTCTTTTTTGTTTGAAGTCTTTTGAACCATTTTCCAATGAGTTATGATCGTTTTGCCAAACATACCATTTTTGACTTCTGGAGCTGTGGTACGATGCTCAGTAATTAGAATGTCGATTCAACATTATTTTTTGTTTATTTAAACGTTTTTGAACATTTTGACATTAAAAACTTAATAACTTCAAGAGAAAAATAAAAAGTTTTTTTTCGGATTTTCAAATCAAGATCAGGAAAAATCGATTATCGAAAAAAATCAGTGATGGAAGTTTTTCAAAAAACATATTTTCCGATTGCTGAATACTTTGGCTTTGTTTTAAAAAAAAATTTATGCAAAACGGACTTGTTTCAGCTGAGTTACATATAAAAGTACCTAGGGGTACTCACTTATGCTCGCTACTGTATCTTCCGTTTCTTACTGTAATCATTCACGCAGTCCACGTTAAAAAATCGTGTGTATCTGATTTCGATGATGAATCCGATCAAAATGAATTTTGAGGTTATAGTTTAAACAACTTCCATGAAGCAGAGAAATGTTTGTTGTCAATCTTCTGAACAGTAAAAAAGGTGAATCATGTTCCATGTTTCCCATGAAACTTCGGGAATCAATTAAAGTTGGTGAATACCGGAAGCATGGATATGAACAATTATAGAACAGCAGAGTTTAGTTGAGAGATGAAATTTTGAAAATGTTCCTGTTTCTCTGAAATAGTGTATTGAGTTAATTTCCTTCATATTTGATTTCAAAGTGCCTGTCACTTCCTCTGTTCTCTTCAGTCTGCTTCTGTGCCGTCTATTCTTTTTGGAATCGTCATTCCGTAACATTTCAAAAATTAATCCCTCTAAACATTTATCAAGGAAGTGAAATTTCTTTGAAAACTGAGCCATTAATCTTAAGTGAGTTAGTTGTATTGAAGGTATTACTACCCATCGAGCATTAAAAATCTCAACTTTTTCCCTAATTTGGTACCAGTGGACCTGAAAACGTTTCCACCTCCGACTTCCCTTTGTCAAATTCAGCTGGCGTTGAATCATCTGAACCTGCAGTTGTGTAAGATCAAACAATCAACCATTTCATGTTATACTATCTTATCATATCTGACTGTTCTTGATGTTATGTCACAGAACTAACTAGTTTTTGTTTTAATAAAAAACAGTAACAGAAAGAACAATGGGTACAAGATGATCACGCGAAATGGAACTTATGTAAGTTCGGGAAGGAGAGAAAGTTTTAATTAGAGACTGAAACTGACCCCCCGTTTCACATTTTCAATATATGGTTTGACCTAACAAAAAGTGCAGTGACTCGAAAGAAGTTTTGATTTCTATTGCCTCTGAAAATTGTTTGTTGGGAACACATACCTAAGATTCTTTCAAAAATGTTTCACTGAAACTATATCTAATGCGGTTTTCAAAACATATCAATTTCACTTTCGGAGTTATTTGCCTGAACAATTTTGGTTGTTTGTTTTCTGCGAGTTTTCAGTTTCAGAGTTGAACGGAAAATTGTGAAAAATGTTCTGAAAAGCCCCTAAAAATGGTTGTATTTGTGTTAATTATGGTTTTTTGTTGTAAAAACTGATAGCTTACATTAGCTGCAAAAATCCTCAAAAATATCAATGAATTCGAGTAGGATCTTATCCATAAACTTACTGATACTGCCCCGTTTCAGATTCTCAATATAAGGTTTCTTTTTTTTTAATTGCAGTGATCCTGAAGAAAGTTTTTCCACATCCTCTAATGTTTTCTTGGGACCAGATATCTGAGATTCTTTTAAAAGTGTTTCAGTGAAACCATATCTAATTGAATTTTCCAAAGTGTATCAATTCCAATGACGCACTTCCAACGACACAAGACTTAACAATTTTCCAACGTTTCAAATAGGTGATGAATATTTTCATCTGAATATTCATAGTTACTTACGAGTGTGTTTTAAATGTTTTTTCATTCGATTTTTACCCAATGAAACACAAACAAAGTCAAAGAATAGAATAATGAAGAGAGTGGCAAAAAAGCGGATGGCGGAATAAACAATCATTTTTTAGATAACGATTTTGTTCTTTTTTTGGTAAAAACGGATAGTCTTGCTGCAAAAAACCTTAAAATATCAGCAAGTTCAAGTAGGCGAACAAATTTTTCAAGCTGATATCACCTAGGCTGAAGGCGGAAAATACTTTGGAATGGTGAAATTGATAACAATTTCGGATAATTTGTTCCTCCAAAAATCGCATTGCTGAAACTGGGACAATTAGATTTTATGAAAATTCTCTTTCACTTACTTGATGTCATACCAGACTTTTGTTTTTATTTTAATACGTATTCGGTTGATGCAGGATTATTATTTATTTGTTTCAAAACATAATGACAAGAGATAATGTAGTACATACAAAGCAATATATTAGATAAAAATTGAAAAAAATAAGAAAATGCTATGAAAATCGGGGAAATCGATTCTATCAAAAAAAATTTTAGTGAACCTTTATCCAATTCGATTTTCCAAAATATGTATATCAATCCCAATTACCCAATTGATAGCCCAAACTAATTTTCCAACGTTTCAAGTACTTGTTCAATATGTTTTTTTGCAATGGTAGATAAAACTCTTGCTCCAAAAATCGGTTTGCTGAAACTGCGACGATTTGATTTTATGTAAATTATGTTTCACCTACGTGATTTGATACCAGAATTATTTTTTTACGTTAATGGCTAATTAATTAGTAAATGCAGTCGTATTATTTATTTGTTTCAAAACAAAATGACAAGAGATCAAGTAGTACATACAAAAAACAAAAAATTAGATAAAAATTGTAAAAAAAAGATTAGAAAAATGAGAAAATGCTATAAAAAGAGGGGAAATAGAATATTTATGCAATTCTAAAATGCTTTTTCTTTCTTTCCGACTGGATGTTCCGCGTCGTCGTCTTTTTTAGTTTGCTGGGTTACATGGAATAGAATACTCCATTCTTGTAAGCGGCGGATTCTCCATTCTTCGGTTTCAACTTCAATGGAACCATTCGTTTGTAGAATACAAGCATCAGGACGAATGCGATGAAGATTGTGGATGATTGGAGGATGATGACGTACTTGTAGCCGGTGTGTTGGAATAGGAATCTGAAATTCGAGAGGGTGAAAAAACTATTCGATATCAACAAGACCAACATAGCTCCCATGTTTTGTGCGCATTTGACAACTCACGTAATAATAATGGACGCCACAAACGGTGTGACACTTCCACCGAAACTGAATAGTCCTTGCATCATTCCTTGCTTCCGTGGGCCCAAGACTTCTGAATAAAGTGCGGCTGCAGGAGATTCAACGAATGGGAAGGCAATTCCAAAGAAGAAAACGAATGCGAAAATGTAGAGCCATTGGGACACGAGTCGTTGAACTGCACCAGGTGTAGGTGTCGAAACAGCCTCCGACGATGGTCGTGTTGGAACCTGGAATCGGAATTGTATTGTTATGAAGATCGTGTGCTGTTATGGATCATTTTTCTCGGATATTTCCTATCCGCTGGTGACTGACCGCTCACTCAATGTTCGGCCCCGTGGGTCTCGTTGCGACTACTGTACATTAAAAACGTTTTGATGGGTAAAGTTCAGTAGAGAGCCGCCGTAAATCGAAATTCTGCAACGAGACCCACACCTCGTCCCCGGATCAAACTTTGAATGAGTGGTCAGCCACCGGCGAATGGGTAATAGGTCTAGACGGGAAAAATCATAATAAAGTTTACCTGGAGGCAAGAAGTTCAACGGTCCAGAATAGAACCACCATGGGTAGTTAACCAAGTGGAAGGCGACGAATACACCCAGTCCGAAGAGGATTTGGAGTCTTTTGTCACTGGAAAAAGCAGTTGTTTCTACTAAATTAGTGGTGTGCTTTCAAATTTTTTGACTAACTGTACTAATAGAAACAGCCTTGTCACGGCGAAAGACTTTAAACATTGTTACAATCCGATTAATTCTAGCTTTCTCGCTTATCTGAAACTGTAACTCACATCTTTCCAATTCTCGATTTTCCGATTCCAAAGTTGATCAACACCGATACAATACAAGTAACCGACTCAATAATTCCATTGTAAAGAATCGCTTGGGAATCCTTCCAGTCATAGAGTACGGTAGTAAGAGGTGTCGACATCCTTAAAAAGTTTTATCATAAAGGATCTAGATTTTCTGTTAGATAACTTACACTTCAATATTCGTGGCGATCATACTGACAATCATATACAAATAAATACAGATTAGTGCTGGAACCAAGTCGTATTTTGGGACGACAACGTAGTTTTGGTCTGGAATTTTCCAACAGTTAATATTCTGCGTCTCTTCTCTATTTTCAGCAAATATTCATTTCTTATCAACTAAGAAAGATAGTGTACCCAAAAACCAAAAATAGAATCATTAGACGGAAATGATGCTACCAGTTTTTTACGGTTGTTGGAAAAGCTTATTTTGGTTAGCGATTAACTTATCCACTTTGTCAATGGTGTTTTTTCGGTCTAACGCATTTACAGAACAGAGTTGAGCGGAATTTCGCCTTCAGCCAAGAGAATGTCAGCTTGAAAAGTCTACTTGATTTTACTGATATTTTGAGGTTTTTTGCAGCAAGCTATCAGTTTTTATCAAAAGAAATGATTGTATACAGAAATTCAACCATTTTTAGAGCTTTTTACAACGAAATAAGGCCAAAATCGTCATCTAGAAATGATATTTGATTCCGTTTCCGCCTTCCGTCATTTCAAAAACCGCATTCCGCTCAACTATGTTACAACAGCATAAGAAAACTCACATTTCTCATCACCATCCTGATTTTTATCAATGATTCCAGCGTCATCCTCTTGGAAGAAAATCAACATGAGCACTGACGCAAGGACACAAACGAAAGCCATCAGATAGGCTACAGTGGTGTACATATCGATTTTAAGAATCCAAATGTTGAAGCCAGTCTCTCCGAGAGGAGTGAAGAAGGCCTGTAATAATTGGTGTTTAAGAAAAGTTTCTTCAGTTTCGTGAAGATTTTATTGTGCTGGACATTTTTGAAAATCAGTTCCTGCCCTTTAGAATACAAAAATCTTACCGAAATAGCAGGTCCAAACGAAATTCCAAAAACATATCCAGCCGTTCCATAGAATATCGCTTTCAGTCTATCCTTTGGAGTCGACGCAGTTGCTCCATAAGCCCTCAACGCCGCCAAATTTCCAACTCCAAGTCCAGTCACAACACGTGCCGCCAACATATACCATTTCCCGTGTTGCTGTACTTCACTAATGGCCCCATACATGACTTGACCGACTGCAGCGATAAGGAATCCAGTTATAGTCGGCCATTTGCATGACATTGTTTTTTGGTTCCATAGTCCGTAGAGGGGGTTTGACTGGAAAAATAGAAAGTTTGAAATACTGCTCGAGCCCAATTCCTATTAAATCATAAACCTTTGTTTCAGTGTTCTTATTGACACGGAACTGTAAAATTTTTAATTTTTTGAAAAAAAAAACATAAAACCTCTTAATGTTTGCCCCTCTTATCAAAATGACACGTGAACCGGTGCACCCAAAACTCACTCGTTTTCCAATCTTTTGACTTTTCAAAGCACATTTAGCGAAGGAGAATAATCAGATTATTTGATAAGACTCTATCACAAGTGTCAATTTGGAAAAGTTGTGCGGAATGATTCGGAAGGGAAAAGAAAGAGGGAGAAGGAATTGTGAACATTATTTCACGATTTCAGGAAGCCAATTTATTTTTGAAAGTTATGGGGGCATTGATAGATTGTGGATGTTATCTCTGTTTGTGAAACTTATGTTGTGTGTAGGGCTTCATTGTTGAAATGAAGCGGTCTCGAGGGAGTTATAGCTAAGTTAGCTAACAGAGTTGCCTAAAATCCAAACTTCTGACTTTCAGATAAAAAATTCAGGTTGGACATCACTTGCTGACTGCGGTTTATAGATTGAATCTCGCTCTTGAGGATTTTACCCATGGTTCTCCACTTGATAAGAACCGCTCAATTTAGAACTGGCACGAATAAAAACCGTTAAATCTAGGTCTAACCATATTTTTGACGGTTTCGTACCAGTTTTATATTCGGCAGTTTTGGGTGGTTCCAATTTGTACTTGGTCTGTATTATGCAGTTTTGAATCAGGCGCAATTTCATTACGACTGTCAGGTTCTTATAACTGCGCTCTAATGGAACTGAGAAAAATATAATGGAGAATTAAGAGACGCAGAGAAAGGAGGCATTTCTCTAGGAGATTTGCTGTTTCGCTAATAACTCATACCGGTTCTATTTTGGATATTTCTAATCCGTCATTGTCATCTCCCCCCACCTCTCCAAATAAAAACTTCAACTCACAATAGTACATCCAATATTGCATGCCGCCACAACCCATCCCAAGAAATCCATATCAGCGGTTTTATCCAACCCGGATAGGTAGGGCCACATAGACATGTAGTATACAGATATCTGAACACCAACTACAAACTGCATCCCAATGAGAACGAGGTAAGTTAGCAGATTGACCATTGTTCTAGAAACTTGTTACATTACTAAAACAGAAAATATTTCAGTTTCAGGTAACCATCTGAAAATTCCAAAATAGCATTTCTTGTTCACAAATTGATTCTTGCCCTGTCCCTCATACTATTTTCAGACTATTCTCAACATTCCCCCCTAATCCAATTCCATATTTCTCTTTTCAGGACTCTCAATCATCGATCTCTTGGTGATCCTCCATCTTCCTTTCCTAGTTGTGGATCTTTTGAAAGGTATACATTCTCTGAATAGAGTAGTGATAATCAAATTTACCGCTAGCAGATCACAAATCTTCGTTTTTTTTTCCTTCAGGTCAATGGCTTTTCGGTGTTGCGATGTGTAAAGTCTACTGGTTCGGAGAGAGTGTCAATAAGCTTCTGAGCTCTTTTCTGATGACTGTGCTCAGTTGGGATCGGTATATGGCGGTGTGTAGTCCGGTGAAGTCTATGAAGTGAGTTTCACCAATCGTAATCAGTAATACGTTCAGCGGATCATAAAAGGATAAAATGTTGGTGAAACAGAAAATAATACATACTTGCAAACCGGGCCGTAACGGGCCGACAGGGGCCGGCGTGTAGTTCGCTTAAGTAATTTTATGTACTCAAAAATATACCAATATGTAGATCTCGGAGAGTTCTATCTATGTGACCTGGTACGGGCCGGATGGTGGATCGTTAAAATGCCGCAGGACGGGAAAAAAGTACCAAAAACACGAAGATTGCCAAAAAGGCCTTTCTAGCTGGTCCCGCGACACACCATCCGGCCCGTAGTAGGTCACAGACATAGAACTCGCCGAGATCTACATATTGGTATATTTTTCAGCGACGTTGCGTTTTAAGCGAGTTACATGCCGGTGAATGTTGGCTAATTTTGCAAGTATGAAAACTATAAGAATTACTGTCTCACCAATCCCAGAATAAGCTAAATAACCCTCACTATTTTGCTCTCATTTAGTTAATTGGGCTAAAAATTTCTAATTTCCAGAATGCGAAGCAACGCGACCGCTCTAAAAGTACTCCTCGCTTGCACACTGTTTGCTACAGCACTCCTTCTCCCAGTACTAATCGAGGCAGCTGTATTCAAAATCGACAAAATGCACATGGTTCCGTTGATTGATGGAAGTGAGGAGCTGGCTGCGTCGGGTAAGGAATCAGCTGAACACCATATAACATCTACTAACAACTTCGCTCCTACTTATCACATTTGTAAAACAGCAAAAATCTACTTTTTTCAATTCCAGACCTTGCTGGTACCACAATGTCCAAATGTATGTTTGATGCAGATGCTATGTTTACCCTCTACACATTTGTTATTGGATTCGCTGCACCCGCATTCCTGATCATCATTTTTTATGCACAGGTATGTACATAAATTGCAGTTACATACTGTCCGTTTTAGAAAACACATTTATCTTTATCCAGTAAATGTATATTTCTCTTACAGGTCATCTTCGCCCTCCAAAAGTCATCTCGAAACATCCGCGGAGCCAGAGGAATCAGTAAACCAGATGGAACATCGAATAGAGTGAAGAAGGTGAGCTTACAGGCACCTCAATCCAAAAATAAGAGATATTTCAGGTGACCAAACGAATTGTCGCAGTGATTCTGTTCTATTTCCTATGTTGGACACCACAATGGACTCTGAATATCATGTCACAATTCAATCTGATTGCAGTCTCATGGATGACTCCTGCACTTTCAGCAATGTTCTTTGTGGCGCATTTATTGGTGAGTCAAATTGAATTGGAACGGAATTATCTAATGCCAACAATCGACATAGTACATTTTAAAATCCACTATCATTTTATTGACAGCTTGAATCAGTAACACTTAATAATTCTCCAGGTGTGCTTCAACTCAGCCGCCAACCCAGTTCTCTACGCCTACATCAATCGAGAACTCCGTACTCAACATGTGATGGCAATGCATCGGAAACGGCATTCCGTTTGTCAGGACCAGAGATTGACACAGAATAGGTTAAAAAAATAATGAAAATACAATGTACTGTAGGTAACGTTCATCGTGAATGAAAGTAGAGAGTTTGGAACAGTAATTGACCGTTTCATAAGAGTAAAAATTGAACTTTTTCGAGACCAAGACATTATTCAGGTCATTTTTGAATTTCCAGACTATCAATGCAATCCCGCCAGCCTCTGCTACAGTATTCTCTAAATTTGGGGAAAGCGAAGGAACTATTTTCAGCAGGTATCCATTTCCTTGATCGTTGTATACCAACAACTCAATACTTTCAGACTATCCCAATTCCAACACAATATAATTGCGAGTATATTCCATCGGAAACGGATTCCATTAGTGGTGCATAAGAATATTACTGTAAGTCAAATCATCGCATTTTAATCAAACTAACTGTTTCAAACGAAAAATTAGAGATTCTGAAACTGAAATCTATTTATTTTATTGCAGATCGAGAATACGTCATCATCAACTGACGAAGATAAGGATGATTACTTGTAAACTATAATTTGGTGTCATTTATGAAAAATTGCTTACTGTTTTGAATAAAGTGTATTGATTTTTTTACGTTCCTTCTTCTACTTATCGGTCGTATTTGAAATTGAACAAATTCATTTGGTTCAACTTCTGAATTGGAGTGAGAGCAGTCTAGAAATCGATGATGAAACCACATTGAGAAGGTTTGGTCGTAGGATGATTGAAACGAGAAGATTCGGCAAACCCGGAATTAAGTAGAAACAAAGAAGCAAAATTTGGAATTCCTCACACAATTACTGGATATCGTGAAACAGGAACATCAACGGAGATTGACACAGAATAGGCAAACCTAAGAAAATGCGATGTACCGTAGATAACGTTCATAGTGAATGAAAGTAGAAGGTTTGGAACAGTAATTGACCGTTTCATAATAGTGAGAATTGAGCTACTCCCAGACCAAGACATTTAATTAATCTTTTTTTTCCAGGCTATCAATGCAATCGCGCCCTTCCGATGCCTCTGCTACAGTATTCTCCAAATTTGGGGAAAGTGAAGGAACTATTTTCAGCAGGTATCCACTTTTTTGATCGTTGTATACCAACAACTCGATACTTTCAGACTATCACAATTCCAACATAATATAATTGCCAGTATATTTCCATAAGAAACGGATTCCATTAGTGGTGAATAAGAATATTACTGTGAGTTAAATAGTCATAAATCACACTAACTATTTGAAACGCAGAAAGTGATATTCTGAAACTGTAATCAAATCATTTTATTGCAGATCGAAAATACGTCGTCATCAACTGACGAGGATAAGAGTAATTACTTGTAAACTATAATTTGGTGTCATTTATGGAAAATTGCTTACTATATCGAATAAAGTGTAATGTTTTATTATACTGACATTCTTATTCGCGAGGAAAGAAATTATCCTAAAGTTTTAGCTCATTTTTATAACAGTGCTCATTTTACCCGATTATAAAACGAAGTTCCTGCTGAAACCGAGCAATGAGAAGTTGGTGATACAGAAAAGATGATAAACGTGTTTTTTTTTTAATTTTTGAGACTTTTTTAAAATTAAACTGTTCCATATATTTCAGAAGCGTTCAGACTTTTGAATTAAGAAATCGTTTTACAGTTCATGTATTTTTTTTGTATATTTTTCTTTTCCCAGTACTAATCGAAGCAATTGAAATTGACAAAATTCATATAGTTATACAACTTGATGTGAGAAAACAGCCGTCAGCCAACGTTATGGATAACAAGTTTAAAAGATGAGGTAGGTATATCGTAGGATGATTGAAACGGGGAGTTTTGTGCAAAGCCGAAGTACCTGAAAATGCTGAAGCAAAAAATAAAATTTCTCCGGATATATCAGTAAACAACATGGAATATGTATGAATCATGATTAAAGGAGTGGGGAACGGAAAAATTTTAACTTTTGAGAATTCTTTCTCTGGGGGTACCGAATTCATGACACGACACGCATGGGTAAAAAAACTGCAACCGCCTGTAATTAACTAGGCCCCTTCCATTAAAAGTTTCAATCGATTGCTGTTTTTTGAATACGCTTTATACAACACATTATTTGTTAGTCAATTGTATTATAACGGACTTAAATAGTGAAATACCCTTTCTAGTAAATTTTAAAATCGAAAATTATTTTATGGACAACTTGAATCCGACAACTTTGATAATTTTCCAGGCGTGCTTCAACTCAGCCGCCAACCCAGTTCTCTACGCCTACATTAATCGAGAACTCCGTACTCAACATGTGATGGCAATGCATCGGAAACGTCATTCCGTTTGTCAGAAAGTTCAACAGAGATTGACACAAAAAAAGACAAATAATGGAACTGAATGCTAGTTTTGAAAAGAAGTAGAGAAATAGAAACAGAACAATGTAAGGTTTCACTCTCAACTTTTGCCGTTTCATTGGTGCAATTTACTTTGATATAATCGAGTATTATTAGTGGAGTAAGAATGAATTTGAATAATTGAATGAAACGTAGACAAAATAGTTGATATAAAACAGTTCTGAAACATATTTTCTTCTTAGTATGTTAATAAAATACCCCACTTGCTACAGTATTCTCGAAATTTGGGGAGAATGGAGAAACTATTTTCAGCTTTTGGCAACTTAAAAAAATAATTAATTATTTGAGAATGGTACATAGAATAAAGAGTTGCTATCTTCCGTTTCTCACTGTAATCATTCAAGCAGTCTACATTAAACAAATCGTGTGTATCTGATTTCCATAATGCCAAATCGGAACTGATCAAAATGAATTCTGAGGTTATAGTTTAAACAACTTCCATGAAGCAGAGAAATGTTTGTCATCAATCTACTGAACAGTAAAAAAGGTGAAGCATGTTCTGTGTTGCCCATGAAACTTCGTGAAGCATGAATAATTATAGAACATCAGAGTTTAGTTGAGAGGTGAATTTTGTAAATGTTCCTGTTTCTCTGAAATAGTGTATTGAGGAACACAAGTTTAAGACAATGACCCATTTATTTTACGAAAGATTAACTAGGGAATGGCTCATACAATGTTTGGAGATACACAACATGATATACATCACCGGAAAGCTGACGTTTCCCTGATTGCGAATCTATATTCAGTTTTTGCAATGGCGCTCGCAGTTTTGAGAAATCCGGCTCCAAAGTTTGGGTAAATTTTAGTGCTAAAACTCGATTTTCCAACCCGCGTGTTGCCCTAACGCGTAAATTCACTCGGAGGGCAGTTACAACAGCGGTCGAATGGTCGAGGGGGTTACAGGTGGAGTAGTAGGTGGACACTCTATGGTTCGACTCCTTGCTTTTTTCCTTCTTTTTTTACTTTTTTGTAATCCTCGTTTTTGGGTCCCATGGTCATCACAATGTGTCAGAAATCGGTTTTTGAAGTTTATTTAATAGTTTAATTTAATAGTATATTTAATAGTTAGGAAAACAATAGAAAATCCGTTTTTTATACTTGATTCCATCATGTTTACATGATAGACATCTTCAGACTATGATTTTAACTTTGAATCACCACATATGAAGCAGAGTAGTTGCTTCAAAAAAAGTATATACCAGTATATAGTATTCTTGAAAAAAAATATTTTTCTTAAAACGTCGTAGAAAGTCAATATGGACTGGAAAAACATCAAAAACCGATTTTTGACACATTGTGATGACCATGGGACCCAAAAACGAGGATTACGAAAAAGTAAAAAAAGAAGGAAAAAAGCAAGGAGTCGAACCATAGAGTGTCCACCTACTACTCCACCTGTAACCCCCTCGACCATTCGACCGCTGTTGTAACTGCCCTCCGAGTGAATTTACGCGTTAGGGCAACACGCGGGTTGGAAAATCGAGTTTTAGCACTAAAATTTACCCAAACTTTGGAGCCGGATTTCTCAAAACTGCGAGCGCCATTGCAAAAACTTAATATAGATTCGCAATCAGGGAAACGTCAGCTTTCCGGTGATGTATATCATGTTGTGTATCTCCAAACATTGTATGAGCCATTCCCTAGTAAGATAATTTACAGAGAGATAATTTAGTATTTAAGAAAGCGTCCTGCTGGAAGTGCCGCGGGTCGAATAGTAGACAAATGAGCGGTCACAACCGCGGATAGCTTGAATTGGCCTAAAAGGCCCAAAAAGGAGGAGTTTAAGGTATTTCCTAGCGTCAGTTCGCGCTTAAATGGCTAGAAATAGTCCTGGAAAAATATAAGGAGCTATTTCGCCAAGAAAATCACACAATCTCACGCATTCTACAAAAGGTAGAAGTACGAGCCTCTCTCGTAGAACGAGATTAGAATAAAGATGCGTGCTCGACCGCTGCGCGGACACGCGTCGCGGCCGCCGGCATTGAGATAGTGTTGATGCGGAGGAGAGTTGGATTCAGTCGCTGTGCGACAGAGCGTGTTTACTGACAAAAGGGAATTAGTAATTTAATGTATAATTATTTGAATATTCCTGATAACAGGCGATTGAAATAGATAAATAAAGTGAATTAGTGAACAGATTGGAACAATATTGAAATAAGAGGTTAGTAAGGCGATGATGAGCCTAGTTTTGCGGGGAAAACCATGTGGGGCTCATCATTCAGCTTTTCAGTTGTCGACAATTTTGTCTTTGGGAAATTGGGGAAAAACAACAAATTTCCTTCATATTTGATCTCAGTTCGTTGTGCTCTTCAGCCTGCTTCTGTGCCGTCTATTCTTCTTGGCATAACATTTCAAAAATTAATCCCTCTAAAACATTCATTGAGGAAGTATAATTTTTTTGAAAACTGACGCCAATAATCTTAAGTGAGTTACCCTTCGAGCATAAACAATCCCCACATTTCACTTATCTCGTACCAGTGGAACTGAAAAAGTTTCCACCTCCAACTTCCGTGTGTCAAATTCAGCTGGCGTTGAATCATCTGAAACTGTAGTTGTGTAAGATCAAACAATCATCTATTTCATCTTCGCCTATCTTATCATATCTGACTGTTCTTGATGTTATGTAACAGAACTAACCAGTTTTTGTTTTAATAAAAAACAGCAACAGAAAGAACAATGGGTACAAGATGATCACGTGAAGTATGTGAATTTTCCAAAGTATATCAATCCCAATAACGATATTCCAATGACACAAGACTGAACAATTTTCCAACGTTTCAAGTAGTTGTTGAATATTTTCTTCTGGAAATTCATAGGTTTTTCATATTCTGTGAATGGTCCACTTTACATTTTTCCCCGTTTTTTACCTGATAGAACGAAATGAAAAGACAAATAATAAAAGAAGGAAAGAGGGAAAAGCGGAAGGTGGAATAAAATGTCATCGTTTAGAAGACAATTGGGACATTATTTGTTGTAAAAAAGCCCCTAAATGTGGTCATATTTGTGTTAAGTTTCGTTTTTTGGTAAAAAGTGATAGCATTGATGCAAAATACCGCGGAACTTGTCGTTATTACCGATACGCCTGTTCCTCCAAAAATCGGATTGCTGAAACTGTGACAATTAGATATCATGTATATTCTGTTTCACCTACGTGATTTGATACCAAAATTATGTTTTTACGTTAATCTCTAGTTATTTAGTAAATGCAGTATTATTATTTATTTGTTTCAAAACATAATGACAAGAGATCAGGTAGTACATACAAAACAAAACATTAGATAAAAAAGATTAGAAAAATGAGAAAATGCTATGAAAAGAGGGGAAATAGAATATTTATGCAATTCTAAGATGCTTTTTCTTTCTTTCCGACTTGATGTTCCGCGTCGTCGTCTTTTTAGTTTAATTGGTTACATGGAATAAAATACTCCATTCTTGTAAGCGGCGGATTCTCCATTCTTCGGTTTCAATTTCAATGGGACCATTCGTTTGTAGAATACAAGCATCAGGACGAATGCAATGAAGATTGTGGATGATTGGAGAATGATGACGTACTTGTAGCCGGTGTGTTGGAATAGGAATCTAAAAATTTAGATTATAAAACATTTTTCACTATTTCAACAACTCTATATTATATGCACTTATGTCCTTTTCTCACTACGTCCCATATTTTTTTTCAAAACTTACGTGATAATAATGGAGGCTACAAACGGTGTGACACTTCCACCAAAACTGAATAATCCTTGCATCATTCCTTGCTTCCTAGGACCCAAGACTTCTGAATAAAGCGCGGCTGCAGGGGACTCAACGAATGGGAAGGCGATTCCAAAGAAGAAGACGAATGCGAAAATGTAGAGAGCCATTGGGACACGAGTCGTTGAGCTGCACCAGGTGTAGGTGTCAAGGCAGCCTCCGACGATGGTCGTGTTGGAGCCTGGAATCGGAATTGTATTGTTATAAATATCGTGTGCTGTTATGGATCTTTTTTTCTCGTATATTTCCTATCCGCTGGTAACTGACCGCTCACTCAATGTTCGGCCCCGTGGGTATCGAAAAAGGTTTTTATGGATAAATTACGGTAGAGAGCCACCGTTAGTCGAAATTCTGCAACGAGACCCACACCTCGTCCCCAGACCGAACTTTGAACGAGTGGTCAGCCACTGGCGATCAGGGAAAAATCATAATAAAGTTTACCTGGAGGCAAGAAGTTCAATGGTCCGGAATAGAACCACCATGGGTAGTTGACCAAGTGGAAGGCGACGAATACACCCAGTCCGAAGAGGATTTGGAGTCTTTTGTCACTGCAAACGATCATTTCATCCAAGTGATGCCCATTCAGGGTTTTCGATTAATTGTACTTTTAGAAACATTATGTATTTTGGCGCTGACAAAAATCTGGTACAGATATTCAACAGTGCTACAATCCGATTAATTTTAGCTTTCCCACTTATCTGGAACTGTAACTCACATCTTTCCAATTCTCGATTTTCCGATTCCAAAGTTAATCAACACCGATACAATACAAGTAATCGACTCAATGATTCCATTGTAAAAAATCGCTTGGGAATCCTTCCAGTCATAGAGTACGGTAGTTAGAGGCGTCGACATTCTAAAAAGAATCAGATTGTTAAAAATCTAGATCTTCTGTTAGATAACTTACACTTCAATATTCGTGGCGATCATACTGACAATCATATACAAATAAATACAGATGAGTGCTGGAACCAAGTCGTATTTCGGGACGACAACGTAGTTTTGGTCTGGAATTTTCTAACAGTTGATATTCTGCGTCTCTTCTCTATTTTTAGCAAATATTCATTTCTTATCAACTAAGAAAGATAGTGTACCCAAAAGCCAAAAATAGAACCATTAGACGGAAATGATGCTACCAGTTTTTTACTGTTGTAGGAAAAGCATATTTTGGTTAGAGATTAACGTATCCACTTTTTCGTTGAATCGGTGTTCTTTCGGTCAAACGCATTTACAGAACAGAGTTGAGCGGAATTTCGACTTCCGCCTAGAGGATATCAGCTTGAAAAATCTACTTGATTTTACTGATATTTTGAGGTATTTTGCAGCAAAACTACCAGTTTTTATCAAGAAAATGAAATTTAACAGAAATTCAACCATTTTTAGAGCTTTTTACAACAAATTAAGCCAAAATCGTCATCTAGAAATGATATTTGATTCCGTTTCCGCCTTCCGTCTTTTCAAAAACTGCACTCAACTCACTAGTCAATTACAGGAGCATACCCATATGATAAGAAAACTCACATTTCTCATCACCATCCTGATTTTTATCAATAATTCCTGCGTAATCCTCTTGGAAGAAAATCAACATGAGCACTGACGCAAGGACACAAACGAAAGCCATCAGATAGGCTACAGTGGTGTACATATCGATTTTAAGAATCCAAATGTTGAAGCCAGTCTCTCCGAGGGGAGTGAAGAAAGCCTGTAATATTCGGGGTATTGGGAAAATTGCACCTGTTTCGTGAGGATTTTATTGTGCATGACTTTTTTTTAAGAGGCATTATCTGTAAGAGTGAGAATGTTTGTGTTGGGCCTTGGCACAGTTGCAAAAAGTTGTTTCAATCCGAACTCTTTTTACAGCATATGTACCCCTATGGTAGTGATTTACAAAAAATATGTCACCAGTCCCCTATGACGTCATCCTAGGAAAATATGCCCAATAATCGACTTTTCACCCAAAAATTCATAAAAATTCCAATCTTCCAGATAACATCAGGAAACTTTCGCAACATGTTAGGAGTGTTTTTGACTACCCCTACACAAATTTCCAGCTCCCCAGACACCCCAGAAACCGTTCAATTAAATTTCATTTTCATGCTTTTTCAACTTTTCTCGAAAATTCCCTCTAGAAATCCTCAAATTTCAAATCGTATTTGTATTCCCCGCTAAAAGTTCTATTAGGACCAATTAAAAACGTCAAAAAGTAGGGGGACCATTTTGAGATATTTCGATTTTTTCAAAAATCACATAAGGGTCCCCCCTTATGAAAATTTCATTTTTGAAAAAAATTTCAAAAAAAAATTTACTCCGAAAATAATTGGAATGTTGATAAAACCCTTGAAATAAGTCACTCACAAAATATAAGATCTCAGAAATGTGTTTGAACGGATTGCGTTTTTTTTGTTCATCCAATTTTTTCAAGTTTTTTCCCGTTTTTAACAATAATTTGTACAGAAGTCCTCAAATTTTATAAGATATTCTAATTCCTTGCAAAATTTAACATATATTTCAATTAACATCATTGAAAAACAGGGGGACCATTTTGAGATTTTTCCATTTATTTCGAAATTCAGATAAGGGTCCCCCCTTATGATAGAAAATTTTTATCAAAAAAATAATTCAACTTTTTTTTGATGCAAAAAACGTTCAAACTATAAAAAAATGTTTTCGATATTTCATCGATGTTCTCAACGTTTTTGCATCAAAAAAAAGTTGAATTATTTTTTTGATAAAAATTTTCTTTCATAAGGGGGGACCCTTATCTGAATTTCGAAATAAATGGAAAAATCTCAAAATGGTCCCCCTGTTTTTTAATGATGTCAATTGAAATATATGTTAAATTTTGCAAGAAAATAGAATATCTTATAAAATTTGAGGACTTCTGGACAAATTATTGTTAAAAACGGGAAAAAACTTGAAAAAATTGGATGAACAAAAAAAACGCAATCCGTTCAAACACATTTCTGAGATCTTATATTTTGTGAGTGACTTATTTCAAGGGTTTTATCAACATTCCAATTATTTTCGGAGTAAATTTTTTTTTGAAATTTTTTTCAAAAATGAAATTTTCATAAGGGGGTACCCTTATGTGATTTTTGAAAAAATCGAAATATCTCAAAATGGTCCCCCTACTTTTTGATGTTTTTAATTGGTCCTAATAGAACTTTTAGCGGGGAATACAAATACGATTTGAACTTTGAGGATTTCTAGAGGGAATTTTCGAGAAAAGTTGAAAAAACATGAAAATGAAATTTAATTGAACGGTTTCTGGGGTGTCTGTGGAGCTGGAAATTTGTGTAGGGGTAGTCAAAAACATTCCTAACATGTTGCAAAAGTTTCCCGATGTTATCTAAAAAATTGAAATTTTTATGAATTTTTGGGTGAAAAGTCGATTATTGGGCATACTTTCCTACGATGACGTCATAGGGGACTGGTGACATATTTTTTGTAAATTGCTACCATAGGGGTACATATGCTGTGAAAAGAGTTTGAATTGAAACAACTTTTTGCAACTGTGCCAAGAGGAATCCTCATCTTACAGACAACGCCTCTTAAATCAGTTCCTGCCTCATTGGAATTGAAAAATCTTACCGAAATAGCAGGTCCAAACGAAATTCCAAAAACATATCCAGCCGTGCCATAGGATATCGCTTTCAGTCTATCCTTTGGAGTCGACGCAGTTGCTCCATAAGCTCTCAACGCCGCCAAATTTCCAACTCCCAATCCAGTCACAACACGTGCCGCCAACATATACCATTTCCCGTGTTGCTGTACTTCACTAATGGCCCCATACATGACTTGACCGACTGCAGCGATAAGGAATCCAGTTATAGTTGGCCATTTGCAGGACATTGTTTTTTGGTTCCATAGTCCGTAGAGGGGATTCGACTGGAAAAATAGAAAGTTTGAAATAATGCTCGAGCTAACTTCTTAATAAATCATAACCCATTGTTTCAGTGTTCTTATTGACACGGAACTGTAAAATTTTTAATTTTTTGAAAAAAAAAACATAAAACCTCTTAATGTTTGCCCCTCTTATCAAAATGACACGTGAACCGGTGCACCCAAAACTCACTCGTTTTCCAATCTTTTGACTTTTCAAAGCACATTTAGCGAAGGAGAATAATCAGATTATTTGATAAGACTCTATAACAAGTGTCAATTTGGAAAAGTTGTGCGGAATGATTCGGAAGGGAAAAGAGAAAGAGGGAGAAGGAATTGTGAACATTATTTCACGATTTCAGGAAGCCAATTTATTTTTGAAAGTTATGGGGACATTGATAGATTGTGGATGTTATCTCTGTTTGTGAAACTTATGTTGTGTGTAGGGCTTCATTGTTGAAATGAAGCGGTCTCGAGGGAGTTATAGTTAGCTATCAGAGCTGCCTAAAATCCAAACTTCTGACTTTCAGATAAAAAATTCAGGTAGGACAACACTTGCTGACTGCGGTTTATAGATAGAATCTCGCTCTTGAGGATTTTACCCATGGTTCTCCACTTGATAAGAACCGCTCAATTTAGAACTGGCACGAATAAAAACCGTTAAATCTAGGTCTAACCATATTTTTGACGGTTTCGTACCAGTTTTATATTCGGCAGTTTTGGGTGGTTCCAATTTGTACTTGGTCTGTATTATGCAGTTTTGAATCAGGCGCAATTTCATTACGACTGTCAGGTTCTTATAACTGCGCTCTAATGGAACTGAGAAAAATATAATGGAGAATTAAGAGACGCAGAGAAAGGAGGCATTTCTCTAGGAGATTTGCTGTTTCGCTAATAACTCATACCGGTTCTATTTCGGACATTTCTAATTCGTTTGCTTTACCCCCATCTATCCAAATAAAAACTTCAACTCACAATAGTACATCCAATATTGCATGCCGCCACAACCCATCCCAAAAAATCCATATCAGCGGTCTTATCTAGCCCGGACAGGTAGGGCCACATAGACATGTAGTATACAGATATCTGAACACCAACTACAAATTGCATTCCGATTGAAATCCACATTGCACGCCATTCTGTAGATCTCTCGTGGAGGGGGGAACGGATGCTGGAATTTTTGATTTTTTGCCCAAAATTTCGTTCCATGGACTTACCTATCCAAAGAGATCCCAGAATCCTTTGATGGCAGGGAGATATCGGAATCCGACGGGAAAATGCCCATGACTTGAGGATTTGAATCTGAAACTCTAAAACCTTATAAAATGAAAGACCGATATCAAAACGGAAATAACACTAGACGGAAAGTGATGTCTGTTATGACACTGATAACCTTTAAGGCTCCACGGAGGAGGAAAAAGAAAATAACAAAAATAAGATCGGAAAGATATCAAAAAGTGAAAGAAGAGAGAACTTTTTTGTCTTCCACCAATCGAAAGTTCTAGAATGGAGAGAAAACGAATGTACCGCATCTTCGTTATCACCTGTCCTCCTCCCCCTTATCATAATACCCTTTTTCTATCTTGTCCTTATCAATCTTTCGCCAGGTGTCATGTCATACACATTTAATAAGTGAGAGGGTGAGATGCGACAAATTTGTATGTAATTAGAGAAAAACAGGTACCAGGTACATGTGGAAAAACTTTGAATGGGGGCGGGCGGAGGAGTAGACACACACACAATCAGGTGATGGCTGTTAAACTGAACCCAACGTCTGAAAATTTTGATAGAAAGAAGAAGGAGAAGATAAGAGGAAATGACGATGAGTGTTTTTTCTTTAACTTTTGGCTGAAAATTTCTGGACTCAAGAAACTGGGATTTCCAATAATTCGGAAGTATTTGATACCATTCAACAAGGTTTTGAAACATTGGAAAAATATACCAAACGGGATGCGGACAACAGGACAAAACTAGAAACAGACAGACAAATTTGGAATTGAATGTGTATTCGTTTTAAATTTTGGAGTTTTTGGATACACGAGTTATTCAAAACTTCAGCTAGTTAAAATATACTGCTGATTTTTCCAATCTATAACAGAAACATTAACTGCTTCAGACTGAAAAATAATTCTCTCAATTTTTTTGGAATTCATTAGATCTGTCTAGATTTCAGGAGGCTATCCGACAAAAAATTTAACAGTGATTTACCAGATAATTTGAAAACTGGCTGGTACTACAAGGTTTTTCAACGGTAGCTCAGAGTTTGCTGATAGAATTTCCGACATTTGGACGAATCGGCAGGCAGATAGGCAAAACGGAACATAATAACCAGCCAAGCGATGAATAATAATTCGAAAGCCAGAAGTGATGTGGACATTCTGATAGCCAGATAAAAAACTTTGGAGTTTTTGGTTTCTCAAACTGCAGACATCAGGAGACTTCGGTTAGGTAAAAAATTCTGCTGATTTTTCCTATCTGAAACAGAAATAAAACGTTAACTCTTTCAGACTGAAAGAAATATTATCTCAATTCTTTCGGAATTAATTTGAAAATTTTGAATCGCTCCTGCCTTGAAGGCAGTAGTTATCCAGAAAAATCAAATATTGACTGGTACTACATGATTTTTCAACAGTGACTCTGAGTTTGCAGAACACGAGAAGCTGACTGTTGACTGAGTCGGTGTAAGTATTTGATATTATTCAGCAAGGTTTTGAAACATTCAAAAATATGTCAAAAATGATGCAGACAACTGGACAAAGCGATAAACAGACAGATAGAATTTTTTGAAGTTTTTAGCTTTACGAGCGACACAGATCAAAGACTTTTTTGGAACTCATTTAATCGTTCCTAATGGAAATTCTGCTAGCTATTCGACCATAAATATGACTGTGGTTTTCTAGAACATTTTTTGAGCAATAACTCGGAGAAATACGGACATTCTTACAAACAAATAGACAAACAGACAAGATAGAATATTAAAAAGGAACAGGCTTATTGCAGCATACAAGTACCGACGAATAGTTTAAAGGAATCTGATAACCTATCAACAATGTTTTGAAACAGTAACATTTTTAATTTTTATGTCACCAGAAATAGATGCCAACATCCGGAACAGACAGACAGACTTTTTCTTTTTGCCTTCTTGAACGACGAAAATGAACTTTTTTTTTGGAAGGCATTGTAATATAAGAAAGACATAGCATATTTTGCCAATTTGAAACAGAGAAACATAAACTGTTTCCGATTAAAAAAAAATACTGCACTTAATTAGTTTGAACACAATATTCTAGTTTGTCTCATATTTCAAAAAGCTGTCCGAAAGAAAACTTTGGTTGTGATTTTTAATCCCGGAGGGCACAGATCTACATAACAACGGGCTTCTGGACAAATCGACAGAACAATCAAAACTTCTCCGTTTAGACAGTATCACAATAATGTTTCAAATTATGAATGTGAATATAGCAGGTGAACTTCCAAAGGCCATCACTAATGTTGTTGGCAATCTGAAACAATCCATAAATTACTGTTTCAAGTATTGCATAAGTATAAATGTACTAGATTATATTAATGTGAAGCAATCAAAATATCAGAATAGAAAGGTTACTGCGGTCCAGCCACTAAACAGATTGTACAGCGGTTTTCACTAAACACATAGTGAAAATAAAAATAGACTTGCGTAGAGCTCACTGAGACCTTCCATTTGACAGGTTAATCGACTCCTCATTCTCATTTTTAAGCGAGCTATCTGTATGCCCGGATCCGGCACGGTGACAACTACGAAAACAATCAATAGCGTACTGTAGAAGTAAAATAATCCGCTGGTATTGTAGTTGCCTTATAAACAGCTAGGTATAAAAAGTATTTGAAACTTGAAAGGTTTGTTTAAAAGTTGCATTGGGACTAATGATGCTACAGACTATACTTCTGATTTATCAAATTTCTGTATTTGTCGCAATTTAAACAAGCCTTCAGATAGTTGGAACTGTGATAAGAGAAAAAATGGAGAAATAGTTTATTTGAAGGCATTGTAACTTTTAGAAAGACACAGCATATTTTCCCAATCTGAAACAGAGAAACATAAACTGTTTCAGATTGAAAAAAATACTGCACTTGAACTCAAACAGTTGAAGTATGTGTGAAACTTTAAAAAGCTGTCCGACAACTATGGTTTTCCAGAAAATTCAAATATTGGAGGTTACTGTAAGTTCTTACAGCAATAACCGGAAAGGAGCATATATACATAATCGCGGACATCCGGACAAATTGACAGACAGACACTGACAATCAAAGTTGTTCCTTTTAGACAACATCACAAATTTTGAACAGGAGCAGGTGAACCCCAAAAAGCTATCACTATGTTGGCAATTTGAAACAGTCTATAAATTACTGTTTTAAGTAATAAATGAATTGCATTTCAAAAGTAAGAAATAATCACATCACAGATCACTGACGACCCATACCATACATCTAATTTGGCAAGTCACTGTAGCTGGGATTTTTTTAAATTGTTAGACGAGAGACAGATACAAGCCAGAAGAAATGAATAGCATTACTGTTGTTATAAAGCAGGAACAGGTGAGTCAAGCAAAATTACCCAAGTGGATGTGAAAAATTAGGAATACATTTCTGTTCTTGAAACAAGTTAAAGCTGAAAAGTTAATATTGTTTTATTGCGTTTGCAAGTTCTTTAATAATGAATATACCACAAAACTATTTTAAGCCCTCTCTCTTTAAGAGTTTCCCTTTGACAGACCCTTTTAACAATAGAGGTATTTACATATATGAGCCTCAAATAGAGTTTTTACGGTAGCTATTACCCATTCGCCGGTGGCTGACCATTCGCTCAAAGTTCGGCCAAGGGACGCGGAGTGGGTGTCGTTGCGGAATTTCGATTTACGGCGGCTCTCTACCGAACTTTACCCATAAAAACGTTTTTATACTACGGTGGACGCGTCGAGACCGGCTCCGCGTCCCCGGGTCGAACTTTGAGCAAGTGGTCAGCCACCGGCGAATGGGTAATATGTAGTTTTAAAATGTTGAAACTATTTCATCAACATCTAGCTACGACAAAACATGAACAAAACTACAAATCCAATGAATAGACATTTTGAAACAGCAAAACTGTATCAATACCTGAAACAGTTTTTGGAAGTGGAATCAAAATGTTTTCCAGCCAGGTACACATCATGCACGACAGCAATCATCGAGTCGTTTCTTTAAGAAAATGTTTTTCCCCGCTTCCCATACGAGTGATTAGTACCGACCCAGACTGTACATCTAATTAGCTAAGTCCAGCTGGGATTTTTAGCTGGGATTTTTTTAATTGTTAGACGAGAAATAGATAAAAGTCAGAAGAAAAGAGTAACATCAGTAATTCTATGAATCGAGAAAATACATTTCTGTTTCAGTATCAAGTAAAAACCCAAAAAGTTGCAGATTATTTTGTTGAATTGAAGATTTTAAAATTGAATTTGAGTGCATACTGGTTTCAAAAATTAGAGTAGTTTTAAGAGTAGCACTCAAGCGACAACACATAACATCAACACAATTTCCTTTCCAATAAACAAATACTTTGAAACCGCAAAATTTCTTAAACGCCTAGAATTTTCCAGAAAATAGATAAGACTACGCAACACAAAAGCAGTCATTGAATTGTAATCTAGAGTGTAAGAAACAGGAGTATCTTGGTGAATTTCAGTTGGAGTGAAATATGAGAAAAGAAGTTACTACTAATCAAGTGATTGAAAAAAATGAATAACGGAAGAAAAAGAAATGAAACCGAGATATTCTTGAACCAAAATCATTTGTGCAACTCAATTGAACAAATGTTGTCCTGTTTCAATTTCCTCTTTTACCGTAAGCAAAAAAAAAAGAGTTCAGTTGGTAAATTTGACAAAAGAAAACGTTAAAAACTAATTCTTGGTGCTAATTCCAATGGAAAAAATCCAGAATGCCTTAGAAAATTTTGACACTGTATGTATGTAATCATGATCTATGTATTTCCAGTTTCAACAGATCGCTTTAGATCTATGTGAGCAATTGATCATTAAAAAAGGTAACAATTATTTTTGTCCATTTTTTGAAACTTGTTTTTTTTCTTGAATTGAAGTCAAACTCCCAACAAAAAAAAAGATTTTTCTTCCACTTCCTTTGATCATCTCATCTTTTTTGAAAATCACATCCATTTTGTGATCTATCGACCCTGAACATGTGTCGGTAGAGTGATTGATTAGGTGGAGAGGGGAACTGATAACATTCTGACTTATGAAAAACGGGAAGTGAAACTATCCGATTGCGTAGGTGAGATGATACCTACGAGTGGGATGTTCTATTCGTTATATGTTCTTTCGCAAACGCAAAGAGGATTCTTGAGGAACCAGATCCATCAGCAATAGTTAATAAAATGAGAAACCTGGAACAGCTAGTTATTGTAGAGGGAAAACTTGTGGCTAGTGGGTTGTCAATAAAGAGATATCTTTTTTAACTAACGAATTTGTGAAAAGTGGATAAATGCGGATCGGTTAAATACGGTTAATTAAAACTTCCCCAAAAACTTTGTAATTCTTACAAAACTAAAACAGAGAAATAGATTGTTTCATATGGAAGATATACTGATACCAAAATGTTTGTATTCATTCGGTCAGCTACTCCATCTTTCATAAATTTTTAGAGCAAAAAGAAGACAGATGGCTATGATTTTGCAAATAAAACACCAAATAATGAAAAATAAATTGATACATTTTCCATGTTACGAAAATATCAACAAGAACTATTGATGCTACAACACTTCTGATTTATCAAGCTGTCACAATTTTAATAAACTCTCAGAAACTTGGAACTGCGATATCAGCGGAAAAACGCAGAAATTACTTGGTTAGATTGATGAGTAGAATAAAATGAGTACAAATTGGTAAAGAAGAAACCGACAACGACGAACTGTTTTCAATAAGATACTCTAATACTCTTAAATTGGAACAGAAATTTGTCGTTGTTCCATTCGTTGTTTTTTTCTTTGCAAACGCAATAAAGATAATTTAATTTTAATTTTAAATTTATTTATTGACTAGAATATATATCATTAAAAATTAAAACAGGAGACCGAATCATGCCCCTCACGAGGCTATAGACCTGGTAGGAGGGCGAAATAAGAGGAAAGCGAGATATTAAGTCCGAAGGTATGGGGGAAAAATGGGGGAACGAGAATTAATTGACAGGAGGTGAGAAGATAAGAATGAAATGGATGAAATAACCGAGAAGGGGAGAGGGGGCAAGGTAAAGAGCAAATTCACAGTCATAGTCTATTAATTGAATGATTGAGCAGGGAGACAAATTTACCGGGGGGGGGGGGGGGAGGAAGTCATGAGTATTACATATGATAGAATTTCATATGGGGATTGTAGTAGAGAAGAAGTCATTAACGTCAGGCTTAACACAAATTAAAGTCATGGGTCGTCTAGCCGAATAGGACAGTCTGACATACGACTGGATATTTGGAAAATACGCTGCGCCGCATATAAATTTATAAAGTAAGATTAATTGTGATTTAAGTCTGCGATGGCGGGCTGAGTAAATATCGAGAATTTCGAGAGCGTCGAGGTAAGAAGAATAAGGGATGTTGCATCGTTGTAGAACTTTTCTAGTGAATAATCTGAGTGGTTTTTCAAATTTATGAGACAGAATGCTAGAAGGTGAAGGAGAGTAAACAACAGAGCAATATTCAAGCAAGGGAAGAACATAGGTGTTGAAAAGATGTCTGTAGAGTGATATAGATCTAGACTTGAAGGCTTTGAGCAGTTGATTACAGCGGAGTAAAGCTAACGAGGATAATTTGGAAATGTGAAGGTCGAATTTGAGATCTGAGTCGGTTAATAGACCCAGATCCCGTAACACTGTAGATTCGGAGATGGGGATGGAGTCTACATGAAATGGGTGACGAGAGTTATTGGGACCTAGCCTAAGAAAAGAGGTTATAGTATGGGCTAACGGGAGAGGGAATACAGTTTGATATCATCAGCAAAAGCTGCAAAATGAATGTTTGGTGGGAGTTTAAGGAGTAGGTCGTTTATGTAGATTAGGAATAAAAGGGGACCTGATACATTTCCTTGCGGAACACCCGAGGGAATAGGAGAAATTTTATTGTCCAGAGATCCGTTAACCATTACTGAGAAGGTGCGTTCTTTAAGGAAAGCTTCAAACCAGGAGATGTAAAGGTTTGACAGACCAAAGTTTGCAAATTTAGAAGGATCATTATCCAAAGTTGCCAGTAGCCAATAAAATGAGAAACCTGAAACAGATATTTATTGTAGACTGAAAACTTGTGGCAAGTGAACTTGTGAAAAGTGGAAATGTGGATACATATGGATGAATGCGGTTTATTGAGACTTTCCCAAAAACTGAATAATTCTTACAAACTGAAACAGAAAAAATAGACTGTTTCATGTGGAAGATATAAAAATGTTTGAATTCATTGAATAATTTGTAGATTTCATGTAATTTTATAGCGAAAAGAAAACAGATGACTATGATTTTGTTTGCAAATGAAATTCCCACTCACATACTGGGGTTGTAGAAAAAAGCTATGTATAAAAAGTATTTGAAACTTGAAATATTAGTTTGATAAGAGTTTCAATAGTACAAATGCTGCTACAGACAATACTTTTGATTTATCAAGTTTTTCCAAAATCTCAGAAAGTTGGAACTCTGATATCAGCGCAAAAAACGGAGAGATTACTTGGTTGGGTTGACAAGTAGAATAAAATGAATAGGAATTGGTGAAGAAAAAACAAGCGACATAGAATTAAACTATTACTAAATGAGATACTCTAATACTTCCAAATTGGAACAGAAATTTGATTCATTGTTTTTTTTTTGCAAAAGCAATGAAGATACTTTCGAAGGTCCATTGTTTATAGTAGACGGTAGCCCACAGAACGAGAAACCTGGAACAGGTAGTTATTGTAGAGTAAAAACTTGTGGCAAGTAGACTGTGAATGATTACATTTTTTAATCATCGAATTTGTTAAAAGTGGAAATGTGAATATATGTAGATCACAAAAATGTCTATGAATTTCTTATGCTACCTGTAAATAATTTGAAGGTGTCGAATACCGTCTCATGTTTCTCTAATCTCTAATTTTTATTGTATTTTACCTTATGATTTCCAGATAATTAAACCTTGCGCCCTAATGATGGTTGTAAGACCGAAATATTGGCAAAATAAAACATGCAGTTTACCGTCTTGCAATTTATGTACAAAAACGTCGAAAAACATTAGGTCCACCAAAAATATTGCTTTACTCTACCAGAATACCTACGATATGTACAAACAAATGGTTGTCAACCACTGCTAAAATTTCTATTTTGAAAAGCTTATTAGTTCATAATCAGTCCAGTAGACTTCAAGTGAAATTGAAACAGCGGTTGTTAGCATACTTGTCAACGGTCCGAAACGGACCGACACGGGCCGGCTCGTAACTCGCGTCAAAATGAATATTACGAGCTGAAAAATATACCAAAATGTAGATCTCGACGAGTTCTATGCCCGTGACCAACCACGGGCCGGATGGCTATTCGTTAATATGTCGCTGGCCGGGAAAAAGTTTTGGTATATTTTTCAGCTCATAATATTCATTTTGACGCGAGTTACGAGCCGGCCCGTGTCGGCCCGTTTCGGCCCGTTGACAAGTATGGTTGTTAGCTTTCGAGTCAAAAAACAGAAATTGAGAACTGTGAAAAGATTGTGAAATGCAACTGCTATGCGGGTCTTTGTACAAAACCGTCAATGTCTGTAGATCAAAATATGTCTAGAAACAAAGATTCCTCCAAGATGAATAGTGAAGCAAACAGTTTCTATGTGTACCATGCTAAAAATGTTCAATTTATTTTTCCCATTAATCTTTTATTTCCCGTTTCAAGTATTTGGGAATTTATTGAAACTGTTACTTCTTGACCAGAAGAGAAGTTTTACTATTTGATTCCAACTGTTTTCTGCCTGCTTGCAAGGTTTAAAAATCCTTGATTGATTATACACAAAAATTGGATCATTAATTATTAATCACTTAAAAAATCTGTTTCTGACAACTCATTAAAACAGCAACATGCAAAATTTTATTGCTGTTGTCGATGCTGTATTTTTGAGATGTTTGGTCGTTTTCTGTTTTGGAAGGTCTCATCCACTTCCTCCTTACAAAAATATAATCTTTCGACCCAGACGATGCGTCGGAAAAGTGATTGATTAGGTGAAGAAGAGGAAAGGAACTGATAACACGCTGACTTTCGAAAAACGGGAAACTACATATCTGATTGAGAATAAGGAGGAAATGTTGTCTTTGAAATAAATATTAAATAAATGAAGATAAAACGAAGAAGTTGTTTGATTCTGAATTTTAAACTGCAAAACCGATATCCAAGGTTGAAAGACTAACGAAAGTGAACATATTTTCTGTGTTTCAAGAACAACTTGCAACAGAAAAAATATTACAAATATCGATGAGCTCACAATATGAATTCTTGATAATTTTATGATAAACACATATAAATATGTAGTAGTTCTTGCAGACAAGTTAGTTCTTGCAGACAACTAAAGCGAAAACGTCGCGTATTGTTGTAGTTAAAATCAGAAATGTAATAATCACACGACTAATCTAAGACAATCCACTGAAATGGTTTCCAAACTGGTAATGATGAGCAAGTGAGAGACCAATGAATAGATTTCTGTGAATCTGACGTAATAAGTGTCCAAAAGGATTCCGGTAGAACGAAGTTGTTAATGTGACACCGCGCATATATTGTTCAAGCAGTAATGTATCAAAAATTGCCAGAGAAAGCAACTTTTTTGAAATGATATAACTAATATGAGCTCCCTGAAATGGTTTTTTTCTCATTAAATTCTGTGCTAAAAGTTCTTCTGGCGGCTTAAAAGATTTTTGGAAGCTACATAAACATCCATTGCATTGACTATTGGAAGATTTATCGAATGGAAGGGTGTGTAGAGAATAAATTAATAACAGTTTGACTCATGGAAGCGGAGTTTGTGTGATATCATTTCTGCACTGCGAGGTACCCTTTTTTGACACTTTGAGACCTCACACACACACACACTTTGAGACTTGTCAGAACTTTTTTCATGCTAATTTTCGGACCACGGTCCAAGAGACTTTTCTCTTTCCCTCAAAATTCTGAGTCGATTTGTATAAAAACCTCTTTTTTTTTAATACGTGAATCAAAAAAACCTGTTCTTAACTGTCCTAATAAAAACCTTCATTTCAATCACCCCCTTTGCAGTAATGGTGAAAAATGCTAAATGGCGAACAGCATCAACATCTATCCATAACACTCTGAAAATATAACATCTGGAAACAGTAGAACTTTACGGATAGAACATTTAATTCTTGATTTGAAGTTAATAAAACGGGAAAACGAGGGATGTTCCCTGAAACAAAAACTTTTGTTAAATTGCAAATAAATTCTTTATACTTGTCAACCGGGCCGAATGGGCCGGCCCGGCTCGTAACTCGCGTCAAAATGAATATTATGAGCTGAAAAATATACCAAAATGTAGATCTCGACGAGTTCTATGTCCGTGACCTGCTACGGGCCGGATGTCTATTCGTTAATATGCCGCGGGCCGGACTAGAATGGATTTTTTGGCACTTTTCCCGGCCCGGGACATATTAACGTATAGACATCCGGCCCATAGTAGGTCACGGGCATAGAGCTCGTCGAGATCTACATTTTGGTATATTTTTCAGCTCGTAATATTCATTTTGAGTCGAGTTACGAGCCGGCCCGTGTCTACCCGTTTACAAGTATTATTATTGTGATGTTCCAGTAGTTTGCTTATAGCATGTTATTGAAAAAGTAGATTTTGGAAATACTTTCATCCATTTACTGTTTAACTTTCTATCTGATGGACATTGAACCGTCTTCAACCCAGACTTGAAACCAGGTTCATGTTTGTATAGATGTTGAAAATTTCGCAGAGGCGAGAAATTTAAAAGTGCAACGACGCGCGGAGCGATGATTGTGGGCTCAGATGAAGAGCCATGTGTCAAGGGTATTGCAATTCAAACTCCTGGCAAAATTTAGGTCTGGAGGTGTGCCAGAGAAGTCAATGGACACAGATCCAATCTTTAAATGAAGAAGAGAAGAAGATTTTATTTGTATTTTCTGTTTCATATTCTTGTAATGATAGATTTGTGAAATACATAACTATTACAACATGTGGTTCGTACTGAAACTGATATTTAAAATAAACCTTCATTCCTTTTCAATTTTAATTATTCCTTACTCCCTTTTATTTAAAGTTAACATTTCCTCTTCTTCCTCTCCATCTGAATCTCTTCTAGAGATTTTCTTTTCCATCATGATGAACTGGACGAGAACGAAGACGCCACGAGAGTTCAAAAGTGACTTCTTGTCCCGGTTTCACCGAATATCGTTGTGGATGTTTCTTGATGATTTCGACGATTTGTTTGCCAGTTTCCTGAGTTCAAAAGGGTTTCACCACAAAAAGAAGGAATTCAGTCTGTCTCTCACCTCCTGAATAGTTCCCTTCACATCAATATATTTGGTGTGATCGTAGTTGGCAAAGTGACATGAAATGGCTTTTCTGAAACCATCGGAACGATTTGCACCGGATCCATGGAATAGATTTGGATGGAAGAATACAGTATCCCCTGCATCCATTTCCACGTATTCACGGGGAAGAGACAGATCGTAGTCCTTGATACCGTAGTACGCCTTGTTGACTCCGCCCTAAAAATCAGAAAATATAGAAATGGTGGCTACAGTAACCTACAGTACCTCCCAATCCGGGTAGTCGTGCTCTTTGAGTGGTTGAGTCTGAGTACCCGGAACCACTTGAAGACATCCATTCTTCTTGTTGATCTTCTCCATCGCAGTCCATGCACAAATCGTCAAATCCGCCGGTCGCCATGGAAAGTAGATCAAATCCTGATGCATCGGATGACGGGATGTCAGTTTTCCGGTGTCTGGCGGCTTGTTAATCAGCATTGTATGCATCGCCTGGATTCTGGATTCTGGAGAACTTCCGATGAGATCACGGACGACGTCGGTGACACGTGGATGCTCACAGTAGGAGAAGAGAACCGGCTCATCGCAGAAATCTTGCAGTTTTGTGATGGCGTCGATGCCTGAAAACGAAAGAGAATATTCAAGAGTCCAGTAGAGCGCACTTACTATCCGGAGTGACTTTCTTCGCGAGTGACACATCCTTCATAACCAACATACTCGCTGGCGGCTTCACTTTGCTCTCACAAATCGCATTGAATCTCTCTTCATACTTGTTCAATTCCTCTCTCCCAATACATTTTCTCACGAGAACGTATCCATTCTTCTGATAGAATTGTTTCTGCTCCAAACTGAGCACTTTTCCTGGACGAGTCCAGTCAACGATTGACTCTGAAAGAGAGGAGTTCAGTGGAGCGCATTTGCTGGAGAGGGGACTCACTGCTTGCAAAGCATCGTGTCGAGGTTATTACGAATCGAAGAGAATTCATCGTTTGACGAGTAGATTGACGAGGAATAAATTGATTTCTTTGGGAGGAATTTCTTTTATGGGGAATCATTTGACGCCCCGGTTTCTGGAATAATAGGGGGACACGTTTTTAGTAATTTTCCATCGAGAACTTTTTGAATTCCCGCGTGCCCTAACCTACCGTAACCTAAGGTCACCCTTAGCATAAAAGAAGAAGTTTCGCTAAAAATCAATCAGTTCTCGAAAAGCGAGTGGGTGGAGTCAAACTGTCATAATCATGTCATGAAAAAACAGACGATAGAATCAAAGTGAGTTTTGATAGGTATTTGGCTTGAAAATTATTCAAAATTTTCAGAAATTTTATGAATTCGAAAACTTTACCATCCATTTGTCCCCGATATCATCACTGGAATCTTCTGGAAGCACCGTCCTTCTCATCAGGCAGAGAAGTCATAGAGAACTATTTAGCTGAATAATAAACCATGTCAATCTGTTTTTTGTCGCGTGTACAAGTGAATACTTTCTGGTCTTAGAATGCATGCCCTGTACATGAATTAGCGTCTTGAGTATACACACTGTTTCAAAAGTTATGAGAAGCAGGAAAAAATAAAGTTTATTTCGGATGGAGAGAATGTTTCACAGATAATGTTGATAGATGGAAATATCAATTAGGTCCTTTTTTAAAGCTTTTTACTCATGACGTAGTTGAAATGAGTGAGTTGATCCATGGAGTTTCTTTTCGGTCTCTTCGTTTCTTCCTTTGGTTGAGAAATTGAGGGGAGTGCAAGTTTTCTGGCAGCTTCTTTTGCTCTATCAGCTCTTTTGTTCTCCATTCTTCGCCGTTTCTCGTCAGGAGAATCGAGAAGATCAGCGAACGCTTGATAGATGTCTCTCTTTTTGGCAAATCTCTTTGGAGCAGCTGGAGTAGTCATGGTGGAAGATGGTGTTGAAGACATTGAAGTGGTCGATGGTGACGATGTAGCAGAAGACGATGAGGATGGGGTTTTCTCCATTTTGAGTGTTGAAGGCGTACTGTAACCAGGTTAGCAATGGATCAGGAAATTATGAGGGGGATAAGGAACCAGAAAGGAGGAGAAAAAGATCAGTGTGAGCAAGGAAGACGGATGACTGCCTTCCCTTGGCAGTGCGTCTGGGACAACTCGCGCATAACTGTTGGGAAGATAGGGAAGCCAATGTGAAGATCAAGATGACCTAGATAACGTTCACACTGTTCGTTTTGTGTTATTCAGTTTTGGTAGATTTGAGAAGGTCACCTCACTTGCTGTTTGCTAGGTTGCATATTTAATTTACGCACGGTGTTTATACAGTGCGAATAATGAAAACTACTTCTATCATATTCTTTCACCCACTTTTTGAAACAGACTACTTTTATCTTTTTCTATCTCCCGTCTCAAGAAATAAACAGAAACACACCTCTTAATCGAATCATACTCTGCCAAACATCTCAACTGATCCAATTGTCTATCCAACTGATCAATCTTCTCGGATAACTGTTCGGTCTCTCGTTGACGTTTTCGCAATTCTTTTTTCATGTCTCGCACGGCATCGCCTAAAGATTTTATAATAATTATGGAGTAGAAAGCGTTAGAATAAAATTTGCGGATAATTTAATAGTAAAGTAAACTTTTAGGAACAGTTTATTTAATACAAATGTTCATGTTTCAGATTTCTAGTATAACAACTTCCCCTGGTACATCATTACTGATGATCTGGAATCAAAAATTTTAAGTGTTTGACTAGTTGGATAGTAACCCTAGCTATTTGAGATAGAAGTTTCTCCGCCAGGTATTTTGAAGCTTTTCAATTTCACAAGAACCGCTAAAAGTTCCGCATCTTAACTATATTTTTGAAATTTAGTGTCGAAATTTGTTGTTTTCAATGTGTATGGTTTCGAAACTTCCTGATCCGATTTGCCGGATTCAGACGGACTAGCTTTAAATATTCTTTTGAGGTATAATAAATGGAACTGAAGAGTTAGAATAAGAGTACTTATTGAATAGGCTAGTGAAACAGTCACTATCTTTAGTTTCCTTCTTGAAATTCTGTTTCAGGCACATGTTTTAAAATTTATCTTCTATTTCAAACCGCTACGCCATTTATCTACTTCTTTAAAGACCGTTATTTTTTCAACTCTTAAGAATGTAACCATCAATTTTTATTCTTAATTGAAATTCTGTTTCTGATAACTATTTTAAGCTCCATTCCGAAAACTGATTAATTCTGCAATGAAAACAACTTGTGAAAAAAAGTTACTGTTCCCTGTTATCTCCTTATATGTATAAATCTAAAGAAATCTTATTATATTCAGCATCCAGTTAGATGAACTATTGTTTTCAGACTTGCAAGATTCCGGGCCGGCCCGCCGGCCCGGCCCGGCCCGGTTTTGGCCCGGCCCGGCCCGGCCCGGTGGGCCCGGATTGGAATTTTTGAACTTTTTTCACTACAATTTTTTGTCCGAAAATTTATATTCTGAAAATTTTTCATATTTTTCCTGGAGTATATTTTTCAAAAACCTTCGAAACCTACAAAAAATTGTTTTTAAGAAATATTTTTCAAAAAAATCTGGAAGTTTTCGAAAAAAAAATTTGAATTTTTTTTCAGTACTGAACTTCCGGGCCGACCGGGCCGGGCCGGGCCGGGCCGGGCCCTGGAAATTTTCATTCCGGCCCGGCCCGTTGCAAGTCTGATTGTTTTATTATGAGGACTCACTGTTTACAACTTTTACTAGGATCGTCGTTCGCGAGACTGCTCGAGGGACATTTTCTCATTCAGTCATTCTATCCTTTTCATTGATCCCAAATCGTAATCCTCTGTTGACCTTTCTCTTCTTTCCATATCACCAATTTTCACGTTTCCAATCTCAACAACTGCGCTCCATCGCTAACGAGAAGGCAGTGCATCTCGAAGACAATCTCTTTTTCAAGGCTAGCACATATATTGATTTTTTCAGCTCCGTCGGTAGCTCCTATTCAATTTTATCAATTTCTCCTATAGCAGTGTCATAAATCGTCTAGAAACCGATACGCTTTGAAACCAAATGCAAAATTTTGACAATTCCCCAATACTTTTATTCACAACTGCCCGTTTTGTAAAAATAACCAAAATAGATATATTTATTTCTCAATGGCAGTGCGAGTAGAGTTCTCAAATCTCGTGCTCCTCTGTGAAGTATCCGACTTTTCAGTGTGAAGACTAGACGAATTGCTTGATACAGAGATAGATGACATCTTACTCTTCGATTGTGGCGGGAATATTTGTGGAAGGTAGATATAGATGAAGAGGGCAATCAAATGGGGAGTCATGTAGAGTTTTCTGTACACGAAGAGACTCGGCCAGAAGTGCATTACGAAGAATGGCCAGTGGATGTATCCGATTGCAAATTTGGACACCACCATTCCGAATATATCATACATTAGTTTGTGCATAGCGTTGTCAAGGAATCGGTGCCGCATACAACGACGGAACTGAAATTGTAGATCATAACTTTTCTATAGAATCCAAGGATATACCGTAGCAGCCGATAATGTGAACAAGGCGCTTGTCAAGAACGAGAAATAGTATCCAACTGCCAGGCCATGCCACGCCGCACCCGTCACGTAGACTGCAAGAGTACGGTAGGGACCATCGACACGTTCGTAGACGACTCGTCGGAGCCACGCGACTGTCCAGATGTTCCAGTTGTCAACCATCTCTTTGTAGTTTTGACCGAACTGAAAATCAAATAAGGGGGAATGCGGTCATGGAAGGAAATGGAGGGGTACCTCTACTCTCAACGGCTTCACGTTTGTAGTTTTTGACCACTTCGGCTCCAGGGTGTCCTCAGTGAGACCGTCGAATCCGAATCCAGAGATGTTGCAGATAGCGTCGGCTGGAATGAAAAAGTGAACTTCCAAGTCTCATAACTTAAAACCTAGAGATTCTATCAAAAAGTTGTCAACTACAAAACTAATTTACTTGAAATTTTGGACATTTTTTTTGTTGATAACTTTTTTCATGCTCCCCGCCCTCTCAAGATATGCGTCTTCAAAGATAAGTGCTACAGGAGAAGCGAGAGAGCGTGTGGAAAGAGGAGGCAGTCTCTCTGGGCGCAAATCTCATAAGTGTGCGAAGCTATCAAGAAGTTGTCAACTAAAAAATGATCTTCTAAACATTCTCTACATTTTCCTAGCTGGTCAAAATTGTTTCTCTCTTCATTATTTGAAGATATGCGGTTTTAAAGACAAGCGTCACCTAACGAGGTTTCCCAAGAAAGTGGACACAATCTTCAAAGGCGCATATCTCGAAAGCCTATATAGCTATCAAAAATCTGTCAACTACAAAAATGATCTCCTAGATATTTCCTACATTTTATTAGTTAACAACTTTTTTTCTATATTTCCATCCTCTTGAAATATCCACCTTTAAAGAAAAGCGCTACCTGAGAAGCGAGAGAGCGTGCGGAAAGAGCAGGCAGTGTCTCTGGGCACATATCTCATAACTGTGTGGAGCTATCAAAAAGTTGTCAACTACAAAAATGATCTCCTAGACATTTTCAACATTTCCTCAATTGGTCCCAATTTTCTATTTCTTCATCATTTGAAGATATGTGGCTTTAAAGACAAGAGTCATCTGAGGAGGCTGCACAAGAAAGCAAAATCTTTAAAGGCGCATATCTCAAAAGCTTTTAAAACTATCAAAACATTGTCAACAGACCAAATAATCTACTAGACTTTGTCTACAATTTCCTAGTTGATCATTTCCCGGTACCAGCTCTCCAAACTCACAAATAGTCCACGCAAAGTAATAAGGCAGCCTGTGAACCGTCGACGCAGCCACTGTAATCAACCACCAGACCACCAAATTGTATTCATTCGTCGCTGGATCGGAGGTCAGACTCATCGGAAGATAAGGAGAGAGAATGGTATAAACGACAGAGAATCCGAGAGCCATCTCGAATTTCAGCATAGCAGTGTCAGTTGGATCGTGAGGTTTTCCAGTTTTATCATCTTTCGGAACGTGTTTCAGGTCTAAAAAGTTGGACCACGTGTGGTAGTGATTCATCGGGCCGACGATTACAGTCTGGAAATAAATAATAATAATCGGTCAGCTGCGTCGCGTGCTGCGTCGCGGCTCACCTGAAAATTGAACATATAGCTCGCAAAGTCTAAAAGACTCGGAATTTCCTTCACAGCATCTCTCTTTTGTCCAGCACTCAAATCCTTTTCATCTCTCCCCATCCCATCATGAATTGCTGACGCTAGCAGAGTTATCTGCAACCAAATTTTGACGATATTTTGATCTACACGCCCAAATACCTTCCCCACAGCCACCATCATACTTCCAGTCACATCTAGACAGTACGTCTTTTGGTACATCCAACGATAGGCGTGAATTAGCAAGAGATATCCCATTGCGAAGGCGAAAACTGCTCTGAAATGAAACATTTGGCGGTGGGGCGCGTTTGCATAGCTGAGGATTTACTTGTGAACATGTTGAGGCGGGATGGCGACCATTAGAATGTAGCTTCCGAATCCGTTGATGAATAAATGGATTATTGCGCTGAAATTTTCAGATTTTCAGTTCATTCGTTTTCTTTTTCCCACTAGAAAACCATACTTTCCATAGCAAAAATAGCTGAAAAATAGTCCGATTCCAGTAGTTACTGCAGCACGAGTTGTCCGATTGGCATCACGAAATTGTAGACGATACCAGTAGCCCAAACCGAAGGAAACGAAGAGCACAGTGACGAAGTTTAGCTGCAAAGTTTTCAACATTCACTCTTTTATCACGGACTTGCCGCTCATTTGTGTCGACGTGCGCGTAGCTTATGCGGTAGCGTTTTGGGGCGGCGTTCCAACACTTGTTGGTTCGATTCCCACCGGGTGGAATTCTTTTCTGTTTTCTTTTTTCTGGGTCAAGTTGTAGTTTTTATGGGTCCAGGAGCAAGAAAACCGTAAACCTTAACTATCTGGGAGCCTATACCGTCCTCACTTACCTGATCCAAACTGATTCCAGTCGCCCTTGAAATCGGCCGTAACAGTGTCACCGGATCGTAGAAGATGTGATTGTTCTCGTCGGGCTCATCGTTTAACGACGACATTTTTTGTCTCCAACGATTTTTTTGGACTTTTCAACGAGATGGCGAAAAAAACGAGTGGGTAATAATTAGTTTCTGGAGGATTTTCTGAATTTTTAGTGTTTGAATTTGCCACGTTTTCCAACATTTTTATTCCAACGTTTCGATTTTTCTGAAACGCCACGTATGCCACGTTTTCTACATTTCTTTGCAAAATATTCTTTTTCGAATTCCGCGCCAAAAACTAGTTTGACGCTAATTCACTATATATGCGTCAAGTGACACGAAAAACGTGTCAGTGTACTCTGCGTCTTCAATCTCTACAACGTGTCAATGGAGCGCGCTTGCTGACCGCTCCCGTTTCTTCAATTTTACTTTTTCCGACGTTTTTATTCGTATTCCGTCGGATTTTTGTGTGGAAAAAGCAGACAAATAAATGAAAAATTACAGAAATGTTCCGCTCGACGAGTCGGATACCTTTCGGAAAACTTCTGACACGAAAAATCCATCATCAAACCAATGGGTTGATTGTTAGTGTGAAAATAACAAAAATATATTGAAAATCATTGATTTTTCCAACAGATTCCATCGAAAACAGTGAAAAATGAGCTTCAAAAACAGCAAAAACGACAAATTCTGTTCAAAATGGGAAATGAGACGCCGGCGCGGGTAGTTGGCTATTATGTGGTGTGAGTCGGCCCGGTTTTTCGACAGAATTGAGTTATAAATACTTCAGATTTCCCGTAATTCCTGAGGAAACTGTCGAAAACAATTGTTTCATGTTCAATATCGCCAAAAGTGAGGATTGGCCGAAACTGGCAACCGCTGAGCCAAGGGTTCGTCAAAAACTGAAAAATTAGGGTTAGAAAATGATTTTTGGGTCGAAAATCTGCAAAAAATTGATTTAAAACCAGAAAAACTTATTGCAAACCCCCCAAAAAATCATAAATTTCATAGGAAATGTACGAAGGAACCGTCCGAATGTTGATGGACTATGGAGCCACTGTTATGGAGCATATGGAGCATTTAGCCACGTGTAAGTCGGTTGAAAATTATAAAATAATGAAGAAATATAGATTTTTATTCAAAAATAGTGAAAATTTGGCTTTAAAAGCAGAAATTTTGGTCTAGAAATTGATTTTTTAGCAAATCTGTAAAATTTTCCGAAAAAAAAACTGGTTTTTATGTCAAAAAACCTGAAAAATTACCGGATTTTCAGTAAAAATAACCGGAAAAAAAACGTTTTTTTGCCAAAACTTTGAATTTTTATTCAATTTTTCATTTTTCTTTTTAAAAATCCCGTAATTTCCCCATTGATTTAGATTAAACACCGCAAATTGTTTTTTTTAAGCAAAGTTTGTAAAATTTTCCGAAAAAACTGATTTTTATGTCAAAAAATCTGTAAAATCAACGGATTTTTTGTGGAAAACCAGGAAAAAAAAACGTTTTTTGCCAAAAATTGGCTTTTTTTTCAATTTTTCCACGAAAAACACAATTTTCTCTCTAAAAATCCCTAATTTTCCCCATTTCAGTGCCCGCCGAAGACCGAAAATTCGAGAATGTCGTGGATCCACTGCTCACAGAAGAGTATGAAGTCAACTTCGCCTTCCAGACGCTCGTTTTGAAAATGTTGACTGATTGGCCGGATTGTAATCGGAAATTGTTCGACGCCGATCTTCATCATGTTCGTTTAGTGAAAAATTGGATTTTTTGAGTGAAAAATGATGCCAAAACCCGAATTTTTCATCAAAAACTACCTCAAAACTTCAATTTTTGCATTTTTTCATCAAAAACCCCCAAAATTCCCTATTTCCAGATCAAAATCATGTGTGCTCGTGATCAAATGGAGAAATTGACGAATAAGGACTTCCAAGAAGCGATAAAACAACTTTACGAATCGAAGGATGGACTCTCCGAGTGGCAATCAAGACTTTTGGAATGGTATTTGTTGGAGGTAGGGTTTTAGAAAATTCTGAATGAAAAATAGTCGAAAAAGTTAATTTTTTAGCTGAAAAAATGTAAAAATTGGATACTTTTTGGTTAAAACTTTCATTTTAGCCTCGAAGATGCTCAAAATTTTGAAAAAAGAGTTCAAAAAGATCTGAAAACTGACCTTTTCAGCCAAAAATTCATGTTTTCAGCTCGGAAAAATCTGTTTTCTAATTGAAAAACTTTCAAAAATTGGACTTTTTTGCACACAGGCGGCTATTTTTTTGCGTTTTCAGTGCTAAAACCGCTCAAATTGAAAAAAATTCACTGAAAAGGCAGTTTATGACGGAAAATTAGTTTTTAGCTTATCTAGATCTGAAACCGACTTTTCAAGCCAAAAATCTGTAATTTTCCTTAGAAATCTCGTTTTTTTCTAGATCCAGCGAGAAAAATTTAGCGTTTCAGCTTATTTAGATCTGAAAACTGATTTTCTCGCTATCGAAACCAGTTTTCCACTATTTTAATGCCAAAAACCGTCTGTTTCATCCAAAAAAATCCTTTTTTTTTTCATGCGAAAATGACATAATTCCCACCGATTTTCTTCATTTTTCCAGATCAAAGCATCCGAAGGAAAAATATTCGGAAAAACCGGTTTTCTAGCTGAAAAACTTTATTTTTGTTCATTTATGCTCAAAAACAGCATTTTTTTCCGCGTTTTTAGTCTCAAAACTGCTGAAATTTTCCGAAAACTGAGCTTGAGCTTGCAAAATTCACTGAAAGGCAATTTCTGGTTCGCAGACTGATTATTACAGAAAATCAGTTTTTAGCTTACCTAGATCTGAATACCGACTTTTCCAGCCGAAAATTCAAGTTTTCAGTTTAAAAATGTCATATTTCCCATCAATTTCCTTCATTTTTCCAGATCAAAGCCTCTGGATTGGACAAACATGACGATAAAACGCGTAAAGTTCTTGGATCATGGAGTAAATTCGTTGATGAGTACAGAAGCAAGTATATGTCAGTTTTGATCTACCAGTTATCTGGATTATTGATTTGATTGCCAATTTTCAGAACCGGCGTGATGTCGACAAACGATCAACAGACATTCGTAGTCAATGATCAGAAGATTATCAAAGACGCTCCACCGCACGTTTTGCAGAAACTTGCTGTTGATGAGTGAGCAATGCTGAAAACTTGGAAAAATTCTGAAATTTTACATTTAAAACCGCTTAAAATATTCATTTTATACCCAGAAATTGTTCGAAAACTAGATTTTCGATGACATTTTCGCTGTTTTCACCTGAAAAAAGCTCTAAATCCCGGAAAAAAGTGCAGAAATTCAGTAAAAATCAAATTTTTCGTCAAAAATGTATATAAAATTCACTTTTTGACAGGAATTTTTAATTAAAAACTCATTTTCATCTTGTAAACCAGTTTTTTTCAGACAATACTAGCCAAAATCTGCCAAAAATTTTGCATTTTTACACCGGCAATACTTTAATTGATGTTTATTTTCAGCACACTTTTTGAAGCAGAAATTCTTGATAAAATGTCGAAAACTAGTAAATTTCGATGACATTTTAGCCATGTTCACCTGGAAAAGTGATCAAAATCTTGAAAAAGACAGATATTTGAGTTTCTGGTACCAAAATTTGTATTCAAAGTGCGGAAATTCGGTAAAAGTCAAGTTTTTCGTAAAGAAAATCACTGAAAGCTCGATTTTTGACAGTCATTTTTATGAAAAACTCATTTCCGGAAGCCAAAATACCCATATTTCAATTTTCTTCTAAATCTGAATTCGTTTTCAGACAAAACCTGACAATATCTGTCTAAAAATGCCGGAAAAAACACTTTATGACAGAAGTTTCGATGAAAAACTCAATTCCAGCTCACAAATTAGCCATTTCCAAAATTGGATAAAGTCTGCCGAAAAATGCTTAAAATCCCGATTTTTCAACGAAATTTCGTTAAAAACTTGTTTTCTAACTATTTTCCATGTCTATATCATCTTAATTTCCAGACAAAACTGGGAGACGGGACCATGGCGTGGCCGTATGACCCCCCACACCATCTATCCATTCATGCAGTATTGTGGTGATCGACAATTGAGAGCAACCGCTTGGGAGAAATGGACGAGTAAAGCTGGTTTCGATCATGATTTCTACAATAATTCCATTAATATCGAAGAGTTGAGACATAATAAGTACAGAGAATTTAGGGAGAATTTCAGAGAAAAAAGAGAGAAATTTTCAGCGAAGGACTCGCCAAAACACTCGGATACACATCGGTTGCCGAGCATCGACTCGCTAATAAAATGGCCGCGTCTCCGGAAACTGTTAGAGGATTTATTAATGCGTAAGTGCGAGAAATTTGGCTGAAAATCAGAAATTTCGAAAGATCTGGAGGTAGCTGGCGCGCCTTCAGCGCGTTTTCTAGGAAAACTCGGTTAAAACGAAAAAAGCCCAGTTATAAAGGTTTCTCTTTCAGAGAACTATTTGACTGGCGCGCCTTTGACGCGCTTTCTGCAAAAAATGGTGAAAAACGATTTTTTTTAAATTCAATTTCTGGGGTACCTTTGACGTGTTTTCAGATGAAAAACATTTCGAGCCAAAAAATAGTAAAAATTGAATGATTTTCAACATGAAAGTGACCTCAACTGACCAAAATAGTGTTTTTGGCTCGCAAGTGATTTTTTACGAAAATTGTGAAAATTTGCACCGAAAACCGTCAAAAAATGAGTTTAAACGGCTATTTAATGCCGAAAATTCGAAATTCAGCTGATTTTCAGCCATAATCATCGCTTTTTCTGGCGTACCTTTGACGCGTTTTCAAAATGGGTATTTTCAGTTTATTTTGAAGCTGAAATCGTAAAAATACGGCTTTTCAGACTAAATCTTTTAGGATTAGGCTGAAAATTCGAATTTTTCTTCTGTTTTTCAACCAATGGGCGGAGCCTATCTCTATGATAGAGCCTATGTCTGTAATTTCAGCTTGACTCGTCGCATTCGTCCCGTCGTAATCGATCGAATGGAATCATGGTCAGCATGGGCTTCCCGTTGTGAAATGATTACCGGAGAACTTCAAGCATACGATATGCCATATGTATGCAGAAAAGAGGCGGAGCATCATTATGAGTAATTTGTCTGAAAATTTCTGAAATTCTCTGAAATTTCTATTGCAGTGTCAACCCATTGGATCTGATGAATCACTTCCCGTTCTGGCCGACATTCCAAAATATTATTGGAGTCGTTGGACATATCTTTAATTTGGAGTTTAAGGTGATTTCTGCGGGAAAAATCGCAATTTTTTACCATTTTGAGTTCAAAATTGAGGTTTTTCGAGCCAAAAACACATTTTAGAAGAATTTTCAGCGGGATTTATGGCTGATAAATTGCTTTTTTGACTCAAATTCTAGTTTTCCAGGTTGTATCAGAAACAGAATTGGGATTTGAAGCTGAAAATCACAATTTTCGAGTAATTTTCAGCCAAAACAATGCGGTTTTTTAAGCCAAAAAACTTATTTCAAAGAGATTTGATTTAAGGCTGAAAATTTCTTTTTGGACACAAAATCCTAGTGTTCCAGGTGATTTTAGGAGCAAAACTGGTATTTTAAAGCTGAAAATCGCAATTTTCAATCATTTTCAGCCAAAAAATGGCGGTTTTTGACCGATTTTCAGCTCAAAAAGTGATTTTTCAGTCAAAAATTCACATGTCCAGGCATTTTTTTTTCCGATTTTTGACTATTTTTTCCCTCAAAACCAATATTTTCCAGGACATAACCGACAAAGGACTCGAACGAGCGCACGCGGATGCTCGTATCTACGCAGTCGGTGACAAATTCAGTGGACAACATTACGGAAGAATGTATATTGATCCATATGATAGACAGAATAAGAGAGGAGGATGGAATGCCATGTTGGCTCGGCGTAAGTTGGGGGTTTTGAGGGGAAAAATCGATTAAAATGTCGATTTTTAATTTAAAAAATGAGTTTTTGAGTCAAAAATGAGGTTTTCATGAGAAGTTTTCCCTTTAACGAAAAATCAAGTTTCTGAGTCAAAAATGGCATTTCTAGCTTTGATTTTTTCTACTGAAAATCCCATTTTTCCACCAAATTTCCAATTTTTTCCAGCTGAATCGAAGGAACGAGGACTCGACAAGATTGTATACTTCATTGGATCCGCTATTGCACCCACTTCGAATGGACCATCGCTTCTTCATCATCAACAACTTCAACAACTTCTTTTCCATGTTAGTTGTCACAGGGACATCTGGACTGATGTAGACACACAGAATACATGAAAAAGGCGGTGTTTTCAGTGTTGTTCTCGCTGAAAATAGCTGAAAACTGGTGGTTTTCACTCGAAAAGAAATTTCAGCTCTCAATTTAAATTCTGGATATTTTTTTCACACAAATATTGAAATTTTAGGTTGGAAACTGTAGTTTTAGCCGGTTTTTGACCCAAAAATGAAGTGAAAAACCGATTTTTGCACCTAAAACTACATTTTTCGAAATAATTGACGTTGCTTTGCCCAAAATGATTTTTCAACTGAAAAACACTCATTTTCTTAATGAAAATATAATTTTAAGTTGAAATCGGCTCCCTTTCTGATTTTTTCATGATGAAAACTAAATTTTCTATTCAAAAATCGGCTGTAAATTGCGGTTTGTACCGTAAAAAATCTCATTTTTGAGCGAAAAAATTAATTTTTTCATCTCGAATTCCCAAAATTCCATTCCAGGCCATTTCTGAGCTCTTTTATAGAATTGGCGGTTTTCATTCGATTATTTCCTTTCTTGTGATGATAGACATTTTAAAGTTTTATGCTAAAAATCGCCCGAATACTGAAATTAACAACAGTGTTTTCAGCCACCTCATCATCAGATGGTTGCAAAATTTTGGCTGAAAATTTGAGATTTCAGTAAAAAATGGGGAAAAATTTTCAAAAAATTCAGCAAAAACCCCAATTTCTCAAGAAGGAAAAAAAAAGAAGGAATTTTCTGCATAAACATCGTCTTTCTTTGATTTCATTTGAATTTTTCGATTCTGAACCCATTCTACAATCCTAGTGACTGTTTTTCCAGTCGATGAGGCTTTTTTTTGCCATTTTTGGGAGTTTTTCTTGAATTTTAAGCCAAAAATCCACAAATCACCTATTTTTTTGCAGTTCGGTCGCAGTGTTCAACTCCTTCTCTCTCAATCGCCATACCGTGATATCACTATTCCATGGTCTCCATTCTACGCTTCCGATTGGGACGCCGCCGACATGTTTCCAACGTTCCTTCAAATGTTCGTCACGAAACCGAATCTCCTCGCCGCCATCTCATCTCCACACCTCAAAACGAATCAACCTCTAACAGAAGAGCATGCGAATTCTGTCGCATTGACAATATCTCGTTCCTCCCTTTGGGATACCTACCGTACTCTCTTCTGGTCGGATTTCGATTTGTCGATTTACGAGATGGAAGACAGAAAACAAAAGTTCTGGTTGGATATGTACAAACAAATGTATGAGGAGTATTTCCCGTTCAAACGACAGAAGAATGACTATCAACCGTGCTCTTTCACACCGATTTTCGCTCTTCAACCACATATGAGCATGTATTATAGGAAATTGTGGGCGGAGGTAAGGAAATATGAGTGGAAAGAGCTCAAAAATGACAAAAATCACAATTTTTACCGAAAAATGGCTGAAAATCGGCGAGATATGAGTGGAAAAAACTCAAAAATGAAGAAAATAGTCATTTTTTGACCAATTATCAGTCGAAAAACATCTGAAATTGTATAAGCCACGCCCCCTTTCAGCCAGATGAATAGCGGTGAAAAAGAACTGAAATTGTGAAGACCACGCCCCCCCCCCCCCCAGCAGCCAAAAAATTTCAGCCAAAAAGAGCAGGTGGAAATCCACTTCTTTTAAAAATGAGCGCGATATAAAAAGGGGCGGAGCTTAAATTCTATGTTATAGCGTCAATGATGATTGCCTAAGTCACGCCCTCTTTTCTGCCACACATTTTAATTCAAAAATCCTGGAAATTGACCATTTTCAGCACAGCTTCGTATCATCTGAATGTGAACGTGGCGTCAAAAGGGGCGGAGTCAGACCTTTATCTTTTTGGGGGAGATAAAAAGGAAACCACGCCCATTTTCCAGCAGAAATTTTGATACGAAAAACCAGGAAGATCTTTTGAACACTGCGAAAGTTTGCTGATTTTCAGGCCAGACATATTTTAAGGCTGAAAAGGGCGTGGCCTCGAAAATGGGCGGAGCCGAAATTCAAAGCTTCTAGAGGGAAAAAATTGACGGTCAATTTTGAATTATTGACCATTTTAAACACATTTTCGTATCATCCGAATATGGTCGTGGCCTCAAAAGGGGCGGAGCCTAATTTATCTAGGCCACGCCCATTTCCAGTCTTATACTCACCCATTCATTTCCAGATGCTCGCATTGGATATCCACGAGACATTCGACGAGGAAGACAACGAAGTTCAGACGGGAGAACGATTGAAAACGACGATTCTGAATAGAGGAAGTGGAGATGTGGCGAAGGAGTTGTTCAAGAGATTCCAGGTAAAAAACGCTGAAAAACTACCTATAAATGATGAAAATACCATTTTTAGGGTGTTTTTAGAAGATTTTTAGTGAAAAAACGTTGAAAAATCATCGAAAAATGACGAAAAATCCATATTTCAGGGCCGAAATCCATCAGTCGGAGCGATTTGCGACCACTACGCACCACCACTGACAATTCAAGAGGGAATGGAAGCGTCGGAGAATGAGAGACGATGATTTTTAATTGAAATTTTGCAATTTAAAATTTAAAATTTTAAGATAGAAATATTCGTCTTTATTTCGTTTTCTCCCGGGTTCCCCACTCTTATTTTCTTGTTACTTTTTGGATTTTTTCTCGTTTTTTCTTAGTTAATAGGGTCTCATAGATTTGTTTGTTATCTCTCTTCTCTTTCTCTTTTTTGACAAAAATAATAATATTTTCCCCCTTTTTTTACCCATTTTTTGATGATTTTCAGCGTTTTTTCGCGAATTTTCTATCTTTTCCTGTTTAAATCCCACCCAAAACCCTCTGTTTCAGCCATGTCATCTGGCACAACAGCGGCCACCTCCTCTTCAGCTGGAAATGCTGAAACTCAGGTGGTTGATGAGATACCGGAGGCGTTGAACACGATTCTCTTGATGGTTGTCAAGAATTTCTTCTCTAATGTGAGGAATTTGATAAGAATGAGACTTTGGGAGCTGAAAAATTGTGTTTTTAACCGAAAAATGAGATTTGTTACGGTATAAATTAAGAATTCTGGAATTTTCAGTCGATTTCTGAGTTGAAAATCGAGTTTTCATGATGAAAAACTCAAAAAAAGAACCGACTTCAGCTTAAAATTGTGCTTTCATTAATGAATGTTTTTGAGTCAGGAATGTCTTGTCGAATGTAAGGAATTTAACAATAATCAGGTTTTATGAGCTGAAAAATGGAGTTTTCAGCTCAAAAGATCATCTTTTCATCTTATTTTTCGAGATTTTAGTGAATTTTCATGCTGAAAATCGAGATTTTAGCTCAAAAATTGCCATTTTTATTCTCAAAATGAAGGCTTTGTCTCGAAAATGCTCAATTTTTCCATTTTTGGAGCTATTCCAACCTATTTCCCACAAAAATCCTTTTTTTTTTGGTCATTTTTGACAAATTTCTGCTCCAAAAAACGGGGAATCTCAATTACTGAAAAAATTTCAGATTTTTGTTAAAACGGTCTCGTTTTTGTGACTGAAAATCGGTTTTGATCTATATTTTTTGGCTCCGGGACATTTCGCAGCTAGACGTTTCGCAGCCAGACGTTTCGCAGCCGAGACGTTTCGCAGCCAGACGTTTCGCAGCCGAGACGTTTCGCAGCCAGACGTTTCGCAGCCGTGAGCTCCACAGCCTCAAGTGGACCGTTTTTTCAGTGATAACTTGACTTTTTCAGATAATTAATTGTTTGAGAAGTTATATAGAACATTTTTTGTGATTTTGAATAAGGGGACCACGAGAAATTTTGCCCAAAAAACCACAAAAAAAACTTTTGTTGAAAAATATGAAAAAATAGGGTTTTCTCGTAGAAGTAGTGGTTTTCGTCAATTTCTGAAACTAAACTTTCTGTTTGTACGACTAGTTCTACGAGAAAACCCTATTTTTTCATATTTTTCAACAAAAGTTTTTTTTGTGGTTTTTTGGGCAAAATTTCTCGTGGTCCCCTTATTCAAAATCACAAAAAATGTTCTATATAACTTCTCAAACAATTAATTATCTGAAAAAGTCAAGTTATCACTGAAAAAACGGTCCACTTGAGGCTGTGGAGCTCACGGCTGCGAAACGTCTCGGCTGCGAAACGTCTAGCTGCGAAATGTCCCGGAGCCTATTTTTTCACCTACAGGTGGAAGTGTTAAAACTCGAAATTTTGAGCTAAAAGTCTTTTTTTCTTGTGAAAAAGCTAATTTTTACTCGAAAAACACGATTTTTAGCCAAAAACACAATTTTCAGCTGAAAAAAACACAACTTTTGCCAAAAAAAACCTTATTTTTAGCTGAAAACACGATTTTAATCTAGAAATCCCCACCACTATAAAAATTCAATTCTCCACCCCAAAAATCCCTCAAAAACCTTCTTTTCAGGAGCATTTTCTGCTCGTCTACCACATAATGCGTGCTCAATGTATTCGAGAAGAAAATCTGAAAGCCCGCCTCCAATTCGATCAAAAACAACTCCGACAACTTCTGGCTCAGCTGAAATTGGAGAAATTAGTGAAAGAGAGGATAATTACACAGAAGAATGAGAATAATCGAACAGTTTCAATCATCTTCTATTATATCAATTATCGGGCGGTGCTGAATGTGGTCAAATACAAAATTGATCATATGAGGTAACGGGGGGTTTTGACTGAAAATTGGAGTTTTTTAACTGAAAAAATTGAATTTTTTGGTTAAAAACTGAGTTTCTAGATGGTTTTTGACTGCAAATTCTTGTGTTAAGTGGGTTTTGACTAAAAAAATCTAATTGTTATGTGGTTTTTGACTGAAAATCGAACTTTTGAGCCATTTTTAGTTCAAAATCCTGAAAAAAAACCGCTGAAAACTCAAAATTTCAACAATTTTCTGGTAGAAATTTGGAGTTTTTCAGTGATTTTTAACTTAAAATTCTAGTTTTTCACTCATTTTTATCTAAAAATCATCCGATATTGAAAATTTCAGACAAAAACTGGAATCCCGAGAGCAAATGGACACGAATCGGGCGCATTACAAATGCAATGCCTGTCAGAGTACATATGATGTATGTTTCTTAAAGTGGGCGTGGCCTAAAATGAGTCTAATTTCAGACACTTGATATCACTCGGATATTGGATATCGAAACGGGTCGATTAGTGTGTTGGAGGTGTCACGGAGAGGTATTGGCTGATGAATCAGTGGCACCGACGAAGGCGACGAGGTAAGAGAGGACATCTGGATAGACAGACAGATGGACATGAAAGAGGAAAATCTGGATAAAGAGACACACAGAAACTAGATTTTCACACATTAAAACAGTTTGAAAATGCCAAAATCTAGAAATTAAATACAGTAACCCAAAAATTTGAAAATTCGTTCGGATTGTCCGATTAGCGGAGTTTGGGAGTCTAGGAATCTAAAATCTCGGACATCCGGACAGACAGACAGACGGATTCGCAGACATCAGGAATTGCGTACAGACAGACACCCGAGAATAAGGAATTTTGGACATCCGGACATCTGGAAATTTGACAATCTGAACATTCAGACAGTCAGGATTCCGGACAGCAGGAAATCTAGATATCGGGATATCCAAACTTCTGAAAATTTGAAAGTCTGAAGTGGTGACGTCATCATTTTCACGTCATCTGAATCTTCGAGAGATTCTGAAGCTGTCACATTCTCATCTGAACCCGAAATTCAAAGCCAGAAAATCATTATTCGACTATGGTTCAGAATTAGAAAAAAATCTGAAAATTTTTCACATTTTCAATAAAAAATTGAAAAAACTTCAAAAAAATTTGAAAAAAGTTGGTTTTTTTTTGAAGCCGGGCCTTGCCAAGTATGATCTAAAGTAAAAATATCGTAATCCGAATCAGGAAGAGCCGAGGAACTAAAAATTTTGGACATCCGGACATTCGGAAATCTGAGAGTCTGGAAAACCGAATTGTCGAGCTGGCAGAAATCTGAAATTCCGGACAGATAGAAATCTAGATATCTGGAAATCGGCATAGCCAGACTCCTGAAATTTTGGAAATCTGGAAGTCCCGAAAACATTTCTCTTCTTGTGGTGACGTCACTATTTTCACGTCATCTAAATCCCCAAGAGATTCTGAAGCTAGACCTGAAAAAATCCAAAATTCAGGCAGAAAATGAGAAAATAATAAATCTTTAACCCTAAAACAACTCACGATTTGAGTAAAAGTCAATTTCAATGCTAGCTAATAGGCCCCGCCCCTTTTAGTTATGGATATTGAGACTTCCTACTCGGAAAATGACATTTATGGTCGATTTTTGTCTATTTTCTAAGTATTCTAAGTATTTTCGATAGTTTTCAGAATCAGAATGTCTAAAAGATCCTAAATTCAAAAATTTGACACAATTTTAAGCCTAAAAACACCCAATTTTTTGATTTTCAATCTGAAATTTTCAGAAGCGCGGTCGCCCGTTTCAACGAACAAATGAACACACTGTACTCTCATATCTGTGCTCTCAATGGTATCCAATTGGCTCCGCATCTTTTGGAACCAGATATAGCAAAATATCTGGAAGACGATAAGGCGGCTCTCCAATTACAGCAACAAATGGATTTCTCATCTGGCGGTGGAAATCGAATTCAATTGGGCGGAGTCGCCCATTCGTATCACAATGCGGCAACGATTAATTATCAGAATGGAGATGCCGTTTTCGTCGATTTGAATGCTGCTAGTAATAAGTGAGTAGCTGGTGGCCGAAGTTTTGCAGTTTTGGAGTTCTAGGCCACCAATTCAATTGAATTTCTTTCAGAGGACCCGTCGAGGAGGCGAAAATTATACCCGAATGGTTGAAGGATACGGCGATAGGTGGAGAAGCGTCACATAATGATAATGTGTTGGATCAAGCAACGTGAGTTTTAGGGTAGAAAATGAGCAGTATTTTTGGATGCAGCGTGTTCTGAAGCATCTATACCCAAGTTTTCTGAAGGTTCCGAAAGTGAGAGCATAGGCCCCGCCCACTTTTTCAGAAATTTTGGAATTTGATGATTTTAAAAAGGAATTACTGTAATTTTCTAACGTTTTGCCTAAAAATTAGCAAGATTTCTAGATTCAGCGTGTCCTAAAGCGTCTATACATAAGTTTTCCGAAAATTATGAAATTGGGTAAATGCCTAATTTTTAAAATTGATGATTTTGAAGAGGAATTACTGTAACTTCTTAAAGTTTTGGCTAGAAATGACTAACATTTTCGGTTTCAGCGTGTTTTAAAGCATCCATACACAAGTTTTCAGAAGGTTCCGAAATTTGGAAAATGGGCGGAGCCAAATTTATAAAATTGATGATTTTGAAGAAGAATTAGTGTAATTTTCAACGTTATGGCTGAAAATGATTTTGATTTTCGGATTCAGCGTGTTTTAAAGCGTCTATACACAAGTTTTCAGAAGGTTCTGAAATTGGAAATTTAGGCTCCGCCCATTTTTTCAAAAATTTTTGAAGTTATTGATTTTGAAGGGAGATTACTTTAATTTTCTAACATTTTGGCTGAAAATGAGCAATATTTCTATTTTCAGCGTGTTCTTAAGCATATTACACAATCTTTCGAAAAATTCTGAAATTAGAAAGGCTTTCACTTTTTCAGAAATTTGAGATTGATGGTTTTTTACTGAAAGTTTCAGCGATTTTCAGACATGTTGGCTGAAAATGAGCAATGTTTTTGAATCCAGCAAGTTCTAAAAATCCAAAGTTTTCAACCAAAAATAGTAATAAAAACGTAGGCTCCGCCCACTTTTCCAGAAATTCAAATATTTTACTCAAAGAAAAAGAGAATTTTTTCAATTTTTTTAAAAGCGATCGTTATTCTCAGCTTTCTTGTGACAGCAAAACACAGCTTTTCGAGTTTTCCAAATTCTGGGAATAGGCTCCGCCCCTTTTTTCAGAATGTTCTTGAAACATAACATTTCCAATTCGGAAAATGATATTTTTAGGCAATTTTTCCTAGTTTTCCGTTGATTATGAAATTCGGAGCGTCTAAAAGTGTCTAAAATCGAGAAGATAGACTCCGCCCCTTTATAGACTCCGCCCCTTTATAGACTCCGCCCCTTTTTCAAAACCTCTTCTTCGTTTCAGAAACGAGGACGACGAGGCGACATCAAGTAAATCTGGTCCGGATATCGAATGGTTGAAAGAAGTGGAATATAGTTCAGAAGATATGAAACCAGTGAAAATAGAAGAACCGCCGGCGAAACAAATCAAATTGGAAGAAGACGTGACGACAGAATCTCTTGAGGATTCAGAAGACGTGAAAGTGAAAATGGAATTGGATGGAGATTCAGATGGCCAAGAAGACGAAGAATGTATGATACACGTCGGCGGACGAGTTCTCCCGTTGAGTCAAATCACTCCGAAAATGGTCGAAGAGGAGATGAATGTGGCGGAGCAGGAGGAGTACTGTATCATTGTGCAGGAGTTATTCGCCTTGTTCTTCTCTCAACAATGCTCAGTTTATTGATTTTTTGTGATATTTTAGTTATTTTTATTCTTCTTCCATTCCTGTCGAAATCCCTCCCAATCAGGGCTGTGCGAAAATTTTTTTAGAGAAAACTATCTGAAAAATGAGTTTTTCGAAGGCAAAAATCTTGAATTTGTATGAAAACTGTAAGTATTTCAAGGAAAAACTCCGGAAACAAGTCTTTCAGCTCAAAATTAGAAAAAAAATCTGGAAAAATCAAAAACCACTAATTTGTTACTTAACTTTTGATAATTAAAGCAAAAATTTCCAAATTTTTCGAACGGTTTTAAAACTATTAGCATCCCTCTCCTTCTTACACCTGCGCCCCACCGCAAACGAGAGAGTATCGGCGAGAGACGCAGAGTTTTTTTGCGGCGGCTCAGATTTTCGCCGTTTTGACCTATTTTTGCTGTTTTTCAAAAGTTTTTTGTAAATTATATTATAAAACAGCAAAAATAGGTCAAAAACGGTGAAAATCTGTGCCGTCGCCAGAAAAAAACTCTGCGTCTCGATACTCTCTCGTTTGCGGTGGGGCGCAGTTGTAATAAAAATGCTTTGCTAATACTTAATTTTAGAAAATTTCAGTAGAATTTAAAAAAAAATTTCGAATGGTGTTTTTTTGAAAAGTTTGCACAGCCCTGTTGCCAATCCATCCCAGATGTTTTTCATTTTCATGTCGTCCACGTGTAGTTCTTTCTCCTGACACCTTTTTTATATTCTGTGTGTTGTTTTACTCACTCTATTTTAATTCAAGTTTTATTTTTATTAGATGTTCAGAGCTAGAGGAGTTCTTGTGTATTAATTGATTTATTAAGGGGTAATTAAAGAAGTGAATACCACAATTATAGATAGGAGGGGGAAGACAGTAGAAGGAATGAAATGGTTGACTATAGTTTGATAAGTCCAGAAAGATTCCAGTGGATCACTGGTTTATTACGGAACAAAGAGTTCAAATGGTTCCGGAGTAGTTTCAGAACATCACCATCTTCGTCTTCAATGTATTGCAGAATGTGGCTGAACTCGGAATCCGGAGCGGTTTTTATGAATCTGGAATGTTTACTTTTTGATATTTTATTGATTTTTTTGAATTTTGATTTCTCACCTGCAATCGATATCTTCTCCTCCGAGTTTCGATGAATCTCTCTTTTCAGAAGGAATATAAAATGCACGAATCATTCATACCGCCTGTGTCATGTCTCCTGAATCCGTGAATCCAACAGACACCTTCAATTCATTATCCTCCCGAGAGTACTGTACCTTCTTTGGCCGAAATCTGATTCTCTGAACCAGTTGTTTCATATTTTCCGAGCAGAGACTCAACAGAAATGTCTCCTGGAACTCGAAATGTTTGAACAACTCGATTTGGACAAGAAGGGGACAATTGTAGATGGGGAAGGGCATTCTGGAGAGTGGTACTAGTTGGGAATAGAGTGATGGAGAGGATAGGGGAATAAGACACAATGAATATGATTCGTCTCTCTCAGCACGTGGACAGATGGCCCGGAATTTCTTTCGTTGCGAGACCCATTTAAAGAGCGGGAAGTCATGAGAGAGAGCACATTTTCATGAGATGATCCGTGTGATGTTATAGTGAGAAAGGGATTCATGATTCTATTTACTAGGGACTGACTTTGGAGTTCAGAAACGGTACCTGTTGAGGAGGTTTATAGGGCTAGTGGACCCAAACCACCTCAAGAAGTGAGAGGTACAGTAACTTAGAAAGCAAGACAACATTTAATACAAACGTTTTATTATCGTACTCCCAAAGGTCAAGCACCTTGGTTAGAGAGTTCTTGGATCCGGTGCCATTGTTGCAGTTGTTGGGAGCACGTCCTCTTGATGGTGTAGAACTTCCGGTAGGCGAGTAACTTCTGACAGTCGATCGGTGGATGGCTAACTGCCGATACTAATTGATTGCAAATCAATAGCTTACATCGACAGTGACACGTAGCAAAGGTCATTCAGATCTGGGTATGTCGCACGTATCACTCGGTTAGTGGGTTTAACCTTTGAGGGTAACAATAAGTTCACCGTTGTTTATTTTAATAATAACGTAATAAAGTCTACGAGTTAGACGATACCAGTTGTGGAAATAATGATGGAGCATTATTTCCACGACAGTACCTAATACAACCGAAAGACAATCGAATTCTGATGGGAAATCAGTTTTGAAAAATTGCTCGAGAATCCAGAGATTCTGGTCTGAAAATCCAAATTTAGCTGTATTTCGACCCCAAATATCACGGCACCTGAACATGCCTCTCGGCCAGAATCCAGATATTCTGGAGGCCCCTATTTTTTGAAAACTGATTTCCCATCAGAATTCGATTTTCTTTCGATAGTTATCTATTTATCTATTTCTATCACTTAGGACAGAAACAGACTTTGAGAACTAAGAACACACTAAACTCACAACAAATACCTTTTATTGAGTTTCGCAAAAACGAGAACTTAGAACTGATTTAATCATTCAAGAAGAGTTCATATTTGACCTTTTGACGTGGCTTGGGTCATCCGGATTCCACGTTCCTTCTCTCCTTTGATTTCTTCTCTTCCAATGGGTTTCGTGGCTGAAGAACCTAGGCGAAGCCACTTCCCCCTCCTCTCGGCGATCGGGCGTCCTTTTCCGAAGACTCTCTCCAATCCAAATTGTGGTATCCTGTCCGAGTGTTTCATCCTTCTTCAGCTGACATCCAGTTGAATTATTCGGCAACGCCATCCGCAGATACTGTCGAAGACCGTCCAGCGACTTCTGATTCCACTTCTCCAAGATGAGTGGTATTTTGTGCTTTCCAACTGGCATCAGCGGATCCACCACCTCCACGTTGACTGACTTCTCCATCCATATTTTCCACTTTTCGGTCACTTTGGCGACGTCCCCAAATTCACATTGTAGACTTCTCGGCATCATCCAGACTTTCTCCACTTCCTTCGCAACTGATTTTACGAACTCAACTCTCTTGCTGTTCTCATCCTCCTTATCAGTGTACTCAACAAGCACCACTGCCTCCTTCACTTCTCCCCAATCGAACTTCTGAGTCCACCCCGTTATCGTCTTATTACGATACTCGAGAACACCTGGCCCCCTCGCCTCCAATCTAGGTCCGATGACCGCAACACTCGCCCGAATCTTCACCTTCTTTCTTTCCTTCTCCCCTTCCGACTTGAACACCTCTCCCACGTCACCCGTGCTTGCACTTCTCCCCCTCTCTCCACGCACGGCAACGCTCTTGCACTGTATCTCTGATACCTCCGTCGGAACCTTCCGAAGTTTCTCTCCTGGTCTCTCCAGTTTCTTCTCACCTCCAATGAACTGTACTTCTGCCGAGTTCTCTTCGGCATTCACCAAACCATATGGATCTTTCCATTTCAGCTCAACGCCAATGCTCTCAAAAGCATTAGTTCCTATCAGTATCCTCTCCACCCAATTGTCAACCAACTGGAAAACTACTCTCACTTTCCGCCCTCTGACCACCATGGGAATTTTGATCTGCCCCCTGACTCTCATCTTAGAGTTTGACGCATTCAAAACTGTGAATGTCGGCTTTCCGAACACTTCAACTTCCTTTTCCCAGTCACGACACCCCGCCTTCAACCTCTCATAAGCAGTAGTCGATATCACCGATACGACTGCCCCACTATCAATGACAACCCGTCTCCGTTGTCCCAACATCTCCACCATTTCCACGGTTTCCACCCCAGCATTCTCGACAGTCCCCTCCTGGATCTGCACTTTATCGACTCTTTTCGATACACATTGCCAGGAACCATGTCCGATTCCTCCACAAGTGAAGCATTTCATTTTCGCTCCACTATCTCTTCTCTCCCCTACAGTTTTCCTGTCACCATCGTTACTACCTTCAGGCGACCGACGACCATCACTGTTTCCCTGATCTCCCAATCTCCCCATTCTCTCTTTTTGCTTCCTCAGTTTCTCATTCTCCCTCTGGAGTACAATATCCTTCAACTGGTCATACTGCGTCGCCAGTGGCAACTCCAACCGTTTAGCTACCAGCACCGACTGCAGCATGTCATCATCCTCCGTAGCTCTCATCAACTTTGTCGTTCTCATCTGCGACAACGTCGCTTTCTCGACCTCGGGATACGCTTTTTTCGACCACTTCTCTACCTCCACCAGGTATTCCCAGAACTTCTGTCCCGGAGCCCTCTGAAGGCGATCGAATTCATGCAAGGCCTCAGCCTTCGCATCCCCCTGTCTCTTCCGGAGTTTTCTCTCAAACTCCACAAACAACTCAGCAATCGGCCTCTCCTGCCTATCTCCCAGTGACTTGAACAACGACTTCGCTGCCCCCTTCAAGTATCTCTCCTCCAATATGGCTACTAGCTCATAATCCTCATCCGTAACCTGCTGGTACTTCAGCAAGAACGCTCTCTTGAACTCCTTGAAGTCCCCAGTACCGTCAAACGTTTTTGGCTCTGGCAACGCCGACGCCTTCATCATTCTCCCCATAGATGCCACCATTCCCATCATAACCTCGTTCCCCGCGCTATACCTGGAACTTCTGCCACTCTTCCAATCTTCACCCCAACTTCTTTCACTATCCGAGTATTCTCCACGCCTGCCATGCATCGAGAATTCGTCATCCGAATCCCTTGAGGACCACTTTCTGACCACCTCCAACCTCGAGGGCACCGGAACTTCCTTAGTATCACGGGCCTGCCCAGCCTTCTTAGGCTCACCTTCCTGCTTTCTGAGCAGTCCTCTCAACTCGCTACTTGCCTCACGCTCCTCCTTTAGCGTCTTTTTGTACTTCGAGACAGCCTCCTCAGCCAATCTCTTCTCCTCTTTCAGCTTGTTCAATTCTCTAAACAACGTCTCTCTCTCCTCATTCCAAGCATCTTGTAACAATGCCAACTCATCCTGGGCCTTGTTGGCATTCTCCACGATGCCACCTGGCACCATTTCTACGCCTTTCTCACAGAGTTCACGCAACTCTTCTACCGTTTCCACTCCATTTTCCCTCATTACTCCAATAATCTCTAGCGGCCATCTCTCTCCGCCAAGCTCTTCAAATCGTTCTCGCAACTCCTGACAGTACTTTTTCACCGGCTCTACAAGCACTTCTGACTGTCTCTCATTGCCTTTGCACGCCGCCATGAGTGCCTCATACATATCACTCTCCATACGACCCGAAGACTCCAAAAAGTCAGTGAATCCCTTCACCAACTTGCGTCTCTCCTTCAGTCTCACCTCGTTCATTTGGACAGCCCATGACTTCTCGGAAGAAGTAACACTCGAGCTTCTCTTTTTAGTTCTCTCCGTACTGAACGACATCACCGTTTCTCACCACCGTCTCACCAATATCACACCAAAGTATCTCACCACGGTCTCACCGTTTCTATTTGTCCGACTCTTCGATCTTCGATCTCCGAGACAGGAACAGTACGTTCGCTGATATTTAGTCAACGAGAGGTTTTTTTCTCTCAAAACGAATTCGAATTGAGAAATAGTTCTAATAGCGAAGGAGCTCGGATCAGGTCTTATCACCTTCACCAGCGTCTGACTTCTACTACTACAACTAATTTGGTTCGGCCCCCAAGTTATCTATTTCTATCACTTAGGACAGAAACAGACTTTGAGAACTAAGAACACACTAAACTCACAACAAATACCTTTTATTGAGTTTCGCAAAAACGAGAACTTAGAACTGATTTAATCATTCAAGAAGAGTTCATATTTGACCTTTTGACGTGGCTTGGGTCATCCGGATTCCACGTTCCTTCTCTCCTTTGATTTCTTCTCTTCCAATGGGTTTCGTGGCTGAAGAACCTAGGCGAAGCCACTCGATTCTGATAGGTCTCGTTTCTGAACTGCAAAGTCAGTTCTGACCGTTCCCTAGTCGGATGGATAATACGCTCAATCTGCTGAATAATGGCAGCAGAGTTGCGCGGAATTCCGACTTCCGACTTCCGTTTTGAAAATTTTACTTCCGGCTTCCGTCATTCCAACACTGTGAAATTTAGGAAGAATACATTCCGCAGAAATACATGAAAACATGGTCTAAAAGGCGAGAAAATAGGCTTTTCTACAGCCAAAAACAAATTTTCCAATGATTTTAGCGATTTTTATGATTTTTCTCTTGGAATTTTGAATATTTGCGAAAAATCTACTTCCGATTTCCGACTTCCGACTTCCGTTGTAGAAAAAATCACTTCCGCACAACTTTGAATGATATATTCGATAATTAGACATAGAGAATGTATATAAAATAAGATGAAACAGTGGAATAAGAGGGATCTGGATCCATCAAGAAAAACTTACTTAGTTACTTAGTAAGTTTTTCTTACTAAGTAACTAAGTAAGTTTTTCTTGCGCGAGTTGACCCAGACGCACTGCCAAGGGAAGGCAGTCATTACTCTTTCTTGCTCACACTAATCCTCCTCTCCTCCTTTCTTATTTTTTATCCCTACTATCCTCCTGAACCAACCGTTCCCTAGTTACAGTACGTATACATCACTCGAAATGGAGAACACTCCTTCGTCTTCTGCTACATCGTCACCGTCAATGTCTTCAACACCATCTCCCACCTTGACTACTCCAGCTGCTTCAAAGAGATTTGCCAAGAAGAGAGACATCTATCAAGCCTTCGCTGATCTTCTCGTTCTCCAGATGAGAAACGACGAAGAATGGAGAACAAAAGAGCTGATAGAGCAAAAGAAGCCGCCAGAAAACTTGCAGTCCCATCGACTGCAATCTCTCAACCAAAGGAAGAAACGAAGAGACCGAAGAGAAACTCTATGGATCAACTCACACATTTCAACTGTATCATGAGTAAGAAGCTTTAAAAATGGACCTAATTGATATTTCCATATATCAAAATTATCTGTGAAGCATTCTCTCCATCCGAAATATATTTCTTTTTTATCCTGTTTTTCATAATCTATGAATTTTCAATAACGCGCACCCGTAATTCCCGAGTACGGCAGCATAACGGCCAAGTTTTGAAATAAAAATTATAATTAAAATGATATACGTGAGCCCCGGAAAACACTTTTCGAATACATTTTTTCATTTCCAAGAATTTTACGTGATAGAAAATGTTCCCGATACCAAACCTGAGTTTTCAGTTATCCCGCTGTTAGATTTGAAGCAAAATTTTGTGCGAGCGGTTATCGAGGTCTCCAAATTGAGGTATACAAATAGTAAAAAAGAGAGTAGGAGGGAAGAGCAAGCTTCTGGGTGTCCATGTTTTAAGGTAATCGGTACTTCCAGGGTTCTAAGCCAATGCGCGGGGTGAGAGCAAGCTTCTGGGCGTCTCTTCGTTGAAATTCACATTCCATGGCAAGCGGAATAATTGGTAATGAACAAGAAAGTGGGAAACACGTGGTGAGAAAAAAAACCTCCCTGACCTCACGTGGTCTACAAAATTCTGAAAAATTAATGTGGCCTTTATGCTCCCGTACTCGGGAAATACAGAAAATCCTGTTTTTCATAATCTATGAATTTTCAATAACGCACGGCGCTACAGTAACACTTTATTTCTCAACTTTCGTGCAACTACTTGATGAGAGAGAGAGAGAGAATTCAATTGTACACGCGACAAAAAAAAACAGATTGACATGGTTTATTATTCAGCTAAATAGTTCTCTATGACTTCTCTGCCTGATGAGAAGGACGGTGCTTCTAGAAGATTCCAAGGATTATATCGGTGGCAATAGGATGGTAAAGTTTTCGAATTCATAAAATTTCTGAAAATTTTGAATAATTTTCAAGCCACTGATCTAAATACTATCAAAACTCACTTCGATTCTATCGTCTGTTTTTTCATGGTATGATTATGACAGTATGACTCCGCCCACTTACATATTGAGAACTGATTGATTTTAAGCGAAACTTCTCCTTTTATGCTAAGGGTGACCTAAGGTTACGGTAGGTTAGGGCACGCTGGAATTCAAAAAAGTTCTCGATGGAAAATTACTAAAAACGTGTCACCCTATTATTCCAGAAACCAGGGGTCAAATGATTCCCCATAAAAGAATTTGCCTTCCGAAGAAATCAATTTATTCCTCGTCAATCTACTCGTCAAACGATGAATTCTCTTCGATTCGTAATAACCTCGACACGATGCTTTGCAAGCAGTGAGTCCCCTTCCAGCAAATGCGCTCCACTGAACTCTCTCTCTCTTTCAGAGTCAATCGTTGACTGGACTCGTCCAGGAAAAGTGCTCAGTTTGGAGCAGAAACAATTCTATCAGAAGAATGGATACGTTCTCGTGAGAAAATGTATTGGGAGAGAGGAATTGAACAAGTATGAAGAGAGATTCAATGCGATTTGTGAGAGGAAAGTGAAGCCGCCAGCGAGTATGTTGGTTATGAAGGATGTGTCACTCGCGAAGAAGGTCACTCCGGATAGTAAGTGCGCTCTACTGGACTTTTGAATATTCTCTTCCGTTTCCAGGCATCGACGCCATCACAAAACTGCAAGATTTCTGCGACGAGCCGGTTCTCTTCTCCTACTGTGAGCATCCACGTGTCACCGACGTCGTCCGTGATCTCATCGGAAGTTCTCCAGAATCCAGAATCCAGGCGATGCATACAATGCTGATTAACAAGCCTCCAGACACTGGAAAACTGACATCCCGTCATCCGATGCATCAGGATTTGATCTACTTTCCATGGCGACCAGCGGATTTGACGATTTGTGCGTGGACTGCGATGGAGAAGATCAACAAGAAGAATGGATGTCTTCAAGTGGTTCCGGGTACTCAGACTCAACCACTCAAAGAGCACGACTACCCGGATTGGGAGGTACTGGGTTTTTGTAGCCACCATTTTTTTATTTTCTAATTTTGAGGGCGGAGTCAACAAAGCGTACTACGGTATCAAGGACTACGACCTGTCTCTTCCCCGTGAATACGTGGAAATGGATGCAGGGGATACTGTATTCTTCCATCCAAATCTATTTCATGGATCCGGTGCAAATCGTTCCGATGGTTTCAGAAAAGCCATTTCATGTCACTTTGCCAACTACGACCATACCAAGTATATTGATGTGAAGGGAACTATTCAGGAGGTGAGAGACAAAGAATTCCTTTTCGTGGTAAAACCCAAATAAACTCAGGAAACTGGCAAACAAATCGTCGAAATCATCAAGAAACATCCACAACGATATTGTGTGAAACCGGGACAAGAAGTCACTTTTGAACTCTCCTGGCGTCTTCGTTCACGTCCAGTTCATCATGATGGAAAAGAGAATCTCTAGAACAGAGAGATTCAGATGGAGAGGAAGAAGAGGAAATGTTAACTTTTAATGGGATGTTTAAAGGAAATAATTAAAATTGGAAAAGAATGAAGGTTTATTGTAATTATCAGTTTCAGCAAGATGCTTGTTCAGATTTTACTGTTTCATAGATACCATGAATTCGTACTAAATTTCTAGACTATGTTTCCTTTGTTGAAATATATTCATATTCCTAATACAGTCAAATTGAAAAAAAAAGTAGATATCATAATAGAAAGTGTAGAGTATGAAACAGAACACATTTATTTTCTTCAGAGAGGAAAATGTACGATATGAGTAGAAGCAGAACAAAATTAGGTATCTGAAATTACAGAGGCTTCTCAGATAGATATTAAACAACTTTGAGCTATAAACATGTACAGAAAACGGAAGGATTTTTTGTTAAGGTTCTATCATTTCTATAACTCCAGTATATTATGATTTTCAACTTTTTTTATCTAACAAGTTTATAATTGTGTGTTGTTTCAATTACTTATAATGAGACCGTTAAAAAGAACACGAAAAAGTGGAGAACTTGAAACTGCAAAAATTATTATCAATGACGGGTATGTACAGTACCGTGCAGTAAGATATACAATTTGGCCTATTTCAGTTGGAATTGTCCAACTTTGAGAAGGTGGCATGGCCACTGTGATTGTCCCATCAAGTAGATTTTTAATGATTTATACAGATCAAAAGCGTTACGTCACGCTATGTTACGCTTTAGAAACAAATTTTTATTCCTAAAACAGTCAAATTGAAAAAAAACTAGATATCATAATAGAAAGTGTAGAGTATGAAACAGAAAACACTCATTTTCTTCAGAGAGTAAAATGTACGATATGAGCAGTAGTAGAACAAAATTAGGTATCTGAAATTACAGAGGGTTCTCAGATATTATAGGCTATCAGATTGATATTAAACATGAACAGTGGTAAAATGGAATTATTTTTTTTTCAGTAATAGTTCTATCAGTTCCATGGCTCCAGTATACTATGCTTTTCAACTTTTCTGCATCTAACAAGGTTATAACTGTGCGTTGTTTCATTTACCTAGAATGAGACCGTTAAGAAGAAAATAGAAAAGTGGAGAACTTGAAACTGCAAAAATTATTATCAATGACGGGTATGTACAATTCATTGAATACAATTCCTAAAACTACATATGTATGTGCACTTAGAAACAGTCGATAAGAAGATTCCGTCTTCTTTGAAAAATTCTTTGAAGAAAAAATAAATATTTTTACTGGTTTTTCGATCCTTAAAATGATACGCATACTATTGGAAAATAACGAAAAACACAGATTGTAGTATTTATTCAACAAATTAGAAGTTTACAATATGAAACAGAAAATACAAATATAATCTTCTTCTCTTCCCCATTTACAAATTGGATCTGTGTCCATTGACTTCTCTGGCACGAACTCTCCATATATCCGCAAAGTCGAGGGTTACTGTATTCGGATCCAATCCGTATTTAGTCAATCTTTTCTTGGCAATCTCAATGATTTCCTCTGCCAATGTCTCTTGAGTTGTACCCTCCACATTCACGTAACGACAGATGTCATCGTTGGCGTAGTGACAAGAGATGGCTTTGCGGAATCCTGAAAGAAGAAATTAGAGATTAGAAAACTAATTAGAGTTTAATTTTAATTCAGGAATGAAACATACATAATTCTGTTTCAAGTACTCTATTACTGTTGTAAACATCAGACCGCTCTAGTGAGCGTTGCGATTGTGTTTCTCACCTTCAGTCCTATTCGCACCGGATCCATGAATAAGAATCGGATGGAAGAATACAGTATCCCCTGCCTCCATCTCCACGTGAATACGTGGATTCGATGGATCATAGTCTTGAATTCCATGATAAGCTTTGTTCACACCGCCCTGGAAAAGGTTTGAGTCTTCAACAATTTACTGTTTCAGCTAAACAAGAAATATGATATTGGATTCATTTCTTTGATGCGAGCCTGGATTTCATGGAGAACTCGAATTCCAAAAACAGAGATTCCGAGAATTCATTAGTTTCATATGGATTATCAGCTTATCATAGTTGTTCAATCGATTGACATTAGTTTTTGCTCATTAACTATAATATCGGTTTAAAAAGGAAATCGGCAGATATTTCCAAAAATATTTTCAAGTTTTGCTGAACGCAATTAGACATCAAAGTTGCGCGGAAATATAGACGGAAGTAAGACGGAAGTGAAATTATTTTGGACATTATGAAGTAGACAGCAATAATAAATAGTTAATTAGTTTCATTGAAGGTATAACGACCCTCCAAGCATAAAAAATCCCAACATTTTACTTTTCTGGTAACAGTGGACCTGAAAAAGTCTCCACTTCCGACTTCCGTTTATCAAATTCCGCTGCTTGTTCAGGTCCACTGTTACCAGAAAAGTAAAATGTTGGGATTTTTATGCTCTGAGGGTAGTAATAGCTTCAATACAACTAATTAACTATTTATTATTGCCGTTAGTTTCGTTATGTCCAAAATACTTTCACTTCCGTCTTACTTCTGCCTATACTTCCGCGCAACTCTGCTAGACATGGAGAAAATTGAGCACAAAGTTGAGCACAAGGTTGAAGTTTGTATGGTCAAGAATGGATGCCAGAACGTGAATTCTTAGATGCGTTTAGCAAAATTTGGAAGCAGTTTTAGAAATCCCTGATTTCCTTTCTAACCATATAGGGTCTTCCCTAGTTAGCGGCAAATTTTTGAGTGTATGAAGATTGCCTTAATTATGCCAGAAGCACTGCCCCAACAATCTAACCAATCCTATCTCCCCCAATTGAAACAGTGCATTACTCACCTCCCATTTCGGGTATTCATGAGGAAGAAGAACTCCCTTATGAGTGCCTGGAACAACGACAAGACACCCATTTGCTCGGGTGATCTTCTCCATTGCAGTCCACGCGCAACAAATGAAATCAGCCGGACGGAATGGGAAGTATTGGAGGTCTTGGTGCATTGGGTGACGGGAGGTTAGCTTTCCTGAATAGTCACAATTAACTAACTAATACATAGTAAACCAAGAATTAAAAGAATTATAGTCAAATCGTTTTGCGAGGTTACATCATGGTAGTGAAACAGTATACTAATTCAAAACTTCTATGAACAAAACTTACCATTATCTGGAGGCTTATTTATAAGCATAGTATGCATTGCCATCACAGTTGACTTTGGATTTCCAATCAAATCCTTCACGACATCAACTACTCCCGGGTATTTACAGTACTCAAAGAGAACAGGGTCATCTGCGAAATCTTGGATTTTAGTGATTGCCTTCTCGCCGTCCTTGAATTCAGACTTGGCAATTGAGATGTCTTTCATCACTGTCATATTGTCAGGTGCCTTCACTTTCTTCTCGCAAATGTCCTGAAATATAGGATCAGTTTCAAATTTCTGATAAATGTTCGTCTAGTTATTTTTCTCAACATTAGTTTGTTCAGTTAATCCTAATTCCTATTCTCACCTGAAATCTCTGGCGGAATCTGTTCAATTCATACTGTGGAACACAATTACGAATCAACAAATAACCATTTTTCTCGTAGAATTGACGTTGTTCGGCCGTGAGGATTGACCCTTCTTTAGTGTAGTCCACTACACCTTCGGTCAGCATTTCTGGAATTTTTTGAGAGAATATTATTTTGGCTTATAAGGGGAAGGAATGAAGGAGATTATACAACGATTTTCATTTCTACATGGAAACGTAACAATTTGAAAACCCACAATCTCGTAGGGAACATGAAACAGTTGTTCTATTGTTATTTTTCTTCATGTGATGTGTTTATCAATAAAAGAAAACAGCATTAATAATCTGCTGGTCAGAGTATGATTTACAAAAGATGTTTGTATTATTAACTAAGACAGTGTACGTGCCAAAATGAACCGGGTGAAACTGCAAAATAGTTGTCTAGCGCGATTCATCTCCGAGTTGATGACAATAGACTAAGAATTACTATTGCATGAAAATAAGCACTTCTAACGATTTTAAGCAACGACTGAGGCTGAGATTCAAGACAGACTGTAAGACAAGATAACAAGTGAGCAATGTTTGCCAGACTGTTTCAAATTTAACCTAAATGTGAGACTGAACATTTATTAAACCATTCAAACAACCAAAGTAGGAGGAAACTTGTTTCTTTCTTAATTCTACGATTTTGCTAGTAGAATTCTTCTTTTACGTTCAAAATACTGTTTCTCGGACATTTCATTACAGCAACTTTATGAACATAAGAACATACGACGATGTAAATGATGAACTTGCAGCGAGAAGAACAGGCAGCCGGAAAACTTCCTCAATTCAATATCATCGAAAAACAGTTGATTATTCAAATTAAAAAACCAGTAATGTTTACCAAGTTGAATTAAAAACTCTATTCTAACCTTTTTTTAGTAAAAAAACTCACGGGTAAAGATATAATGATCAGCAACACAAAAAGTGCATAACAGAGTCATAACTTGGCTATAAAATCAACTTGAATTGTTCAGATCAAATGAAAAATGTCTCAACGAAAACATGGTTATGAAAGAGAAAAATGACAACATTATAATTCTACAAACCACACTATCGAAGGGAACATGAAACAGTTGTTCTATTTTTCTTCATGCGAAGTGTGAACCAAAAAAAAGAAAACAGTACCGATAATCTGCTGGTCAGAGAAAGATTTACAAAAGAGGTTTTTATTAACTAACTATTATCAACTAACTATCGTTAACTATTTCTTAACTAACTAGTAAGACAGTTTAACGTACCAAAATGAACCGGGTGAAACTGCAAAAAAACGGTCTCACCAGATTCCTCCCGAGTCGATGAGAATAGACTCAGAATTACTATTGCATGAAAATAAAGTGTCCTATACCATTTTTAACGGTTTTCAGAAAAGTTTATGGTTGAGATTCAAGAAAAACTGTAAGACGAGAGAACAAGTGAGCAATGTTTGTCAGAATTTTTCAAATTTAAACTAAATGTGAGACTGAACATTTTTTAATCATTCAAAAAGAAAAATCTGAATTAAGCTTGTTACGTTTTCCACTTTACGATTTTGCTAGTAAAAGTCTTCTTTTACGTTCAAAATACTGTTTCTCGGACATTTCATTACATCAACTTTATGAATATGATTGATATCTTGCCTGTCTATGTTGGTCACAAAAAGATCATTTTATAGCTTTACGTATTTACTCACTAGGGAAGGCCTCCGAGTGACCGTGGAGTTATGGAACGTGGCCAATATCATTGGGAAGCTGAGATAAAGCTGATTCCAAATATATATTCAGTTTTTGACTCGAGGCCTGGTATTCGAGAAAAACGAGATCGAAGTTCGGAAAAACAGTGAATTATTGCCTTTCTGGCACGCGAAAAACTGTTTTGGAATTTTTGCAATTTTCACGTGTCAGAAAGACAATAATTTGTCATTTTTCCGAACGTGTCAAAAACTGAATATATATTTGAAATCAGCGTTTTCTCAGCTTTCCAATGATATAGGCCACGTTCCTTAACTCCACGGTCACTCGGAGGCCTTCCCTAGTAAGATAATGTAATAGTTAACAAAATATTGAACTTATTTATGGGGTATCTGAAACTGTGGCTTGGAAAGAGATCAAATTTCTTAAAATTACTCAACTAGAAATTATGAAAAGAAAATTTGAACCTGAAACGGAAACCATTAGTATTAGAAAGTCAAGTGCACTTCTTTCCAACGTCAAGAATCCTAATACTTCGAGAATAATCACTGAAAAGAAGATGATGAAAGAATGATTCGCCCAAAATCACAGTTCTAAAAAGACTAGAATGAAGTGGGAAAAGTTAACTGTAGTAGACTTCCTATCAGCTTTCAACTTTTACCGTTATCGTGAAACCGTATTTATAAATTTTGAACAATTGAAATTTGACAGCTAACAGTAAACAAGCTTATATCTCTACTGTTTCTAAGATATCACAAATTGAAATTAATAATCTGAAAGTTATTTCTTAGTCCCATCTTATATGGATCATGAATTAGTGAATACCAAGATAACAACTAGATCTGATCAAAACAGAATCCAATTATTGCATTTTCTAAATATCGTTGAAACCAATTTTTAGTGATTGCAGTTGTCATGCTGGCAAAGTTTGAAAACATTTTTTGTCGTAAAATTGTGGTATGGATCATGAAAAAAGAGCTATACCGCAATCAAGCTCTGGAGTATACAAATAAAAATCTCTCAAAGTAATCATTAATATGAAGTAGGAATAAAAACGTCAATCTGATTGTGTGAATCCTTTTCTCAAAATAAAATTCAGTACACCTAGTGAGATTCGGAATGGACATAAAAGTCGAAAACGTAAAATGTTGAATAAGATACAGCGAGAATAAGTGCCTGAAAAACTCCTAGAATTTGCCGTCATCATGAAACAGTTGAATTTTCAAACATGATTTTTAAAAACCAAATATTTTGTCAAGATGACTATTCTAAGTTTTTCAATTAAAAAGTCTTCTTTTAAAGTTATCATCAGCAGCAAGAATAGTGCATATCTGACTATGAGTTATAGCTTGGATTTAAAACAAACTTGAATTGATCCAATCGATTGTTCAAATCGAATGGAAATTGTCTCACAAGGGAAGTTCATGACGAGTCGAGTTGAACTTTTTCTATAAATCGAACTATAGATACCTTCGACCCTGCTGATTCCAAATCTGCAAGAAAAATCTGCTAAACGATAACGTGAGCCGAGTTATGACCCGTCAAACTTGCAATTCTACAGCACAAATTTCGATAGACTATTGAAAGTTCACGTGCAAAGCTTAACCACATGAACAAATTGAAAAGTTTGACGGGGCACAATTCGGTCCACGTGATCATTTAGCAGATTTTTCTTGCAGTTTTGGAATCAGCAGGGTCGAAAGTATATATGGTCAATTTTATAGAAAAAGTTCAACTCCGTCCGTCGTGTACTTCCCTTGAGCATGAATTTGAAAAGAGAAATATTTGCATCAAAGAAAAAAAACTTTTTGTTCTCCTCTATAAAAACGTCAATCTGATAGTGAGAATCGTAGTCTCAAAAAAAATTTAAAAGAAAACTTAATAGGAATAGTAATGAAAGTATTGAAAGCATAAATGTAATTGGAACTTATCAAGCAAGTAGCTGAAAACCTACTACAATTTGACGTTGTTATGAAACAGTTGAATCTTCAAAAATATTTAATTGAAAAACAGACATTTTGCCAAAATGGGAAAGCCCTCCGAAAAAGTTATCATGATCAGCAACACGAATAGAGTAACTGGGTTATAAGTGGTGTTCAAAATTTAACCCAGCCTGATACAACAGAAAATTATGAACCGTCATCAACTCAATAACCAATCTCAAATACCTATCCCCAAATATATCACAACTTTCAGAAACCGTCATAATAAATACCCTTAAGTGAAAAACATGACCATCTTATAACGGATCACTAAAGTGATACGCCTACAATCTGATCAAAATAGAATCCAACAATTGGGGATTCTCTCAATTGACACGAACACATAGAGAGAAGAAGAGAAAAGAAGAAAAGAGAATTACATGTCTTATCAACACTCGTCCTTCTCAATAAATACCAGTCTAGTTGATCATCGTCTCATGATATACAAGAGAGAAAAAAGAGTGTCAATTGCCACAGTGTACCGTTATCACCACGCTAACCGTGTTGTCTATTTTATTGATGTCTTTCATACAAACATATGGGTCTTTGACACGTAATCAGACGAGGTTATTTGAATTCGGCACGTTTTCTTGGTAGGGGGAGAGGAGAAGCGGATATGAAATAAATGTACTGTTGCAAATGGTTTTGATATAATCTTGGAAACAACTTTTTTCATTGGTTGCCGTTCAGGTCAATTATATCTATCAGTACAAACCAACCAAGGTTGAAAAATTTGGACCGGATTTAAAAAATGTGCACAATTTTTTCGAAATATTTTGAAATTTTCATAAAAATAGGCAAAATGCTCTCGTACTCTTCAGTTTATATCGATACTCAAAAAAAATAGTATCTTTTTTTGCAAAACAATGAAAAATTCAAATTTTCAAACTTTTGTAGTGAGACCAGGGCCGGTGAAAATTCTAAAATTGGCTCGACCCGGCCCGACCCATTCCAAGTCTGTGTTGTTAACTCTGATATAATGTTGAATACAACTTTGTTCTGTTGATCGCCATTTTGGTGAATTATCTTTCATAACCAAGCCTCATATATACTACTCTAAAGAGTTGGTAACACAATTGATATTCTTCAGAAACATTATTTACTTGTGATTTCTGTGAGAAGGCAATTTGATTGGTTTTTTTTTTAGAATTTCAACATTTTGAGAATTTCAGTTTCCGACACACCTCATATCACAATTGATAACCACCACCTGGCTTCATTGGTTGTTGAATTTCGGGCTGGATTTAAAAAAAAGTATGCAATTTTTTCCAAAATTTTTTTAAATTTTCATAAAAGCAGTCCAAATTCTTTCGTACGCTTCAGTATTTATCGATACTCGAAAACAATTTTGAATTTTTTCAACTTCACAGAAATCGCGCATTTTTAATGAAATGTTTTCGAAAAATTTCAAATTTCTATAGGATCAATAGAGCTCTCTAAAGAGTTGGTAACACAATTGATTTACTTCTGAAACATTTTTCTGTTCTGGTGATTTTTGTGAGTTTGTCTGTGTGAGTTTCAAAATTTGTGAGAATTTCAGTTTTAGACACGTTTCATTTCATAATTAATTATCACCATCTCTAGTTATTTTCTTGTAAACACATTCTTTGTCAGTGCCTGGACGCATATTCCATATGCGAGCACAAAGAAAGTTATATGTTGCCATTTTTAATATGTATGCTTACCTCCTGTGGAATCCGTACTCTCACTTGGACTCGGATAGTCAGTGACAAGAGGGCGAAATCTCGCAGAGCAAGTTTCAAACTTGTTTTTTGAGCTCCGGAGCGGGAAGAGGCAAAAGGTTTTGTGACCATCGCATTCAGAATGGTCAAAATTATCTATAAGCCACTTTTCAGATTCCCTATTCTTAAAACAGCTACTTTGTTGGTAACAAATCATAATGTTTCGACAGCCTGTTACGAATTGGTCTTGGGTTTCTATAATAATAATACTGAAGAATTTTACGTTCAAGAAACGAAGATACGGATCCTTTCATTTGTATGAGAACCAAATCAAGACACATTTCAAATAAAATGAAGTTGTTGAAACATAACTGTTCAGTTGAGTGAACCGGGTGCGAGAATGCACAGTTCAAAAAGCCAGTGATCTCACACACTCTATAGGCACAGAAAAAAGCTTTTCTTCAACCAAAAAAAACTTTTTGCTGGTTTTCGCGAATTTGATGATTTCTTTTGGAGTTTTGAATATTTGCGAAAAAAATCTACTCCCAACTTCCGTTTAAGAAAAAATCACTTCCGCGCAACTCTGGTATACGTCAACTAATTCAGACCTTTCATTGTTTGAATATGAACGCTTCTCGAAACGGTAACAGCTTATCAAGTCTTCCAACAAAGGTCCCAATAAAACATTTTATTTTCATATCATAATCGCTAGAGGGGCAGATTGGAACACTATTTATTTCTTTTGGATCAAATGCAAATGCAACGAGCAACACTCTAGAACACCTTCACAGGGCACTTTTCCTTGGCAGATTGGATTTTCGGTCCAGGGAGGAAGTTGATGATTCCCTCGGTACGGTAGAGTTCATTGTTCTTGAGAAGAAGGTACTCATCGTACTTGAACTGCCACACATTATCTTCTCTCACAAGTGGTCCTTTTTGGAAGTGCTGAAAAATTCTGGATTGAGTTTTGAAGCTGTTAGTTTTTATGTCAACATTTGGAAAACGTAAGTTTATAGTGGACTGGCTAAAATTCTTAGAAGACGACTAGTTCGGAGTTTTTAATTTAAAAGAGATAGTGGATCTGAAAGTATAAACTGGTAAGCGCTATCTCAATTCGCAATAACTGTAGAAATTTTGCTAAATTTAGGTGTGAGTTGATAAGCGTACCCTATTGATTCCAATTTCTCACAGTTTTCTAAACCACAGCTGGAGATCATATCCCAGGTGGTTACGGTAAAGTAGAGCGCCCTGTCCGTATGTTGTCAGGTCAAATAATTGTTCTTTTACTATTTCAGGAAAGTATGAAAAACGTGTTACAGAGATGGGAGACCGTTGTTACCATTTTATTACTAAAAATTTTTGAGTTTTTGGTGAAAATATGGCTTTTAGGGGAATTTGAATGCAAAAAGTTGCTGGAAAGCTAATGAATTGGCTTTGAAAGAAAACATTGCTAAACTTTGACAACTCAAAACTTTGCTAGGTTCTGTTCCACAACAATGGTTTTACTATGACTGTGTAGATCAAATTTAGGGCTACATTTTTGCAGTTTACAGTTTCCCGCTATCTTGTCACCTTACCGAGATATGCGCCGTCACAGATAGGTTCCTCTGCCGGCGAGGGGAGACACGCAGAGAAACAAGACACCTTCCTAGTTTTTGTTAACATAACAAACCGCTTTCAAAGAAGTTTTCCACTTTTCCCCAGAAGTGTCACGCAGGTCTCATCCAAGACACTCACCTTACTCTTCACCGCACTCGACATATTCGGATCCTTCTCCAGAATCTTTTTCAAATCCTCCCGACTCTTTCCAACAGAGTCACAGAACGTGAAGTGGAAGTCATCGGCATGCATCTTCAAGAACTCCTCATGATCCTTGCTCTCCAACGACTTGTCCATTTCCTCCAGAATCTTGGTGGCGATTTTTGCTCCATCGGAAGACGAGATGAGGGCCAGAAAGGCGACAAGGGAGAAGGCGACGATTCTCATGATTTCAGAGAACTGACTGGTTTTCAGTGGGAAGCGGGGAGCCTTATATGGAGGCTTATCAGTGGGAAAAATCTAATCAGCTTGGGGTTATCGGGACACGTGAGGGTCGAAAATTGAAAAAATCTCAACTTGAACTTTAAAAATACCGCGTGATCACCCTTGCTTTCCACGACAAACATCAACAAAACTCACTTTCCACGTCAGTCTTAAAAATTTAAGCCATGAAAATTCCGATTCTTCTCTTCGCCTTCCTCGGCCTCGTCCAATCCCGCCATCAAAACGCCACCACCAATGAGACTATCATTCTCCAGAAGGCCGAACTGATTCTGGAGAAAATGGATGAAGCGTTGGAGAGTCACGACTTCAAGGAGTTCCTTGCGATGCATGATGAGAACTTTCACTTCAACTTCTGTCAAGTCAATGGAAGTAGTGTGAAGGATTTGGAGAGGGTGTTGAAGACGGATCCGAATATGGCGAGGACGGTTACGAGTAAGGTGAGATTTTACGCATAAGATTTTAGAAAAAGGGTGGTAGGGGATTTCATAAAAATGGGGTATTAATTGAATCGTCAACTTCTAAAGTGGTACTATGAACCCGGCTCCACACGTAGTTTCCATTTTAAGCAAATGCGGACATTTTGAGATCGAAGCCATGCCGATACACAATTTCAAAATGTCTCGGTTTCAAAACGTCCTAAACCTGACAGACACTTTCGAAATTTCACTGAGATATACATTGAGGTTCCATTATATCTAACATGATGCAAAAACTGAAAGGCTCTGGGGACGTTTCAAAACCAGAAGTTTCAAAATTGAATTGTTTAGCAATCTAAAAATATCGACAGCAGATATATCGACTAACGTTCATTAAATAACTGAGATTTTTGCTATCTACGCCAAACTGAAAAAGACAGCGTCGAGATGTTTTGGTTTCCAATCAGCAAAAAATCAGCAAAACATTAATTTCTGACCAATATTTCGAAACTATAAGTAATGAAACCGCGATATTTTGAAACTAAGTCCCTGCTATGCATCCAGGATCACCAAAGTCATGTCGATACACAGTTTCGAAATGTTTCGGTTTCAAAACGTCCTAAACCTGACAAACACTTTCGAAGTTTCATTGTGTAGTTATCCGCAACTTCATTATTTTTGACATGATGCAAAAACTGAACGGCTCTGAGACGTTTCGAAACCTGAAATTCAGAAATTGAAACTTTTGGCAATCTAGACATACTGACACCAGATATATCTGGCACGGGGTAACAGCGATGAACCTCAAATTCCTCTCGTAAATCGACACCGAGAGAGACGCGTTGCGTGCGCGTCGCGGCTCCCTTCAAGTGATAAGCCGCGAAGCTCGTTTTTTCATCAAAAAAGTTTAATTTTCTTCATTTTTTCTCGTTTAAAACCGACTTTTCGTATATTTACTTTGTTATTCGTTCAAAATATTATTACAGAACCAAAAAAATCTTTTTTCAGTCAACTAATGCTGCGAAAAATGGACAAAATCAGCCTACAAGTCAAGAGGAACTTTTCAGGTTATTTTTTCCACGTATTATTTCCGTTTAGACAGTTTTCCCGTAGATTTATGAATAAAACTTTCAGATTTCTTCTTCAACGTCTTGTCAGCAGCTGAAATTGTGAATCTTCGGCTCAAATTCACCTTAACAACGCTTCTTCGAAATTCAATGTAAATTTTCATTATTTCTCTAATGCTGCTTTGTTTTTATTTTACTCTTTTAATAAATTTGATATTGTTCGAAAGTTTTGTGTTGTACATGTCATTAGTTGTGAGTATTCTCATAGTTTTCCTTGTTTCAAATCTCTTTCAAATTCTTTGTCTTTTTTCGCATTTTTTAGTGCCTATATGTCCAAAATAACGGTTTATGGAAAAGAAAAACGTTATTCTAGTTGATTTTGACATTTCCTTCGAAAAAAATGCCTTTTTATTGCGTTTTCAGTTGAGGAAAGGAGCTTTTTCATCGCGCCGAGCGCCGTCGGCCGCGTCGCGGCTTATTCCGTTCGAGGCGTCGCGGCTCTCGTGTCAACAGAGCGCGCTTTCGCGAGGTTCATTGCTGTTACCCAGTGATCTGGGAATATTTCGGCATTAAGCATATTTGAAAAACTTCATGACATTTACAGAATGTTAAGCTCTGAGCGAGATTTCAAAACTAGACGTTATGAAACCGCGAAAACTAAGTCATTCATCCATGTTGGCACATTAAGCAACTGCACTCCATCTCCTAAATTCTATTATTTCCAGCACACCGTCCAAACTTCAATCTCCAGAAGCCCTGTTCGCAATGTGGCCGACAACAAGTGGGAATTCGAATACGAAGAGCATCTTCTGTTGAGAGACAAACAAGTCGTCCGAACCGAGGGAACCATCAATTTCCTTGATTTGGAAGGAAATCATGTGAAAATAGTTTCCGCTGAAGAGAAGTGTCCTGAGAAGGTGTTCGACTAAAGCATACATTGTGATGATAGTTATACTTGTGAACAAATTAATTGATATGGAGGAGAGAGGGTTTTGAAAATATAATAATATAAATAAAGATTGTTAAGAGGAGTTTGTTTTTAAAAATCTTACTGTTGCGAAAGAAAGAAATTAAGAGACATTTACAAAAAGAAGATGTTCTCACATGATTCTCAAACATCGCATAGTTTTCCTCTGCCTTTCGCCGTATTGACGCTTTTTTTGTCGGTGACTCCGCTCTAGAAATTCAAAACATTCAAAGGATGGAGGAGCTGGACTTTGATCTTCTAGAAATAACGATAGTTTAGTGCGTTGGAGAGCTGAAGCGGGATTCCAGTTGTTATGGGTAAGGGAATGCAGCACTTTTGAGTCCAAGTCGAAGGAGAGCTGTTTGAGTTTGGGTATGTCTAGCTCGAGTATCGTCTTTCTCAGTAGACAAGAAAAATAATGCAACCTTTTGAAACAGAAAAACTTCAGAAAATTCTTGCCATAAAAGTTTTGTTAATACCCGACAAAACAACGTTTGACTGCATTCGGAATATTAGTTCGCGTAGTCTTGTGAAAATACAAGTTTGCAATGAGAAACGGAAAATATAACATGTGCAAGCAACCAGTCAAATGTGTTAAAACGAATTTATTGATGTTGAAGTGCTTTTGGATTTGTCAATACAACGGTAGTTTCTAAATAAATTTTATTTTGACAATGAATCCGAACATTTTTTCCTTAACTCGAGTACTGTTGGTTTGCAGTTTCAGGATGTCATCATAATTAATGAATGAATTCATAATGATAATCATATTGATTTCATAACAATCAAGTGTGATATGGAGATAGTAGGGTATATGAAAAAATATGAATAAAGATTGTTAAGAGAAAATTCTTCTATTATTTTACTGTTACAAGAATAGGATTTTGAGAGACATGCACAAAAGGAAGGCGTTGTCGTTACAGATTTGTTAGAGTGGTTGATTTGGAACCTATACACTCTGAAACTGATATATTTCAAGACCAAACGCGATAAAAATTGTTTAACAACAAATATAAATAACACAGTTTCGAAAATCTTCGTTTTAGACTATATTTATTTTTAATTGTGTCCGCACAGCAATGGAGCCGTAAGGTCGCGGAAACGCGTTTCGTTTTAACGGTTGGCACGGTGGAAAAACAGAATTGGCTGACAGTGAGTGCTAAATTCAAATTTAACTTGTATTTGTTGCATCTTTTAATAAAAACCGCGACGCGCACGCAACGAGATTTGGAAAGAGTTTAAATCTGTTTGTTGCGGACTTTACGCATTGCACTGCTGTGGTTCCGTTAAGTACTTCATTGACGAGAACAAAATTGCTATCATTTATTACCTTCCATTTCCGGAAACTTCTCTGCTCCATCAGCAAACACGTTATCACATGTTCACAGTTTTTCTATAAAGCCTTTCAATAATTCTTATCAATTCAACTCCCCTCCTCGCCATCCCCCCTAGAAACCACGAGACATAACAGACACCCTTCCAACTAACCGAGCTCAAAACTCGACGTAGATGAAAAATTACAGATACATACTAACTTTAAGCTAACTAGTTCAAAATTTTCAGATATATAGTAATCTTATTATTTTTAATATCAAAGGTTCGCATATTACAGCCAACTACTCCTGTAAATACTACTCCACCCAAAATCGATTCGGATTTTTCTATCCTGCCGATTTCCACGAAGCGCCATGGAACGCTGTCAAAAATGCTCTGTATTCGAGTTTGGCTCTTCGTTTTTATGGGAAGGATTATGAAAGCAAAATGATAGACAGGAAAGTTCCAGTGGAAATCGATTATGAACAGAACTTGCGGTGAGTTTAGTGGGCCGGCAAGTAGTTACCGTAGTGCATATGTATTGCAGTGATTTCAATATTTACCTCAATTCATATCCACCGAACGCCTCTTTCACTGCCGACCCCTCCCAACCCTCCGAGATTGGCAAATTCTCAGTTGCTACCGGATCTTTTGCTATGGCTCAAAATGCTATTTTAGCTCAGTTGCTATTGTCTGCTCAGTTGCTATTTTAAGTGTCTCAGTTGCTATTTTAGAATTTCGCTGTGAGATCAGTTGCTATAGCGAGTCTCAGTTGCTATATTGTGGCTCAATTGCTATGGCCGGGCTCAATTGCTTTATTTCTATCAGTTGCTATTGTGGATATAAACATTGTCTTTATTCTACTGAAAAACGGATTTTTCTTTAAAAAAAAGGTGGAATCATGGAAAACACCGGTTTGGCAAGAACTCTAGAAATTATGCAAGAATAAGTTCGAGAATGGATTTCCAACGTGGAATTGAGCGGAGGAATTGATCGTTTCCAAAGATGGTAGTGAAGTGTTTGGAACGGGTCAGAGACACCAAAATCAGTGAATCATCATCGATCAGTTTGAAATTGGATTTTCCGTTTTCAGTAGCTTGAACTTGAAAGCCTTCGAGGAAGAGGTCTCCTTCCATTCCAACATTATGATGAGTTTCAAGCTTTCCACCGGTGTGGCAGCAGCTGAGAAGAACGATCTGAAAAGGAGATTTTTGTTTAGTGAGGACAATTATTTGGACGTACGTCGTTCTCTAATCCCTGATATCTTCGACACGTGGAGCATATGATTCCTTGCGGCAGAAGCTTCTCAAGTAGTTCTGCTTGAGCCGTATACGGTGTAATTACAGAAATTTGGGACGGTTTGATTCCATTCAAGTATATCAACTTTTTTGCGTATTCGACGACGAAGTGGGCTTCGGATGAATTACACCTACTTTGAGCAACAGCAGCGCTACTGGTAGCATTCGGAACGTAGCTGTACGCTTTAACTTTGGGCTTTCGGAATGTAATTCCTGTGAGGTTGTGCTGGATGTAAGTTTGTTGAATATCTCTGAAAAAATTACAGTTCGGGAGGCAAAGAAAAAGAATCCACTTACTTTCCAGATACTAGGAACCCTCCATAAAACACCTTAGAAATGAGTTCAGTGGCATCAGGGTGACAACGATGAACAACAGTGAATCGAGTAACCATTGCATCGTAGTTCATCAACATTACGTTCGGTGAAACAGTCAATGGTGACAAACTGGCAACCGAATTATATGGATTCAACTGCTTGTGATCTCCAACCAAAACGAACTCGATAGATTCGAAGCTCATTGATTGCATTTTAGATGCAAATAGTGTTAGATCACTGGGCTGAATCATTGTTGATTCGTCTATTGCGATAAGGCTCGGCATGCAATCAGCTGGAAGGTACGTAGTGAAGTTGACAAGTGAATCCATCGTTGAGAAAAGGAGGTTAGGCTTGTAAGAGTCGAAGAAATATTTGACGAGCTCTTTCTTGTTTAGTTCTCGACACTTCAATTTAGAGAGATAGTCGTATTTCTCTTTTCCTAGCAAAGCAGCAAGTGCAATGATGGTGTTGTTTCGGAGGTATACAAACATCGACTTTATATTTGTGGAATATGCTTCGCTGAAAACGTGAAGGTTCAAATTTTTGTAATTAAACCATATCACTTACTCTGAGACGGTCGTCATATCAAAATTCTGCAGTTGGTGAGAGAAACATTTCTTAATAATCTCTTTCCAGTCAAACGGGTGAGTCGGAATTCCATTCGCAGTTTTCCAATTCTTTGCTTGAACGACAAGTGGTCGAACATCTTCTTTCGACACGTCTTTAGAGGTGAAGAGAGTGGGAAACTCGAAAACAGTGAGTAGAGCAACGACTGCGGAGTTGGTCATAGCAGTCAGAGCAACCCTACATGATTTCTGAACCATCAAACGTGCTTTGACAGCAGCCGCCAGGACAGTGGTTTTACCTGTAAAAGAAATATTGAAATTGTCAAGTTGCAAACGTCGACTCACCAGAGCCTACTGGTGATTCATGAAGGTGAACCATGATGTTTGGATCGAGAATAGCTTGGTAGAACACGAGTTCTTCGTGGCTTGGATTTCGGTTCAAACAACGAGTAAAAGGTACAATCTGATAGGTGGAAAGAGTTTCTGAAGTTGAGGTGTCAGATCCATAAAGACGTTCCGAAGGTACTCGAGGTTTCAGATTTGGCGATGGGAATCCATAGTACATGGAATGTGACGTATCGACCAGTCCCTTCATCAAATAATCACCGAGTTCCGTTCGAAATTCTCGTGACGAGTTGTGTCTTCTTACCTGAAAATTTGTTTTATCGATTCGAATATTCCCAAATTCGAACAAACCTTCTAAGACTCGAGTTTTGGAAATTGTTTCTCGTGACGAGTTGTGTCTTCTTACCTGAAAATTTGTTTTATCGATTCGAATATTCCCAAATTCGAACAAACCTTCTAAGACTCGAGTTTTGGAAATTGTTTCTCGTGACGAGTTGTGTCTTCTTACCTGAAAATTTGTTTTATTTTATTAAAATTTATTCATTTAAACGTAGAAAATTATTCGGAAACAGCGAAAATCGATAAATTTCACTGTTCATAATTGCGAAATATAGAGTGCCAATGTATAAACGTTGAATACTCAGTCAACGCAATGGGGCGATTCTCCTTCTTAAGCTTCGTACAGACTGCAGTGAGGGTATTCCTTATGATGGATGGTGCTGGTCAAAAACCGTGAAGAGCTCTGCCAAGGGTAATGAAAAAGCTAAAGTTCTTCTTCGGCATCAACCGACATATAAGAACTTTGAAGTTTTCTGTGAACCTACGAAATCTATCAATTGTACTGAATTCGAGCAGAAGCATGTGCGTAAGCAAGTTGTCACCCACAAGGAATACAGATATGTCCACTATTTTGCAACGAATGATGACGACATCGAAATTCCTTCGGAAGGATCTCTTCAAAAGAAAAGAATCGATAGTAAGTGAATAGTTTGGAACATTAAAAAAAACCGAATTTCCAGAACGCTCGGCTGAACATTTGAAGAAAATTGTTCTCCCTTATCGTAGTATTACTGAAGCTGCAGCATTTGCTAAATCTACTGGATATCATCCTACTAAGAAACAGCTACGAAACTTGGCTCGAAGCTCGATAACTACACGGGTAGGAAAAGAAGGCCCACGCTGTCACACGTCCCTTGCAATGGTTAAGCAGATTGAACAGGTTCACCCCGATCAGATCTTCTATAAACACGGTAACACTTGAAACTAACTGCGATGTAATTGATTTGTAATTGACACTTTTCAGATGGAAACACCCTGACCGATCTCAACTTTTTCTACATCTCAGATGAAGCATGTTCTATTTTCATGTCTGCCTGTCCGGACAAGGATGAGCACACCGACTGGATTGCAACTGTCGACAGCCTGATTGCAGCAGACCCCCTAACCAGAAAAGCTGAAATCAAGAAGATTTTGAAAAAAAATCCTACGGGTGTGATGATGCCCTCTCGGATCCATATCGATACGACTTTCAATTTAGGCGATTGTTATGTGACTATTGCCCTTGGCGAAACAAAAAACTTCAAAACGAAAGCATCTCTTAAAGAACGAGTCATCCCTATCGGATTCTTAATCCATTCTTCCAAAGCTCGCGAGTCACACGAGCGTTTTTCAACAGCTCTCCGAACTGCTCTTTTCAAACATAACAATCCCCTTCATCCGAAGCAAATCCCATGTGTTTTACTGGACGGTGAAGAAGCGTTGGAAACTTACGGAGAGGTTAGCAATACACCCAAATTATTCAAACTTTCATCCTCTTTCAGGCGCTCGATGCTCCAGTTATCAGGTGTGATCTTCACATTTTGTCACTTCTCAGCTTCGACTACGGAGGAAAAGCTGCTGCTAACTTAGCGAAGCCGTTTTTATTTGGAAGAAAAGTGCAAGGAGTATGGAAAACTGGAGTATTCGGAGTATTCCATCTTCAAGATTTTGAGAAACGACTCGAGAAAGTAAAGGGAAAAATCCATCCAAAAATCTTCGACTGGATTGTACTGAATAAAAGAATGTTGATGGATAATTCGTCGGCTGCCGCCAAACTTAAAGCTGGTCACTTATTACAATATTCGACCAACAACCAAAACGAAACTTTCAACAAACTGGTCAAAGTTAAGCTCACAAAACGATACCCAACTCCTAAACTAATTGATCTTCTTCAAACGTTTTTCGAAGGTATCAAGTATATAAGTTTCTTCAACATACAATGTCGTTTCCAGATAAAATGAAGGAATGCCGACTAGCTGCACTGAACTCTTCGGACGATGTTGTTATGACTGTGGATGTCAGAAAATTCTCCTATTCTGAAAAATGGAGTCACTTTTACGACATCGGATTGTCGACGCCAATGATTTTAGCATTAGGAGTGCCAGCTTTTTTGGCAATGCGTGAGCAATTTAGTTTTCTAAATGTACTCCAATCTGTTTCTCAGACATCGATCAAGAACGGTCAGCCGAAGAAGAAAAACGAGTTGGCTCATTGGTTCTCGAATTCCAAGGTACTGATGTCTACCGTTTGGAGGATGTCTTAATTCCGAAAACCAACCGACAAGGTCGATGGATTTCCGTATCTGTTAACGAAGACTCCATCGATTGTTGGAGTTGTCAGCACACGCTGCCATCATATGTGTGCTGCCATGTGTACGTTTTCCTTTCATTTTCAAATCAACTTTGTCTTTCAGACTGTTTTGCCTTATCCGCCAGTCCGACTCCCGACGACGACACTTCTGGGATAAATGTCTCAAAACTGAGACAGCCGTCCTCAAGAACACTTTTTCTCGGTACTCCGGATGGAAAGCTTCAGATCGTATCGGCACCAAGCATTCTGCTAGCAATTTCGTACGAACGACAAATGACATTTCCACGTAGGACATTATTAAAAACAACTTCCTACAAATTTAAAGCCTTTCAGCTTGACAGTATATGCGGATACGGACACTACCACTGCCAACCAGTCATCGTCTGCGGGTAACGTGTCTTCTCCTGCAGCTAACCATTCGTCATTAGCCGCCACCTCGCCAATCACTTCGGAATTGACATTTTCATCCGTTTCATCATCGGACATGACAGCACGTCGATCTTCTCGCAGAAGGTTATTTCATAAAACCTTATTCATTAAAACCAACTTTTTTTATAGAAACCCTCGTCGTCTATACAGCCCGGATTTGTCAATCACATCTCTCAATTCGACTGTTTATTAACTTTTATTTGTTTTCTTTCTAGCTGTTGCACATTTTTGTTGTTGTTGTTACCTCAGTTGTTGTTCATTGTTTCCCGCCTTCTGTGGACTTTCAGATAATAAACATCTTAAGTCACCCTCTTTCTGTGTGTTACTTGTACAAAACCTGAAGAAACGGTGAAATATTGATATTTTCAAGTTATATTAAAGTGGTTAATGTATTCTAAAACTTTAAAATTTCATAAAAATAAATACATCTTTCTCTCTTCTTTGTTTTTGCAAGCAACTGATAGAAATAAAGCAATTGAGCCCGGCCATAGCAATTGAGCCACAATATAGCAACTGAGACTCGCTATAGCAACTGATCTCACAGCGAAATTCTAAAATAGCAACTGAGACACTTAAAATAGCAACTGAGCAGACAATAGCAACTGAGCTAAAATAGCATTTTGAGCCATAGCAAAAGATCCGGTAGCAACTGAGAATTTGCCTCCGAGATTCTATCAATTATTCCGGTGCGTTCCTCAAAATATTTATTTAAACTGAAAAAGTTTTTTTTTGTTAGAAAATCGGAAATTACTGGAGTGGAAATGGAGACACCCAACTTTACTTATTGACAAGATTACCAGCAATCGGAGACGATTTAACTGATTGGGATTACAATAATTTTACCTACCAAGGAAGACATGTATTACTAGTTTATACAAGACAGTATTTAGTAAATGTTATTTTTCCAGGTATTTTTCATGCTGAACAATAATTTTCTATCAAATAACAATACTGGAGTGGCTGTATTGAATAAAATCGCTGCGATTTCCGATGGTCATTTATTTGTTGTAAATGACCCGTCACTTTCAAGAACTTTTCAAGATGACTACGTTGATGTGAGTAAAAATTTGATCTGTGTATCAAAGACATATTAAAATAATTATAGATTATTTCTCAAATTGTGAATTTCACATCAAACGGACAATTTATGTTCTCAAGAAACTTGGCGGCAACCTTCTTAAAATATAATAATGATTTAGGAACCCTTTTAGTACCAGACTCTCTCACGGACACCGTGAAAGTACACATCATGATAAGCCTGGCCTATAAAGATGGTTAGTTTTTGAATTTCTTTCAAGACTTCTTTCAAAAAATCAATAAAATTTTCAGCAAGCTCACTTGCACCAGTGGCATTCACAATTCATTTTCACAATAGTTTCTCATCCAAGTCGGTTGCATGTTCAGAAAATCATGTAACACTATACATAAATTACATATTTCCCTAACCACAACTGTTTTAGCACGGCTCTAATTTCTATTCATGCACGATAGAGTTGGAGCCAGTTGAGAGGGTGAATGTGTCACTGATCTACGAGCCAACAGGTCAGAATACCGATGTATTAGTAAGAATGTGGACCGATACGTAAGTGAAATTGCAACGATTCTCAAAGTTGGTGTGATTGTCAGGCAAATATTTGCTCAGACTAGTTTTGTATCATCTCAAATTCATAACTATTTTAATCCGGATGAGTATAACGGCGCTCAGTATATAATTACTGACCAATGTGGCCCAACAAGTGTAAGTCGTTAACCGTCAAACAAGCTTAATTCAAAGATATTTCAGGGTGAAATTCTGATCACCGACTGTCGTGGAAAAGTTAGCAAGAAATACGATGCCCATCAACTAATACCTCGTCAATACGTTGTCAACGATGACTGGTTTTTCTTTGCCCCATTCTTCTGTGATAACCAACCAGAGACAATAACTTGTGTATCTGGAAGTGAAAATAAGTACGACATGCAGTTTGTCAGTGGATATCTCTCATTGAGCCAACCGTTTATTTGCCGTCCTGGAGTTGGAACTATAAACCCAAATTGTACTAATTTAGATGAAAACGGAAATTATTATTGCAATCGGGATAGCCTTCCTTACAAAAGAGGTTTGATTTATTTTTCATGTACATTTATTTAAAATGAACAAATTGTTAAGGACCACTAGGACAAGTAACAGACTGCCTCGGTCATGGATTTCTTGTTCAAGATCACTCAAGCGACCCATTTTATTGTGTATGCGATGCAGGCTATTTGGGCGTTTCTTGTGAGAATGGACCGTCTGAATAACAGTATAAACGTTTCGTTTTTTGATTTTCTTATAAAAATTTGAACTTATTTTGCTTAATTTTTGTTCATAGCTTGCTCAGATTTTGCCTCCGTGCTCTCTACCAAGCTCAGAGGTGTTCTATCAGAATTTAACGTTGTTTCGAAGCCGAGACATTTCAAAATCACTGTTTCGAAATGTGATCTTTTCTGACAATGCAGAACTTTTTCAATCGCTCAATCCTTTCAATGTACTAACATTAAATATAAATTTCACGTAAACTACCTTATCAAACTCGCACAAATCCTTGAACAGGCATGCCGATCAACTCTATTTCAGAAGCTGTTTTTCATAAATCTTGCACAACGAGAACGCATCGTTTTAGTAGTTGAACTATAGACAAAGTTTAGTTTTTGAAAGCGAAAAAATCTGGAATGCTATAACTTCAACTCCGTTCTGACAAGATTTTATCAAAATATTGAATCAGAATGACAATAATTTGCATATCTTCATTTTAGTTAAACTAGAAAATGGCAAGCTAATATCACTGGGTCTCCCCTGTGCTGATGAATTTTCTGAGATTTCGATCACAAAACGTTAACAGCTAGAAATGAGAAACAGCAAATATGATTGAGAGCCTAAGAAAGGAATTAGACACCTGTCAATATTGTTAAAACTTACAAGTGAATCAGAACATTTTTTTCTTTAACTCTATCACTAAGTTTGCTGTTTCAAGATGTCATCATATAAAAATTTATGAATGAATTCATAATATCATATTTAATCACCCATTTTTTTGAAAAGATGAATACCCGCAAGAAATCTCATCAACTTTTTTTCAATCTACTTCTTTTAACTTTCATCTCCGAACCCCCAACTGATCTTTGTCGCTACTTTTGTCTTTTTGCTTCCATTCCTCGCAATTTCCTGTTTTACATTCCACGTAAATGGTCATAAAACTGCTCCATATAAAACGGACAGCATTTCTTATCAGTATTCCCCTCCAACTCTCCCCCCGTTAACTAACACTTTTCAGGACACATATCAGAAGCAAACCCATAAAAATATAATAATAATCCAGTTTCAGATATTCCAGATAATTTCAGATTTCTAAATTTTTCATTAGAAATTTCATATGCTTGATTTTCCAGAAGAATACGATGAGTTCTGTAACATTGGAGAGAAGCATTCGACATTCTTGTTCGCGTATGCTGCTGATTTCGACGTTGCCACTTTCAAACAAATGAAACAAGTGGTTATTCAATCGGTTACAGCGAATAGACATAATTATACAAAGTTGGCAATGGTCAGATTTGATGCAAGTGGTGCACAGGAGAATATTACATACTTTGATGATATTCAGTGAGTTTTTAGTTAGCGAAGTAGATCAATAAAATAAATTCCAGACCATTCTCCTCTGCTCTTGACAACAACCCGCCGAATCCAAATGCTGCTGCAGGAGCGTCAAATCCTTCTAATGTGTTGCCAATTATATCGGTAAGTTTGGAGGCTTTGAAAATTATGTAAAGGGGGATAGATTATTCAAAGAACGTAAGATCTCATCAGAAATGGTTTCGGATTTATTGTGCAGTATTACATGAACCTTTGAAAACTGTAGTTTTTTTCACATCTGATAAACGGCCTGCATGTATTCAAGAAATCTCAGCGCTTTTAGAAGATAAGCATTAAGGTCTGGAATGTCTGCAGCATTGTGAAGTTTGTTTAAAATAGTCGATGGATGTCAGTACTGGAGCTAAACACTCCTGTTATACTTGTAGGGGTGTACTTATGACCTTATAGCCGCTAAATATGTGCTCTCAAAACTGCTGACAACCAGGATTTATCGCTCGACTATTCGTGACAATTTCCTGCTTTCTGGCGTGTGAAACTAGGTTAAAATATGCTGTTTCGACAGAGAAGCTAGTCGAGAAACAGTATCGACACTTTGGTATTTTCATGATTTGTGATGCGTCAATTTCAAAGAAAAGTAGCGACAGGCTTGAAATCGCTGTGAAATCATCAGAAAAAGTTTCTAAAAATATGAAAAACTTCGAATTTTTTGTGAATTCTCATTTTCCATCTGTTGCGTTGTTACTTATTCAAGACATGTAGAAGAAGTGATGGAACATTAATGTGAATACTAGTAAGGCCGAGATCCGTTGCTTAATTTAATGCTTCTATGAAACCACAAGAAAAGAGCATATTGAAATTCAGCCAATAAAGTTGATACAGTGCACTTATCCTATTGTCGACAGTAACATTAATCTTTGAACCTTTGGTCACATTGAGTTACAGTAGAAACAGTTATGTCAAGTAATCAAACTATTTGTTGCGTTGTTTCAAATTCCTTTGTCATTAGGTTAATATCTTCTGTTTCCACACAAAAGCTAATGGGCAAACAGTATCGACACGTTGGTACCGTCATGATCTGTGATGCTTCAATTCTAAAAAGGTTCTAATGGTTGTTGACTTCTCCACCACAATTAGCATACAGTAGAAACTGTTTTGTCAAATAGCACTGACTATGTATCTGTTGCATTATTCACTATTCGAAATTTTTAGAGAAAATGGTTGGACACATTTATACTTATTTCACCTAGACATTGTTCTTACTACAATTAATTTTCGTTGCCAAATTTAATGTTTCAGTAAAACGGCATATATCAGACATTTCAACCTTCAACAATTACAGAGTTTCCTCGCTGCATCCGGTCGCCCTTTGGAGAGCTCAATGGTTGTCCTTCTTCTCAACAGATTCCCAGCGAAGAACAACGACTTGACATCAGATGAATATGATACTATAACCAACAACAATGTGAAAATATTCCCTATTATTTCTGATACTTCCTATACAAATCAGTATTCGATGGCAGCTAGAAGTTCTCAAGCCATCACTTCAATTGCAGCTAACAGTAACTCTCATTTTGTTATTGGAAAAGTTGGAAGCCCGTTGGTTCAGGTAAGAAAACTCGTTTTTTAACCATTCAGATTTGATTTTGTAGACATTCAAATATCTGATGAGCACCGCCTATTTGGACAGTTTAGCAGTCACTAGAAGTTTTGTGGATAACTATGGCGTTGCTCAGAGTAACATTGCAAAACTGAGAGTCCCACATTCGGAAACCTCAAGTCTTGTGAACTTCAAGATCACCGTTAGTGCACTGAATTCGCAGAGTGAGTATTGATGACTTGTGTCTTTAAAGTTTTTTTATTGTATCACTTTTTAACTAAACATTTGAAACTACTAGAAGAATATTTAGGTGTTCTGAAACGGAACTTATTGGTAGACTTCTACCAGAATAACAAGTTATTTGTAGATTTCTAGTGAAGTTCGCGTTTGGAAACGACGTAAAATTGTATACTAGCGAGCATTGCGAAATACAGATTAAAAATTGACCGTTTCAGTGAAATCATATATAAGTCGAGCCGCTCATAATAAGTTTTAGCTATTTTTAATAATACATTTGGATCTACTGAAAATTCTATCCAACTTAAGATGCGTGCACGCATATTAATCCTGCTCCCACTTGATCCTTGCCATCCACTTTAAAATCGATATAGCAAGCAATTTAACCAGGAAAAATTGACTGCTTCTATTAGCACGTCATGCTTCTTACAACCGCGCTCTACCGAAATCGAGGAAAATAATATGCAAAATTAAGAGGCCCAGAGAAAATAGGCATTTATCAAGGGGATTTCGGTGGAGATTCAAAATCATTCTTACCACGAAAAAATAATATCGGTTTCCAGAAGACGTTTTTCTTCTGTTTAACCACTATATTTTCATTGTTCTCCTCATTCGTTTTTAGACACTTCCATCAACACCAACGGTCTGCGTCTCACTTTCTACCGATCCCCCTCTTCCCAACAAACAATCAATTTCGAGCCGGGAAGTCTCTTAAACACAAACTTCTACTATGCAACAGTCCAATTGAAACAAAGTGGAACTTATCAGATTCAATACGAGTCAATGTTCGATTTGGGAACGATTTCTATGATAAGAGTGTGGACTGAAAGTGCACTTTATCATTACGGATCATATGCATCGTTGGAAGATCCAATGGGAGGAAACACTCTTTCGAAAGTCGATGAGTATCAGGGAGCCGCGTTGAGAATGAAGTTGATGAATGATTGTTATACAACTCATGCGGTTGGTTTATTTAGCACGACACACTTCTTACACTCGCGCTCTACCGTAACCATAGAAAATGGCGTGCGAGACTCAGAGAAAAAGAGACATTTCTCAAGGGATTTCAGAGGAGCGCAGTTGTGAGAATTGAGCTGAACTAATACGTATTCCTATCCGCACTTTTATTAATTCTCAAGCAAAACACAATTTTACCTGCTAATTCTGAAACATTGAAACACTTTTTTCTAAATTGCCGTTTCAAGTAATCCATTTTCCCTTCTAAATTCGATTTTTCAGTTGATCCTCATATATACAGTACCGGCCAAAAAGATATCATATTTTGCCTTTTCAGTTGAAAATGCCCAACTTTGAGAGTATGTCATATTAAAACTAGCTGCCCCACAAAATAACTTTTTATTGGATTAAACAGATGTAAAGTAGAGCTCCATTTTTGTAGCGGACAACTTTTTTGTACGGACCAAGGCTGGGCAAATTATTTGAATTCTTGTTTTGAATATTTGAAATCTTTGATGAAAGTTGACCAAGCTATTCAAAACTTTCTCGGATGTTTTTAATTACTAATTCTTATACTGGGTGACCAAATTCAAGGAACAAGGTTGTGCGGCCACGGTGAGATGAAAACGTGGTCAAATAATTTGCCCAGCCCTGGTACGGACGCTCCCTAGAGAGTTATGGTGATTTTAAGGGGACATCTCAAAAATCACTCTATTTAGCACTGAAATGGGACGACTTGATGGATAAATAACTTTGTCAATATGTAACTTTCAAGGGAGTGCTCGTACAAAAAACTTGTCAACTACAAAAATGAAGATCTACTTTTGATCTGTATGATTCATTAAAAATCTACTTGATGGAACAATCAGAATCGCCATGACACACTCTCAAAGTTGGACATTATCAACTGAAAACTGGCAAAGTCCACATCTTTTTGATAGGTACTGTATTCCTATCCACACTTCTATTAATTCTCAAGCAAAACACAATTTTACCAGCTAATTCTGAAACATTGAAACATTTTTCCAACTCACTGTTTCAATTCATTCATTTTCACCTCTATGTTCCATTTCTTAATTCAGATTTCCATATTTCCAGGCCTACGTCCTCTTCACCGACTGCTCCGGCGCCGTCTCTCCCAAATACGACTCATCTCAAACTATCGATATCGACTATATATTCGCAGATGAGGGAAGTTTCCCTCACTATCCAATTGTTCCATTCTTCTGTGACTCCACTCCGAAAAATACGAATAATTGTGTAGCTGGAACACAGAGTAAATACGATATTCAATTTGTTTCCGGAGAGTTTACAGTCATTCGATCGTTCCAATGTCGACCAGGAGTTGGACAGATTAATCCGAAATGCAAGAATGTGGACTCAAATGGGAATTACTATTGTAACAGGGATAAGCTTCCGTATATGAGAGGTAAGGGGAACTAAAAGTACAAGAGAAGGGGGAGGAGTCTCATATTGTTGAGCAAATTCACTGTTTCAAACTCATCTTTTCAATTTGTCTAGAAAAGTGAATTTTGATTGGAAATTCATCGAATCCACTGATTGTGACTTACTTTTTACAGGACCAACCGGACAAATCCCTGACTGTCTTGGGCATGGCCACGTGGAATACGACTTTGCCTTCTCCGAGGCTTATATCTGTGTCTGTGATGATGGATATTCTGGAGACTCTTGTGAAAAACATTGATTGGAAACTTGCTTATTATAAAGAATTGTATTCTTTATTTTGTCTCAAAACACGAAAAACGGGGCAGCACGCGTAACTCGCTTGAAAATCAGAATTATGCGCTGAAAAATATACAAAAATGTAGATCTCGGCGAGATCCATTAACTGTTTCCAAGTATAGACAAACCAGATGAGTTTACTCGAACATTTCTGGAAAAACACAAGAAAACAGTAGGAACAAATTTATCTTCAGCACTGAAAACCCATGTCCAACTATTTGCGGACCAATGATAATTTTTCGATATTTTTTAATGTGAAATTAGAGCAACAGAAAAAAAAACAAATAATCCTATGTGGAAGCAAATCAACAATAAAAGTAAGCTATGACATCCCCATCTGATCTTCAAAAGTTGATAATCTATTCAGTTTCTTAAATAATTTCTTTCTTTCCGTTTCAATGTCCATTTTTTTATGTCTGCATAACTTTTCTAATAATGCGTTTCGTAGAACCACTTCACTCTTCTCCATTTTCCCTTTTCTTCTCTCTCTCTCTCCCCTCTTTACTCCCCTTAATATGTATGTTTCCCTTCCGTCTCCATGGCAACTCCTTCTTCTTCTTCTTCTTCTTCTTTTTCTCTCTCACATCCTCTCTTCGCTTTTCTCGGCTCTGGTTACACTTATTAAGCTTCTTCTATTTTATTCTATTGAAGAATACAATGGAATCGGACAGTGATCTCAAAAAAGTGGCGAAGATATTGGTTTTGGGACCACCGAAGGTTAGTTTTATAATAATTTCAGGGTTTTGAAGATCTAAAATGAATTAAAAAGATCCAAGAATGATTCTGAAACAACAAGGTTATGCGAATTCCAGAGGATTCCAGTTTTCTAGATGATTCTTGTTTTCATAATTAGAGATTAAAATGGAAAAAGAAAATCAGTTGGGTTTTCGACATGTTCTGAGAAAAATTGGTTTCATTAACGTGTTTTTGTATTTAGATCAATATTAATAATTTCTTTATGAGAATCCGACTTTTATTATAATCGTGAAACGATAAAATCAGGAATCTGAAAATTGAAACCAATCTGAAACCAGGAGACCACAAGAAATTGTTGTTCGTGAAGGATTTTTGGTGGACTCAGGTCGTAGACATTTTACAGAGATTATGATGACAACACTGATTCTACCAGAAATTATCATCAAATTCCTCAATTATATAATTTTGAATAAAATAAAGGAAGTCCGGAATCATTTTCATTTTTCTTTCAAATTGCTCTTTCAAATTGCTCATATTCTGGGGTAAAAAAATATTATTAACATTATGAAACATAAAATTTTTCTCCTAATTCTATCCATCAATCCACCCTATTACAGGCCGGCAAAACAACACTTTGCCGTTTTCTAGCAGATTTCATGGAGGACAGTGAGACAATGAAAAGAGGAGAGGATTCGTCGGAAAGGGAGAGAAAGTTTGAATTTGAGTTCACTTCAAATTATGTTCCAACTAAAGGTAAACTCTTATATTAAGCATTAATTGATTCCTAAATATAGGAACTACAGTGCGTCCAATAATCTTAAGACACCCCCCTAAAATGAAGGTTCCGAGAAAATGGGATGTGATCTGAAAAAACTGTGAATGCAGTTCGATTCAGGATCTTTGAAAACCCCCACAAACCAATTTCTAGGAAAAAATACCTATTTCTCAGCACGTGACCTCAAAAAAACACTTTTTTGGCCGTCCAAAAATCAGTGATCGAGTCAATTCAAGACAAAATCCGCAAGAAATGCGGCAACAAAACGGGAAACGACGAGTTCGATCACGCAAATACACTGCGAGGAAATGAGATTAAGATTGTGGTATAGGAACTAGTTTTCTCAAAATTTTGAAACTGAAAAATTTGTTAATTATTCATGTTTTTAAACGTGTTCCTTAAAAATTTGGATGTTGCGTGCTTCATATTTAGACCATATTTTCCAGCCGCCCGTATCCAAGAATTCGAAACTCACGAGTTCTTTGCGGAGAGTCAACAAAGTGGAACTAGACGTCTTCAGGATTCGGAGATTCATTTGTGGGATGTCAGTGGGGATAGAAAGTGAGTCAACGGGAAACTAGTAAGGTGTCTGTAACAGGGAAAAAGGTCATAAAAATTTTTCTAGAACTCAATCAGTCAGAATTGACATGAACCTAAACATTATTTTTAAGCCATTAGGTCTAGATTTGACGGGTTCTAATTTGTACCAGCTTTGATTCGAAGCAGCACCCTTATCTTTTCTTTTTGTTTGGAATGATATTGATCCGGTGAGAACCTTACAGTACCGGTCAAAAGATTGTAAACTTTAGCCGTTTTTAGCTGAAATTTTCCAACTTTTAGAGGGTGTTACGGTATCACTGTTTGTCCGACATAATAAATTATGAATAAACCATACAGAACAAAGGTAGAACTTCATTTTTGTAGTTGACAACTTTTTTCTACGGGCACTCCCTGGAGAGTTATATCTCGACAAAGTTATTTCTCCTTCAAATCGACGAATTTCAGTGCAAAATAGTGCGATTTTTGAGCTGTGGTCTTAAAATTACCATAACTCTCCAGGGACCACCCGTACAAAAAAGTTGTCAACTACAAAAATGGAGCTCTACTTTTGATCGGTATAAATCATTAAAAATCTACTTAATGGGACAATCAGAATTACCATGACACACTCTCAAAGTTGAACAATTTCAACTGAAAACGGCCAAAGTTTACAACTTTTTGACCGGTACTGAATGTCTGATTCTCCCTCTTATTTCCCATTGAATAAGTTCCCGCTGTTACAATAGAGCTCATCAACCATTCTCTCCTCTATTCCAGATACGAAGACTGTTGGCCAGCTATCAAAGAAGATGCGGAAGGAGTGATTCTCGTTGCGAATCCCGAGGAACACAGTGGAAAAGATCTCCAGTTGTGGTTTACTGAATTCGTGGAGAAGGAGAATATCAAGTTAGAATGTGTCATGGTGATTCTCAACGAGCAGGGATCCAAAAAGACGAATCACGAACAGATTTCCAGTTTCGAGTGAGTGTCATTTCTGAATCCCTCCAGAAGACGTCATAACATTTCAGAATCCTTCCAAAACTGCGAGGTGTCCACCACGTGGCTCATCACTTTGGTTCGGAGGCACTACAGATGAAAATGGAGGTGAATAACTTCATGGCTTCGGTGCTTCGTGTGGATCAACGACGTTTTCAAGAGGCGGAGAGTCACGGTCTATCATATGAGGACAACAGGGATGAGGAGGATTTCTAATAACATTTCATTTCTGAATTCATAACAAACTCAATTTGAAAAGGTTTTTTATTCATTTTGAACAGACTAGCATGCATGATGCTGGAATGGAACACTGCAAGAGGAGCCAACGGATAAAGTGAGAAACGACAACAACGCGCTCATCCAGATTTTACAAGGAATATAATAAAGCCATTCAAATATACTAATCAAAGATGGAAGAGCTGCTCTTATAATGACGATTGCAAGTCTGTCTGTTTTACAATTATTGTATTTCTCATAACAACAAAACAAATCAAAAATCAAAATATTTATTTATTCAAACATTTATTATTTCCAAAAGTTTCAAAAAAGGTAGAAAGGGAAACGGAGACGGGCAATGAAACCCCTGCGGTAAAAACCCTTTCTGGTGAAATCGTCATCACTCCATGAGTACATACCATGTCTCGTTTGGAGCTCAAATTTCTAGGCGAAATCTTTACCTGACTAAACTCATCCAAAGATGAATCTTGTTGCCAGAACCAATTTCTAGGCGAAATCTTTACCTGACTAAACTCATCCAAAGATGAATCTTGATGCCAGAACCAATTTCTAGGCGAAATCTTTACCTGACTAAACTCATCCAAAGATGAATCTTGATGCCAGAACCAATTTCTAGGCGAAATCTTTACCTGACTAAACTCATCCAAAGATGAATCTTGTTGCCAGAACCAATTTCTAGGCGAAATCTTTACCTGACTAAACTCATCCAAAGATGAATCTTGTTGCCAGAACCAATTTCTAGGCGAAATCTTTACCTGACTAAACTCATCCAAAGATGAATCTTGATGCCAGAACCAATTTCTAGGCGAAATCTTTACCTGACTAAACTCATCCAAAGATGAATCTTGTTGCCAGAACCAATTTCTAGGCGAAATCTTTACCTGACTAAACTCATCCAAAGATGAATCTTGTTGCCAGAACCAATTTCTAGGCGAAATCTTTACCTGACTAAACTCATCCAAAGATGAATCTTGTTGCCAGAACCAATTTCTAGGCGAAATCTTTACCTGACTAAACTCATCAGAAGATGAATCTTGTTGCCAGAACCAATTTCTAGGCGAAATCTTTACCTGACTAAACTCATCCAAAGATGAATCTTGATGCCAGAACCAATTTCTAGGCGAAATCTTTACCTGACTAAACTCATCCAAAGATGAATCTTGATGCCAGAACCAATTTCTAGGCGAAATCTTTACCTGACTAAACTCATCCAAAGATGAATCTTGTTGCCAGAACCAATTTCTAGGCGAAATCTTTACCTGACTAAACTCATCCAAAGATGAATCTTGATGCCAGAACCAATTTCTAGGCGAAATCTTTACCTGACTAAACTCATCCAAAGATGAATCTTGATGCCAGAACCAATTTCTAGGCGAAATCTTTACCTGACTAAACTCATCCAAAGATGAATCTTGATGCCAGAACCAATTTCTAGGCGAAATCTTTACCTGACTAAACTCATCCAAAGATGAATCTTGTTGCCAGAACCAATTTCTAGGCGAAATCTTTACCTGACTAAACTCATCCAAAGATGAATCTTGTTGCCAGAACCAATTTCTAGGCGAAATCTTTACCTGACTAAACTCATCAGAAGATGAATCTTGTTGCCAGAACCAATTTCTAGGCGAAATCTTTACCTGACTAAACTCATCCAAAGATGAATCTTGTTGCCAGAACCAATTTCTAGGCGAAATCTTTACCTGACTAAACTCATCCAAAGATGAATCTTGATGCCAGAACCAATTTCTAGGCGAAATCTTTACCTGACTAAACTCATCCAAAGATGAATCTTGATGCCAGAACCAATTTCTAGGCGAAATCTTTACCTGACTAAACTCATCCAAAGATGAATCTTGATGCCAGAACCAATTTCTAGGCGAAATCTTTACCTGACTAAACTCATCCAAAGATGAATCTTGATGCCAGAACCAATTTCTAGGCGAAATCTTTACCTGACTAAACTCATCCAAAGATGAATCTTGTTGCCAGAACCAATTTCTAGGCGAAATCTTTACCTGACTAAACTCATCCAAAGATGAATCTTGATGCCAGAACCAATTTCTAGGCGAAATCTTTACCTGACTAAACTCATCCAAAGATGAATCTTGATGCCAGAACCAATTTCTAGGCGAAATCTTTACCTGACTAAACTCATCCAAAGATGAATCTTGTTGCCAGAACCAATTTCTAGGCGAAATCTTTACCTGACTAAACTCATCCAAAGATGAATCTTGTTGCCAGAACCAATTTCTAGGCGAAATCTTTACCTGACTAAACTCATCCAAAGATGAATCTTGATGCCAGAACCAATTTCTAGGCGAAATCTTTACCTGACTAAACTCATCCAAAGATGAATCTTGATGCCAGAACCAATTTCTAGGCGAAATCTTTACCTGACTAAACTCATCCAAAGATGAATCTTGATGCCAGAACCAATTTCTAGGCGAAATCTTTACCTGACTAAACTCATCAGAAGATGAATCTTGTTGCCAGAACCAATTTCTAGGCGAAATCTTTACCTGACTAAACTCATCCAAAGATGAATCTTGATGCCAGAACCAATTTCTAGGCGAAATCTTTACCTGACTAAACTCATCCAAAGATGAATCTTGATGCCAGAACCAATTTCTAGGCGAAATCTTTACCTGACTAAACTCATCAGAAGATGAATCTTGTTGCCAGAACCAATTTCTAGGCGAAATCTTTACCTGACTAAACTCATCAGAAGATGAATCTTGTTGCCAGAACCAATTTCTAGGCGAAATCTTTACCTGACTAAACTCATCCAAAGATGAATCTTGATGCCAGAACCAATTTCTAGGCGAAATCTTTACCTGACTAAACTCATCCAAAGATGAATCTTGATGCCAGAACCAATTTCTAGGCGAAATCTTTACCTGACTAAACTCATCCAAAGATGAATCTTGATGCCAGAACCAATTTCTAGGCGAAATCTTTACCTGACTAAACTCATCCAAAGATGAATCTTGATGCCAGAACCAATTTCTAGGCGAAATCTTTACCTGACTAAACTCATCCAAAGATGAATCTTGATGCCAGAACCAATTTCTAGGCGAAATCTTTACCTGACTAAACTCATCCAAAGATGAATCTTGATGCCAGAACCAATTTCTAGGCGAAATCTTTACCTGACTAAACTCATCAGAAGATGAATCTTGTTGCCAGAACCAATTTCTAGGCGAAATCTTTACCTGACTAAACTCATCCAAAGATGAATCTTGATGCCAGAACCAATTTCTAGGCGAAATCTTTACCTGACTAAACTCATCCAAAGATGAATCTTGATGCCAGAACCAATTTCTAGGCGAAATCTTTACCTGACTAAACTCATCAGAAGATGAATCTTGTTGCCAGAACCAATTTCTAGGCGAAATCTTTACCTGACTAAACTCATCCAAAGATGAATCTTGATGCCAGAACCAATTTCTAGGCGAAATCTTTACCTGACTAAACTCATCCAAAGATGAATCTTGATGCCAGAACCAATTTCTAGGCGAAATCTTTACCTGACTAAACTCATCAGAAGATGAATCTTGTTGCCAGAACCAATTTCTAGGCGAAATCTTTACCTGACTAAACTCATCAGAAGATGAATCTTGATGCCAGAACCAATTTCTAGGCGAAATCTTTACCTGACTAAACTCATCCAAAGATGAATCTTGATGCCAGAACCAATTTCTAGGCGAAATCTTTACCTGACTAAACTCATCCAAAGATGAATCTTGATGCCAGAACCAATTTCTAGGCGAAATCTTTACCTGACTAAACTCATCCAAAGATGAATCTTGTTGCCAGAACCAATTTCTAGGCGAAATCTTTACCTGACTAAACTCATCAGAAGATGAATCTTGATGCCAGAACCAATTTCTAGGCGAAATCTTTACCTGACTAAACTCATCCAAAGATGAATCTTGATGCCAGAACCAATTTCTAGGCGAAATCTTTACCTGACTAAACTCATCCAAAGATGAATCTTGATGCCAGAACCAATTTCTAGGCGAAATCTTTACCTGACTAAACTCATCCAAAGATGAATCTTGATGCCAGAACCAATTTCTAGGCGAAATCTTTACCTGACTAAACTCATCCAAAGATGAATCTTGATGCCAGAACCAATTTCTAGGCGAAATCTTTACCTGACTAAACTCATCCAAAGATGAATCTTGATGCCAGAACCAATTTCTAGGCGAAATCTTTACCTGACTAAACTCATCCAAAGATGAATCTTGATGCCAGAACCAATTTCTAGGCGAAATCTTTACCTGACTAAACTCATCCAAAGATGAATCTTGATGCCAGAACCAATTTCTAGGCGAAATCTTTACCTGACTAAACTCATCCAAAGATGAATCTTGATGCCAGAACCAATTTCTAGGCGAAATCTTTACCTGACTAAACTCATCCAAAGATGAATCTTGATGCCAGAACCAATTTCTAGGCGAAATCTTTACCTGACTAAACTCATCAGAAGATGAATCTTGTTGCCAGAACCAATTTCTAGGCGAAATCTTTACCTGACTAAACTCATCAGAAGATGAATCTTGTTGCCAGAACCAATTTCTAGGCGAAATCTTTACCTGACTAAACTCATCCAAAGATGAATCTTGATGCCAGAACCAATTTCTAGGCGAAATCTTTACCTGACTAAACTCATCCAAAGATGAATCTTGATGCCAGAACCAATTTCTAGGCGAAATCTTTACCTGACTAAACTCATCCAAAGATGAATCTTGTTGCCAGAACCAATTTCTAGGCGAAATCTTTACCTGACTAAACTCATCCAAAGATGAATCTTGTTGCCAGAACCAATTTCTAGGCGAAATCTTTACCTGACTAAACTCATCCAAAGATGAATCTTGTTGCCAGAACCAATTTCTAGGCGAAATCTTTACCTGACTAAACTCATCAGAAGATGAATCTTGTTGCCAGAACCAATTTCTAGGCGAAATCTTTACCTGACTAAACTCATCCAAAGATGAATCTTGTTGCCAGAACCAATTTCTAGGCGAAATCTTTACCTGACTAAACTCATCCAAAGATGAATCTTGTTGCCAGAACCAATTTCTAGGCGAAATCTTTACCTGACTAAACTCATCAGAAGATGAATCTTGTTGCCAGAACCAATTTCTAGGCGAAATCTTTACCTGACTAAACTCATCCAAAGATGAATCTTGTTGCCAGAACCAATTTCTAGGCGAAATCTTTACCTGACTAAACTCATCCAAAGATGAATCTTGTTGCCAGAACCAATTTCTAGGCGAAATCTTTACCTGACTAAACTCATCCAAAGATGAATCTTGTTGCCAGAACCAATTTCTAGGCGAAATCTTTACCTGACTAAACTCATCCAAAGATGAATCTTGTTGCCAGAACCAATTTCTAGGCGAAATCTTTACCTGACTAAACTCATCCAAAGATGAATCTTGTTGCCAGAACCAATTTCTAGGCGAAATCTTTACCTGACTAAACTCATCAGAAGATGAATCTTGTTGCCAGAACCAATTTCTAGGCGAAATCTTTACCTGACTAAACTCATCCAAAGATGAATCTTGATGCCAGAACCAATTTCTAGGCGAAATCTTTACCTGACTAAACTCATCCAAAGATGAATCTTGATGCCAGAACCAATTTCTAGGCGAAATCTTTACCTGACTAAACTCATCCAAAGATGAATCTTGTTGCCAGAACCAATTTCTAGGCGAAATCTTTACCTGACTAAACTCATCCAAAGATGAATCTTGTTGCCAGAACCAATTTCTAGGCGAAATCTTTACCTGACTAAACTCATCAGAAGATGAATCTTGTTGCCAGAACCAATTTCTAGGCGAAATCTTTACCTGACTAAACTCATCCAAAGATGAATCTTGATGCCAGAACCAATTTCTAGGCGAAATCTTTACCTGACTAAACTCATCCAAAGATGAATCTTGATGCCAGAACCAATTTCTAGGCGAAATCTTTACCTGACTAAACTCATCCAAAGATGAATCTTGATGCCAGAACCAATTTCTAGGCGAAATCTTTACCTGACTAAACTCATCCAAAGATGAATCTTGTTGCCAGAACCAATTTCTAGGCGAAATCTTTACCTGACTAAACTCATCCAAAGATGAATCTTGATGCCAGAACCAATTTCTAGGCGAAATCTTTACCTGACTAAACTCATCCAAAGATGAATCTTGATGCCAGAACCAATTTCTAGGCGAAATCTTTACCTGACTAAACTCATCAGAAGATGAATCTTGTTGCCAGAACCAATTTCTAGGCGAAATCTTTACCTGACTAAACTCATCCAAAGATGAATCTTGATGCCAGAACCAATTTCTAGGCGAAATCTTTACCTGACTAAACTCATCCAAAGATGAATCTTGTTGCCAGAACCAATTTCTAGGCGAAATCTTTACCTGACTAAACTCATCCAAAGATGAATCTTGTTGCCAGAACCAATTTCTAGGCGAAATCTTTACCTGACTAAACTCATCAGAAGATGAATCTTGTTGCCAGAACCAATTTCTAGGCGAAATCTTTACCTGACTAAACTCATCAGAAGATGAATCTTGTTGCCAGAACCAATTTCTAGGCGAAATCTTTACCTGACTAAACTCATCCAAAGATGAATCTTGTTGCCAGAACCAATTTCTAGGCGAAATCTTTACCTGACTAAACTCATCAGAAGATGAATCTTGATGCCAGAACCAATTTCTAGGCGAAATCTTTACCTGACTAAACTCATCAGAAGATGAATCTTGTTGCCAGAACCAATTTCTAGGCGAAATCTTTACCTGACTAAACTCATCCAAAGATGAATCTTGATGCCAGAACCAATTTCTAGGCGAAATCTTTACCTGACTAAACTCATCCAAAGATGAATCTTGATGCCAGAACCAATTTCTAGGCGAAATCTTTACCTGACTAAACTCATCCAAAGATGAATCTTGATGCCAGAACCAATTTCTAGGCGAAATCTTTACCTGACTAAACTCATCCAAAGATGAATCTTGTTGCCAGAACCAATTTCTAGGCGAAATCTTTACCTGACTAAACTCATCCAAAGATGAATCTTGATGCCAGAACCAATTTCTAGGCGAAATCTTTACCTGACTAAACTCATCCAAAGATGAATCTTGTTGCCAGAACCAATTTCTAGGCGAAATCTTTACCTGACTAAACTCATCCAAAGATGAATCTTGTTGCCAGAACCAATTTCTAGGCGAAATCTTTACCTGACTAAACTCATCAGAAGATGAATCTTGTTGCCAGAACCAATTTCTAGGCGAAATCTTTACCTGACTAAACTCATCCAAAGATGAATCTTGTTGCCAGAACCAATTTCTAGGCGAAATCTTTACCTGACTAAACTCATCCAAAGATGAATCTTGATGCCAGAACCAATTTCTAGGCGAAATCTTTACCTGACTAAACTCATCCAAAGATGAATCTTGATGCCAGAACCAATTTCTAGGCGAAATCTTTACCTGACTAAACTCATCAGAAGATGAATCTTGTTGCCAGAACCAATTTCTAGGCGAAATCTTTACCTGACTAAACTCATCCAAAGATGAATCTTGATGCCAGAACCAATTTCTAGGCGAAATCTTTACCTGACTAAACTCATCAGAAGATGAATCTTGTTGCCAGAACCAATTTCTAGGCGAAATCTTTACCTGACTAAACTCATCCAAAGATGAATCTTGATGCCAGAACCAATTTCTAGGCGAAATCTTTACCTGACTAAACTCATCAGAAGATGAATCTTGTTGCCAGAACCAATTTCTAGGCGAAATCTTTACCTGACTAAACTCATCCAAAGATGAATCTTGTTGCCAGAACCAATTTCTAGGCGAAATCTTTACCTGACTAAACTCATCCAAAGATGAATCTTGATGCCAGAACCAATTTCTAGGCGAAATCTTTACCTGACTAAACTCATCCAAAGATGAATCTTGTTGCCAGAACCAATTTCTAGGCGAAATCTTTACCTGACTAAACTCATCCAAAGATGAATCTTGTTGCCAGAACCAATTTCTAGGCGAAATCTTTACCTGACTAAACTCATCAGAAGATGAATCTTGTTGCCAGAACCAATTTCTAGGCGAAATCTTTACCTGACTAAACTCATCCAAAGATGAATCTTGATGCCAGAACCAATTTCTAGGCGAAATCTTTACCTGACTAAACTCATCCAAAGATGAATCTTGATGCCAGAACCAATTTCTAGGCGAAATCTTTACCTGACTAAACTCATCCAAAGATGAATCTTGATGCCAGAACCAATTTCTAGGCGAAATCTTTACCTGACTAAACTCATCCAAAGATGAATCTTGTTGCCAGAACCAATTTCTAGGCGAAATCTTTACCTGACTAAACTCATCCAAAGATGAATCTTGTTGCCAGAACCAATTTCTAGGCGAAATCTTTACCTGACTAAACTCATCCAAAGATGAATCTTGTTGCCAGAACCAATTTCTAGGCGAAATCTTTACCTGACTAAACTCATCCAAAGATGAATCTTGATGCCAGAACCAATTTCTAGGCGAAATCTTTACCTGACTAAACTCATCCAAAGATGAATCTTGATGCCAGAACCAATTTCTAGGCAAAATCTTTACCTGACTAAACTCATCCAAAGATGAATCTTGTTGCCAGAACCAATTTCTAGGCGAAATCTTTACCTGACTAAACTCATCCAAAGATGAATCTTGTTGCCAGAACCAATTTCTAGGCAAAATCTTTACCTGACTAAACTCATCCAAAGATGAATCTTGTTGCCAGAACCAATTTCTAGGCGAAATCTTTACCTGACTAAACTCATCCAAAGATGAATCTTGATGCCAGAACCAATTTCTAGGCAAAATCTTTACCTGACTAAACTCATCCAAAGATGAATCTTGTTGCCAGAACCAATTTCTAGGCGAAATCTTTACCTGACTAAACTCATCCAAAGATGAATCTTGTTGCCAGAACCAATTTCTAGGCGAAATCTTTACCTGACTAAACTCATCCAAAGATGAATCTTGTTGCCAGAACCAATTTCTAGGCGAAATCTTTACCTGACTAAACTCATCCAAAGATGAATCTTGATGCCAGAACCAATTTCTAGGCGAAATCTTTACCTGACTAAACTCATCCAAAGATGAATCTTGTTGCCAGAACCAATTTCTAGGCGAAATCTTTACCTGACTAAACTCATCCAAAGATGAATCTTGTTGCCAGAACCAATTTCTAGGCGAAATCTTTACCTGACTAAACTCATCCAAAGATGAATCTTGTTGCCAGAACCAATTTCTAGGCGAAATCTTTACCTGACTAAACTCATCAGAAGATGAATCTTGTTGCCAGAACCAATTTCTAGGCGAAATCTTTACCTGACTAAACTCATCCAAAGATGAATCTTGTTGCCAGAACCAATTTCTAGGCGAAATCTTTACCTGACTAAACTCATCCAAAGATGAATCTTGATGCCAGAACCAATTTCTAGGCGAAATCTTTACCTGACTAAACTCATCCAAAGATGAATCTTGTTGCCAGAACCAATTTCTAGGCGAAATCTTTACCTGACTAAACTCATCCAAAGATGAATCTTGATGCCAGAACCAATTTCTAGGCGAAATCTTTACCTGACTAAACTCATCCAAAGATGAATCTTGATGCCAGAACCAATTTCTAGGCGAAATCTTTACCTGACTAAACTCATCCAAAGATGAATCTTGTTGCCAGAACCAATTTCTAGGCGAAATCTTTACCTGACTAAACTCATCCAAAGATGAATCTTGTTGCCAGAACCAATTTCTAGGCGAAATCTTTACCTGACTAAACTCATCAGAAGATGAATCTTGTTGCCAGAACCAATTTCTAGGCGAAATCTTTACCTGACTAAACTCATCCAAAGATGAATCTTGTTGCCAGAACCAATTTCTAGGCGAAATCTTTACCTGACTGAACTCATCCAAAGATGAATCTTGTTGCCAGAACCAATTTCTAGGCGAAATCTTTACCTGACTAAACTCATCAGAAGATGAATCTTGTTGCCAGAACCAATTTCTAGGCGAAATCTTTACCTGACTAAACTCATCCAAAGATGAATCTTGATGCCAGAACCAATTTCTAGGCGAAATCTTTACCTGACTAAACTCATCCAAAGATGAATCTTGATGCCAGAACCAATTTCTAGGCGAAATCTTTACCTGACTAAACTCATCCAAAGATGAATCTTGATGCCAGAACCAATTTCTAGGCGAAATCTTTACCTGACTAAACTCATCCAAAGATGAATCTTGATGCCAGAACCAATTTCTAGGCGAAATCTTTACCTGACTAAACTCATCCAAAGATGAATCTTGTTGCCAGAACCAATTTCTAGGCGAAATCTTTACCTGACTAAACTCATCCAAAGATGAATCTTGTTGCCAGAACCAATTTCTAGGCGAAATCTTTACCTGACTAAACTCATCCAAAGATGAATCTTGATGCCAGAACCAATTTCTAGGCGAAATCTTTACCTGACTGAACTCATCCAAAGATGAATCTTGTTGCCAGAACCAATTTCTAGGCGAAATCTTTACCTGACTAAACTCATCAGAAGATGAATCTTGTTGCCAGAACCAATTTCTAGGCGAAATCTTTACCTGACTAAACTCATCCAAAGATGAATCTTGATGCCAGAACCAATTTCTAGGCGAAATCTTTACCTGACTAAACTCATCCAAAGATGAATCTTGTTGCCAGAACCAATTTCTAGGCGAAATCTTTACCTGACTAAACTCATCCAAAGATGAATCTTGATGCCAGAACCAATTTCTAGGCGAAATCTTTACCTGACTAAACTCATCCAAAGATGAATCTTGATGCCAGAACCAATTTCTAGGCGAAATCTTTACCTGACTAAACTCATCCAAAGATGAATCTTGTTGCCAGAACCAATTTCTAGGCGAAATCTTTACCTGACTAAACTCATCCAAAGATGAATCTTGTTGCCAGAACCAATTTCTAGGCGAAATCTTTACCTGACTAAACTCATCCAAAGATGAATCTTGTTGCCAGAACCAATTTCTAGGCGAAATCTTTACCTGACTAAACTCATCCAAAGATGAATCTTGATGCCAGAACCAATTTCTAGGCGAAATCTTTACCTGACTAAACTCATCAGAAGATGAATCTTGTTGCCAGAACCAATTTCTAGGCGAAATCTTTACCTGACTAAACTCATCAGAAGATGAATCTTGTTGCCAGAACCAATTTCTAGGCGAAATCTTTACCTGACTAAACTCATCCAAAGATGAATCTTGATGCCAGAACCAATTTCTAGGCGAAATCTTTACCTGACTAAACTCATCCAAAGATGAATCTTGTTGCCAGAACCAATTTCTAGGCGAAATCTTTACCTGACTAAACTCATCCAAAGATGAATCTTGATGCCAGAACCAATTTCTAGGCGAAATCTTTACCTGACTAAACTCATCCAAAGATGAATCTTGATGCCAGAACCAATTTCTAGGCGAAATCTTTACCTGACTAAACTCATCCAAAGATGAATCTTGTTGCCAGAACCAATTTCTAGGCGAAATCTTTACCTGACTAAACTCATCCAAAGATGAATCTTGTTGCCAGAACCAATTTCTAGGCGAAATCTTTACCTGACTAAACTCATCCAAAGATGAATCTTGATGCCAGAACCAATTTCTAGGCGAAATCTTTACCTGACTAAACTCATCCAAAGATGAATCTTGTTGCCAGAACCAATTTCTAGGCGAAATCTTTACCTGACTAAACTCATCAGAAGATGAATCTTGTTGCCAGAACCAATTTCTAGGCGAAATCTTTACCTGACTAAACTCATCAGAAGATGAATCTTGATGCCAGAACCAATTTCTAGGCGAAATCTTTACCTGACTAAACTCATCAGAAGATGAATCTTGTTGCCAGAACCAATTTCTAGGCGAAATCTTTACCTGACTAAACTCATCAGAAGATGAATCTTGTTGCCAGAACCAATTTCTAGGCGAAATCTTTACCTGACTAAACTCATCCAAAGATGAATCTTGATGCCAGAACCAATTTCTAGGCGAAATCTTTACCTGACTAAACTCATCCAAAGATGAATCTTGATGCCAGAACCAATTTCTAGGCGAAATCTTTACCTGACTAAACTCATCCAAAGATGAATCTTGATGCCAGAACCAATTTCTAGGCGAAATCTTTACCTGACTAAACTCATCCAAAGATGAATCTTGTTGCCAGAACCAATTTCTAGGCGAAATCTTTACCTGACTAAACTCATCCAAAGATGAATCTTGTTGCCAGAACCAATTTCTAGGCGAAATCTTTACCTGACTAAACTCATCCAAAGATGAATCTTGTTGCCAGAACCAATTTCTAGGCGAAATCTTTACCTGACTAAACTCATCCAAAGATGAATCTTGTTGCCAGAACCAATTTCTAGGCGAAATCTTTACCTGACTAAACTCATCCAAAGATGAATCTTGTTGCCAGAACCAATTTCTAGGCGAAATCTTTACCTGACTAAACTCATCAGAAGATGAATCTTGTTGCCAGAACCAATTTCTAGGCGAAATCTTTACCTGACTAAACTCATCCAAAGATGAATCTTGTTGCCAGAACCAATTTCTAGGCGAAATCTTTACCTGACTGAACTCATCCAAAGATGAATCTTGTTGCCAGAACCAATTTCTAGGCGAAATCTTTACCTGACTAAACTCATCAGAAGATGAATCTTGTTGCCAGAACCAATTTCTAGGCGAAATCTTTACCTGACTAAACTCATCCAAAGATGAATCTTGATGCCAGAACCAATTTCTAGGCGAAATCTTTACCTGACTAAACTCATCCAAAGATGAATCTTGTTGCCAGAACCAATTTCTAGGCGAAATCTTTACCTGACTAAACTCATCCAAAGATGAATCTTGATGCCAGAACCAATTTCTAGGCGAAATCTTTACCTGACTAAACTCATCCAAAGATGAATCTTGATGCCAGAACCAATTTCTAGGCGAAATCTTTACCTGACTAAACTCATCCAAAGATGAATCTTGTTGCCAGAACCAATTTCTAGGCGAAATCTTTACCTGACTAAACTCATCCAAAGATGAATCTTGTTGCCAGAACCAATTTCTAGGCGAAATCTTTACCTGACTAAACTCATCAGAAGATGAATCTTGTTGCCAGAACCAATTTCTAGGCGAAATCTTTACCTGACTAAACTCATCCAAAGATGAATCTTGATGCCAGAACCAATTTCTAGGCGAAATCTTTACCTGACTAAACTCATCCAAAGATGAATCTTGTTGCCAGAACCAATTTCTAGGCGAAATCTTTACCTGACTAAACTCATCAGAAGATGAATCTTGTTGCCAGAACCAATTTCTAGGCGAAATCTTTACCTGACTAAACTCATCCAAAGATGAATCTTGTTGCCAGAACCAATTTCTAGGCGAAATCTTTACCTGACTGAACTCATCCAAAGATGAATCTTGTTGCCAGAACCAATTTCTAGGCGAAATCTTTACCTGACTAAACTCATCCAAAGATGAATCTTGATGCCAGAACCAATTTCTAGGCGAAATCTTTACCTGACTAAACTCATCCAAAGATGAATCTTGTTGCCAGAACCAATTTCTAGGCGAAATCTTTACCTGACTAAACTCATCCAAAGATGAATCTTGATGCCAGAACCAATTTCTAGGCGAAATCTTTACCTGACTAAACTCATCCAAAGATGAATCTTGATGCCAGAACCAATTTCTAGGCGAAATCTTTACCTGACTAAACTCATCCAAAGATGAATCTTGTTGCCAGAACCAATTTCTAGGCGAAATCTTTACCTGACTAAACTCATCCAAAGATGAATCTTGTTGCCAGAACCAATTTCTAGGCGAAATCTTTACCTGACTAAACTCATCAGAAGATGAATCTTGATGCCAGAACCAATTTCTAGGCGAAATCTTTACCTGACTAAACTCATCCAAAGATGAATCTTGATGCCAGAACCAATTTCTAGGCGAAATCTTTACCTGACTAAACTCATCAGAAGATGAATCTTGATGCCAGAACCAATTTCTAGGCGAAATCTTTACCTGACTAAACTCATCCAAAGATGAATCTTGATGCCAGAACCAATTTCTAGGCGAAATCTTTACCTGACTAAACTCATCCAAAGATGAATCTTGATGCCAGAACCAATTTCTAGGCGAAATCTTTACCTGACTAAACTCATCCAAAGATGAATCTTGATGCCAGAACCAATTTCTAGGCGAAATCTTTACCTGACTAAACTCATCCAAAGATGAATCTTGATGCCAGAACCAATTTCTAGGCGAAATCTTTACCTGACTAAACTCATCCAAAGATGAATCTTGATGCCAGAACCAATTTCTAGGCGAAATCTTTACCTGACTAAACTCATCCAAAGATGAATCTTGTTGCCAGAACCAATTTCTAGGCGAAATCTTTACCTGACTAAACTCATCCAAAGATGAATCTTGTTGCCAGAACCAATTTCTAGGCGAAATCTTTACCTGACTAAACTCATCAGAAGATGAATCTTGTTGCCAGAACCAATTTCTAGGCGAAATCTTTACCTGACTAAACTCATCAGAAGATGAATCTTGATGCCAGAACCAATTTCTAGGCGAAATCTTTACCTGACTAAACTCATCCAAAGATGAATCTTGATGCCAGAACCAATTTCTAGGCGAAATCTTTACCTGACTAAACTCATCCAAAGATGAATCTTGATGCCAGAACCAATTTCTAGGCGAAATCTTTACCTGACTAAACTCATCCAAAGATGAATCTTGATGCCAGAACCAATTTCTAGGCGAAATCTTTACCTGACTAAACTCATCAGAAGATGAATCTTGATGCCAGAACCAATTTCTAGGCGAAATCTTTACCTGACTAAACTCATCCAAAGATGAATCTTGATGCCAGAACCAATTTCTAGGCGAAATCTTTACCTGACTAAACTCATCAGAAGATGAATCTTGATGCCAGAACCAATTTCTAGGCGAAATCTTTACCTGACTAAACTCATCCAAAGATGAATCTTGATGCCAGAACCAATTTCTAGGCGAAATCTTTACCTGACTAAACTCATCCAAAGATGAATCTTGTTGCCAGAACCAATTTCTAGGCGAAATCTTTACCTGACTAAACTCATCCAAAGATGAATCTTGATGCCAGAACCAATTTCTAGGCGAAATCTTTACCTGACTAAACTCATCCAAAGATGAATCTTGTTGCCAGAACCAATTTCTAGGCGAAATCTTTACCTGACTAAACTCATCCAAAGATGAATCTTGTTGCCAGAACCAATTTCTAGGCGAAATCTTTACCTGACTAAACTCATCCAAAGATGAATCTTGTTGCCAGAACCAATTTCTAGGCGAAATCTTTACCTGACTAAACTCATCCAAAGATGAATCTTGTTGCCAGAACCAATTTCTAGGCGAAATCTTTACCTGACTAAACTCATCCAAAGATGAATCTTGTTGCCAGAACCAATTTCTAGGCGAAATCTTTACCTGACTAAACTCATCCAAAGATGAATCTTGTTGCCAGAACCAATTTCTAGGCGAAATCTTTACCTGACTAAACTCATCCAAAGATGAATCTTGATGCCAGAACCAATTTCTAGGCGAAATCTTTACCTGACTAAACTCATCCAAAGATGAATCTTGTTGCCAGAACCAATTTCTAGGCGAAATCTTTACCTGACTAAACTCATCCAAAGATGAATCTTGTTGCCAGAACCAATTTCTAGGCGAAATCTTTACCTGACTAAACTCATCCAAAGATGAATCTTGTTGCCAGAACCAATTTCTAGGCGAAATCTTTACCTGACTAAACTCATCCAAAGATGAATCTTGTTGCCAGAACCTAATAATTTCTCAAATTTTTCGTTTTATGAGGGTAGATCAAAGATTTCGTAGCAGTTCTTACTCGGAGTCAGGGAGACTGTGGAATGCTAAACTTATATTATTTCATCCCTCTGAAAAAGACCAGTACGATGTTCATTGAACTCCGTCTGCAAAGATTTTTTTCAAAAATGGATGACAACTTTAAGACTTCTGAAACTTTATGAAAATTCTAACTCGATGTACCCTATGGTAACCCCATGGATGCACCCCATGATCATACCTTTTCGATGTACCCTAAGATTCACTGTACCCTTCGATTAAATGTACCCTATGATCACATTTTTCATAGATGTACCCTTTTTCGATGTACCCTTGGATTATAGGCCCGTGATCTCTGCAAATGGGTGAGACCATACTTGTCAAATCACGGGCCGGCCCGCGGGCCGGCCCGGGCCGGCCCGTTTGAGCCCGGCCCGGGCCGGGCTGGGCCGGGCCGGGCCGGGCCCGCTGAAAATTTCAGGGCCCGGGCCGGCCCGCAGGGCCCGCAGCAAAAAATTATTTTTGAAAAATAGAATTGAAAGTCTTGGAAATTAAATTTTTTCTTCGGTTTATACTAAATCGAGGTCGGGGGATTCGATAAGACTACTTTCAGAAGCCTCCAGCAAGTTCTTGATTCTGATTCTGATCATCGGCTGATTATCACAGAGACTTTGAGAGGCTCAAAGTTTATAGAGACAAAATAACTTATTCTGACAATTTTCGTTTTCACTTGTTGTCATTTTATAATTTCTAATCAATAATATGTTTGCCATGAAGTAGTAAACGAAAGAACAATGGGAAAACGACTAAAAAATTTTTTTTCAATATTTTGACGGGCCGAACGGGCCGGGCCGGGCCAGCCCGGGCCGGGCCGGGCCGGGCCGGGCTGGGCCGGGCCGGAAGATTTTTTTAGCGGGCCCGGCCCGGCCCGGCCCGGCCCGGCCCGTGACAAGTATGGGTGAGACGAACGTTCCTTGCACAGAAAAATTGAATTCATAATTTGAAAGTAGTATTCTGAAATTTGGAGACTCCAAATTTCTTGAGTTTTTCTATCATCTAGACCGAACCCATTCAAAAATGTATCTTACTACCGTCAGAAATAAATTTCATGGGCTCACCTCTCGATACCATTGATTTGCAACGAATCCACTCCACGCCTCGCCATCCAATCCTATCTCTTCGATTGCCTCAACGTCCATCCAAGTGTCTCCCTCGCTTCAATCCCATATTCGACCTCTTTATTGACTCCTCGTTCGCCAATTCGGCTCGACTGTTACACCTGAAAAAGAAACGTTTCCCAAATAAAACTTCGTATTCTTGAGAATATTGTGCGACATAACAAATAATTGGAAAAGAAACAAGCAAGCTACCCCAGCAACACGCAAGGTCCGGCTAGTCAAAAGAAAAAGAAACATTGCCAAAAATCGATATTTTCAAAAAAAATCCTTCCAAAATTGATCTTTCGAAGTGCCACATTCAGAAGTTCTGCTATTCTCACAGTATCATAATGTTGCCGCCAAAATTATGTTCATTTCAAAATAGATCAAAAATAATCTAACAACCTTCAAATATTTTTTGATCTATCTTCTCAAAAGTGAAAACTACTTCGGGGGGAATATTATTGTCAGACTTGTCAAAAATCGGGCCGAGATTTTTCTTGAGTTCGGCCCGGCTTTTTCCTGATTTCAAAAAATGGGAACCCGTTTTTACCAAATTTTATTTGAAATTTTTCGAAAAAATAGAGTAAAAATGCTTAAATTATCATACATTTTCAAATTTTTCCTAAAATTTCAAAAAATTTCCAGAAAAAAATCAAAAAAACTCAAAATGTTTCAAAAGAGCCGGGCCGGGCCGGGCCGGGCCGAGATTTTTCCTGAGTTCGGCCCGGCCCGGCCCGTGACAAGTCTGATTATTGTGATCTGTACCTTAAAAACGGATGCGTTCCCTCATTCATCACCGCCCTCAAAACAATTCCGAAAATCGTGCGGTTGGCTCAGTTGGGTAAGCTATCGGCCAGGAAACTTTTTTGGGTGGGTTCAATTCCTTGCAGCTTTTCCTGGCAACAAGATTCGTCTTCGGATGAGTTTAGTCAGATAAAAGTTTCGCCTAGAAATTGGTTCTGGCAATTATGATTCGGATAACTACAGGCTTACGGGGGTACCTTGCCACCGGCAACTTGACAACTTTTTGTACGGACATCCCCTAGAGAGTCATGGTCATTTTAAGACGACAGCTCCAAAATTGTGCGATTTTGAACTGGAATTGGTCGTTACGTAGCATGTAAGGGAGTGACTGTACAGAAAAGTTGTCAGATACAAAAATGGAGCTCTATTTTTGATCAATATAAACCATTAAAAACTAATTTTTCGGGACAACCAATGATCACGTCAGACACTCTCAAAGATGAAGATTTTAAACTGACGGCCAAAGTTCTTAGAATATTAGTCATTACAGTACATTGAATTTCTCGACCCCAATACCATAACTCACTTGAGTAATCTTTGTCGTTTTCCCGAAATAGTCCAAAATAACCGTTTTCTTTGTTTTCCTTCTCTGCAATCTGAATCTCTGAATCTCAAATCAGAATTTCCAACCTTCAGCTCATTCACACTCGGCGGGACTCTTTTAAATAACTCTCATCGACTACAGTAATCTCCCCATGCAACATGAGCAAACAACTCAGTTATCTTCTTCATCTAGAGAGAACACGTGACTATCTACTACCGTAATCCCCTCATTCTGGGTGCTCCGTATCCGGCATATAATTTTGAATGTTATTAAGACGCACTCTCCGAGTCGTTCGAGCATCGATCAACTGACCATGTTCACCCGAAAAAAGTTGACCATCTCCGATTTGCCAATCCTTTTGACCAAAAAGAGTATAAAGTGTCCTCAGTAAATTGGGGTACTTTTTGGCCGGGTCCGTCACCTGGCTACCTAAGAAAATCGAAAAATCGATATTTTTCGAAAATTTTTCCTGGAGTAGTTAGGAATAAAATCTCGGCACTGTTCTAGAACGCCGGAACGAAAAAAAAATCCCGGAACGAAAAGAAAAAATCCCGGAACGAAAAAAAATCCCGGAACGAAAAAAAAATCCCGGAACGAAAAAAAAATCCCGGTACCAAAAAAAAATCCCGGAACAAGAAAAAAATCCCGGAACCAAAATTTTCATTCTATTATTTGAATTTTTTTCGTTTTTCTTTCAATATGTGTCTTATAATTTAGCTAGTCATACATTTTTTCTTCACTCTTCCTTTTTTATTACAACATGATTTTTGCGGAATCTTTATTTGGAATACATGATAAACAAGGTCTGTGTCGAGTCCGGCTTGGTAGAGGCTTACAAGAGCATGCACAAGAAGTATCTGAAAAATGAAATGTATGCAGGTAAAATTGATAGGAATCATTACCAATGTCTTCCTGTTGGTGATCTGGTTCCGAGTCATCTGGCCCATACTCCAAAGGTACAACAAAATAGGGTACAACGAGGAAAAAGTTACTCTTAGGGTATCATGACTCAAAGGGTACTATACTTTTAGGGTACAACAAGTAAGTTGCTCATAAGGTACAACAGATTGTTGACTCAAACGGGACAACGAACTCAATACTCGAAGGGTACAGCAAAATTCTGGATCACAACTGAACTTGGTCAATTATCATTATTCAAACTGTATGATGTTCCACAGAATAAAAGTTCTACTGCGGAATATTGTTCAGACTGGTCCAAAATTCATAAATTTGATAAAAATAGCAACCGTGTTTGGTTATTTAAGTGACAATGTCTGACTGGCTCGAGTATAAGACATCAACTTTTTCTAAAAAATGAAGGTTAATTTCTGAAGTGCCCGTAACTTACTGAAATATGGTCAGAACAGGCTGCAAAGTTATATGAGTACTATTCTCTGAATAACTGAAATCTAAGATATTTTTGATTTTTGTCACACAGTCACATTTTACCATGGAGGTGGTACGTGGAAATCCATAAAAATTATTCTCTTTTTTGATCATAACTCCCCTAGACACTAATATCTGGATAAGGTGTTTTCCTTTTCGAGTAGACTGCAGTACTTCGACTTCCTACGTGATGCAAGAAACCTGGAAATTAGATGTCAGTTAATAAAATGTGCTAAATAAGACTAGAGCCAGTCAGACATTGTCACTTTTAAGTATAACCAAAAATAACCAAACACTATTGCTATTTTTATCAAATTTATGAATTTTGGACCAGTCTGAACAATATTCCGCAGTAGAACTTTTATTCTGTGGAACATCATACAGTTTGAATAATGATAATTGACCAAGTTCAGTTGTGATCCAGAATTTTGCTGTACCCTTCGAGTATTGAGTTCGTTGTCCCGTTTGAGTCAACAATCTGTTGTACCTTATGAGCAACTTACTTGTTGTACCCTAAAAGTATAGTACCCTTTGAGTCATGATACCCTAAGAGTAACTTTTTCCTCGTTGTACCCTATTTTGTTGTACCTTTGGAGTATGGGCCAGATGACTCGGAACCAGATCACCAACAGGAAGACATTGGTAATGATTCCTATCAATTTTACCTGCATACATTTCATTTTTCAGATACTTCTTGTGCATGCTCTTGTAAGCCTCTACCAAGCCGGACTCGACACAGACCTTGTTTATCATGTATTCCAAATAAAGATTCCGCAAAAATCATGTTGTAATAAAAAAGGAAGAGTGAAGAAAAAATGTATGACTAGCTAAATTATAAGACACATATTGAAAGAAAAACGAAAAAAATTCAAATAATAGAATGAAAATTTTGGTTCCGGGATTTTTTTCTTGTTCCGGGATTTTTTTTTGGTTCCGGGATTTTTTTTTCGTTCCGGGATTTTTTTTTCGTTCCGGGATTTTTTTTTCGTTCCGGGATTTTTTTTCGTTCCGGGATTTTTTCTTTTCGTTCCGGGATTTTTTTTTCGTTCCGGCGTTCTAGAACAGTGCCAAAATCTCAACGGGAACTTATTGTAGACACTATTTTAAGCATTTTTTGTTTTTAAAAGAAAATTCCAGCTCAACACCTTCATTGTGAAAATTTTCAATTTGTGTTAAATTTTTGGGTTTTTTCATAAAATCGTTTTTATCTCGACAGTGACCCGAGAAGACGGGCTTTTTTATTTTAAAATCGTAATCTACATAAAATTTGGTGTCGGACACATAATATCCCTACCCGTATCTCTAGACCCAAAAAACGGGTTTTTGGGGAAGTATGAGAAAAAATGTGATTTTAATTTTCGAGCTCTCCCGGAAAAGTATTTTTAATTCTCTGAAACGATGGTTTTTCTCAATTTTTTATTCAATCATGTCATTTTACTTCAGTTCCGATACAATTTTCGATCATGCCACAAAAAAATATTTGAAAAAATTGAATTTTTTGATTTTTTGAAGTTTTTTCCAGAATTGAATCATTCGAGCTGAAATATTAAGGATAGCATTATAAAATTAAAAGAATATGACTGGAACATAGTTTAACTTTATAATACAATTGATTTCCACCATCGGATCATCTGTTACTTACGCTTAAATGATGAAATTCAGCGAAATGTTCCACTTGGGAAGTTTATGCAAATGTTCTTGATACTTGCAACGTTATTTGGCAAAGGACTGTGTTGAAAAGGACAGAAAACATAAGAAAACTACAAAAATCAAGTAATTCTGCAAGATTTTCGAAAAAAAATTGAAAAAAAAAACCTTTTCTGACTTCCATAAAAAGGTCATGCCATTGAACATGTATAAGTCTTATTAAGAACTTTTTTTCGAAAATCTTGCAGAATTACTTGATTTTTGTAGTTTTCTTATGTTTTCTGTCCTTTTCAACACAGTCCTTTGCCAAATAACGTTGCAAGCATCAAGAACATTTGCACCAACCCCTCAAGTGGAACATTTCGCTGAATTTCATCATTTAAGCGTAAGTAACAGATGATCCGATGGTGGAAATCAATTGTATTATAAAGTTAAACTATGTTCCAGTCAAATTCTTTGAATTTTATAATGCTATCCTTAATATTTCAGCTCGAATGATTCAATTCTGGAAAAAACTTCAAAAAATCAAAAAATTCAATTTTTTCAAATATTTTTTTGTGGCATGATCGAAAATTGTATCGGAACTGAAGTAAAATGACATGATTGAATAAAAAATTGAGAAAAACCATCGTTTCAGAGCATTAAAAATAATTTTCCGGGAGAGCTCGAAAATTAAAATCGCATTTTTTGTTTTTTTTTTAAATTTTTTAATCGACTCACTTTGGCTCTTCATAACTTCTCATATTTTCAATATTTTCAAAAGATTTTTTTGCAGATGATTGGTAAAGACATGTTCTTTATTTTTGTTTTTTAAATTATAAAGCTACTATTTTGTCGGAATGAGATAATTTAGGAAATACTGTTACTTTGGAAAAACGTTATAAAGAAACCGAGTCCATTCGATTATTTGACGGATGATGCATGTTTACACACTCAAATGTAGATCAAACCAAAAAATGAGATTTAATTAGAATTTTAGACTCCTCTACAGGTTATTTATGTATTACTACCCTACAATCAATTTTTTCTGAATTTTTCATTTTTAGGTCACGTGATCTGAATTTTGGAAAAAAACAGAGGGTCGAACGATTCTTCTGTTGAGTAGAGTATATCTAGGACAGTAATACATAAGTAACCTGTAAAGGAGTCTAAAATCTTTACTATTAACAAACGCAAACGGCTGTATGTTTGTTTGTCTGTCGCCGATCCTACCGCCCTTCCTACTGGACCGATTTTCTTCGAATTTGGACCAAAAGATCAGAAATTTCCTCTTAATGATGCCCGTCTTTTTCTTTTTTCAAAATTATCAAAATTACGACTTCTCGATCAAAAATACTGCTTTTCAAGCCAAATTCGAAGAGAGAAAAGTGGGAGGCGGTCGGCAAAACCCGTGAAACGTCGGCTGCTCGCTTTCCTCTCCACAGAGCGGCGCCTCTTCAGTGGCGCGTGGATAAAAGGGAACGCGCCGACCGTCCGATCTGGCAAGTTAAGCAACGTTGACTACAGTTAGTTGGTTCGACTCCAGACTCCAAAGAAAAGCGGTTAAATGTAACTTTGACTTTTTTTTTTCTTTGTGGCCAGTGCCGTTCGTTTTCGGATTGATCCACGTCATAAAAAGTTATGGGCCGTTTTCTAAAAAGTGACGACGTGAAGGATTTTTTGATATTATCGGATTCAGAAAAACTAGAGGAATCCAAACGTGTCGTCCGTTTCCGGGTAATTCGTTGTAACACCCAGAGGGTGGTGTTGAGAAGGAGGTTTAGTCGCCGTTAGGCGACGTGAACCGACTGGTTCTAATTAAATCTCATTTTTTGGTTTGATCTACATTTGAGTGTGTAAACATGTGTAATAATACTTGCCGGTTGGGGGTTGTACGGACCCGGACCATCAAAGTATTAGCGGAATAACCTTCTCATCTCTCGATGAGAATAATAGGCTTCCTCTGTGTGTAGCGGTTTTATCTCTGTAAGACACCTCTTCACACTTGCGTTATTTCTACATATTTATTCAACAAACAGAAATTAAAGAAAGATAAGAGTAATCAAAAACCGACCTCGAATACTCTGACAAGGAGCATTTTATACACTCCTTATCAGTAGTATTCTCGGTCAGAAAAACTTCTAGAAAACGGGGTTGACGTCAGAACTTACGTCCATGACATCCCCCACCCTTAGGACAAGCTCGTCCCGGGCGTTAAAAAAGAAAATTATAAATAAATAAAAAGAAATATTAGAGAGATGTATGTTCTACCGGCAACTGCTGGAGACGTCGACTGCGTCGCAATGCATTGTCCAGTGAGGTGGGCGTCGACTGCTTCAAGGATCCTTCTGATTGTTCTGGCATTTGATTCGGCTCCCCATGTAAAGTGAAACGTCGTTGTTGTTGTTGAGTGGGGTGATCCAAAATACTTCCAGCACTGTTGATTCTCCTAGTCCTTGGTTGACGACTTCTCTTGTCTCCTGGCGTTGGTGAGCATTCCTCCTCCTCAGCATCCCTGGCACTGTTGCGGCTTGTTCTTGTAGTCTTGTCCTGGCCCTCCTCGATGAACTTCTTCACCCGATTCTTGTGAACTGTTTCGAGTTTTCCTCTCTCAGTCTTCACTGTGATCGTGGACGCGGTGGTAGCAGTGATAATGACCGGTCTTGCACACTGATGCATCAGTTTTCCCGCTGTGTGGTCTTTTATCACTACCTTGTCTCCAATTTGGAAGTCAGGTTCGGCGACCTTCCTCCTTGCGTCATGCGTCTTTTTAGTCTCGTTTTGAGAATTTTCCAGTGTTCTCGACACGAGCTCATGACATTGACGGATGGATTCCGTCAAATTTTCTACCAGATCATCATCGTTCTGATAGCAAGACCGAAGAGTTTTCAGCATGATATCAGTCGGTGATACGGTCACCCTCCCAAAAACGATATTTTTCGGGGGGAAATTTACGGTGGAATTATTCCCCTCTTTTTGCGATTGAATCACAATAGGTGGTTTTTCCTCCCGTTCAGAGTCCTTTTCTGAGTTTTTGACTTTGCCAATATAAATCTCCGTCTGACTTTTGGAAATTCTTTGACAGTCTTCTTGACTCAGCATCTTAACATTCATTTCTCCAATGGTGATGTCTCCCGCTGGGTTGAATGAAACATTAAGCTTCTGCTTGTTCAGTTGTTGGATGAAGTCCATTCCGAGAACACATTGTTCTGGGGCTCCTTTCTCCTCAACTATAAATAGTTTCATGAGAACGTGGTATGTCCCTACAGACACGATCTCCGACACCATTCCTTGAAAATGCATTAACTCGCCGTTTGCCGTCGTAGCGTATGCTGGAGAGCATTTTTGAATTTTCTTCTCAGCCCCCAGTCTCTTTATCATCATGTCCGTGATAAGAGAAATGGACGCTCCGGTGTCAATTAGGGCGATAGCATTTTCATGGTTGACTTGGATTGGTAGTCTCGGTACCGTATACATACCGTCATAGGTTAAGATAGTATGTACTTGAGGTATGGTAACTACTGAATCACTTCTTTCAATGCTAAAAACATCAAGCTCAGTGGCATCCTCGTCCTGTAACATGATGTTATGGACTTCGGGTTTCCACCGTCTTATCACTTTTTGAGTTGATAGTGGGGCACTTCGCGTGAGGTTCACCAGTTCTGAGATAGCTGTGCCGGCTGCTTTTTTGAACAAATAAATTTTCAAAGCTATAACTGCAGCTGCTGCTAACACCAGAATGATTAGGATTGGTATTACGACGCTTTTTATAACTGATATAATGTGCGTTCTTATAAAACCATTTTTTTCTTCTATGCTGTTGTGGATTTCACCCACAATGCCCAGAAGTTTTCCTGCACCATCGCCCAGGATATGTTCGATTGGAGATGAAGATAGACCCTTACTGCGTAAATTCCGCATTAATTCCATCTGTGTCTCTTTCAATCTCATCATACTAACTGTCCAGGTTGCTAAATACACCAACGGGTTATCAATATTTTCCAGTTTGTTGAATACTGGTGGAGCTGATAACGTAAGGTTGATTTTTTCAACCTTTTTCATGAAAGTGATCGGGATATTGCGGACCACTGAAGGACCATTTCGGCTCTTCCAGTTTCCGTCTTCATCCTTGTAGATTCCTAATGTGACTTCTTCACATGGGATTTCTGCACTTGCTTTCACTAAGTCTTTTTCCATGCCTGGGGCAATGAACCATGTTTGGTTCTGTAACCTGACTGGTGTATCGACGTAGCAAGTTCCATTAACGTTATGGTCATAGTACACTTCGTCAACTGTTACTTGACTGCATTGTGATACTAGGTACACCATTCCTGCTCTTTTTGCGACTACGTCTTGTCTTTTCAACAAGGCACGCATTCCGAGTGTGGGGTCAATGGCTAACAGGGTTTTCGATATCTCAATATGTGAGTTTTGCATCTCACAAAGTTTGTGATAAATGTTATCGAACTCCTGGTGGTTTGCTTCAATGATCCTGTCGGCAACGAACTGAAGTCTCCCGTTGAGTTGAGAGTTGTCTCGGTTTTCAGTTGCTTTCCGATGTATATCAGACATTTGTCTGATGTACTCGATGCCAGCAGCTTCTCTGCTCCTGGGCGTTCGGGTGGTGATTGGGGCGGTGGGTGGTGTATGTACACTCCACTCCCTTTTCTCACTTCCTACTAGTACTCTGGCAGCTCCGAATTCTTCATTCAGATACCCATCGAAGTGGTGTGATGGTTGTTCAAGTTGCTTTATGGTCACAGCATTCTTGAGGTTTCCAACATCTTCTGAGCTCTCGAATGAGTTGCTTTCTGTATTCCCCCTCCCTGATTGCCCTGAGCACCGCAATTTGCTTATCGGGGAGATCAAAATTTTCCCATTGATAGCGAATGTGACTCAAAGCGATGTCATATCTTCTGATCTCGTGCAGAATTCGCGGATCAGTAATGGGGTCATAGGAGAACATAGGATAACTTGAGAGAGTTGCATTTGGTCCATACAGACGTTGGATTAGCAAATCCGATGGTCTGTTTTTCAATTGCAAGGATCTCTTCCTTCTGGTCTTTTTGTTTTCGACCGAGTCAATCAGTTCAGAAAGTGATTGTTTATGATTTGTGATAGAAATCACAAACCCGTTATTTGTTATCACCGCCATGCGGAGACCACAATTTTCCGTGTGTGTCTCGTTTTGGTCTTGTTTAATTTCAAGAGCCATTTGGAGGGACGGAATCGCGATTTTGGTTTTCGTCACAAATGCTTCCGTGGTTTCTACCTTAGAATATTTGCAGAACTTTGTGATTTTCTCTGAGCTCCAAACAATTCGAGCATCATAGATTTCACATTCACCAGTCGCTGCTTTGCAATTCGCTGTGTCACCTAATGAGGTTATCACTCGATCTCCGTCTGGAGTTGCAATTTCACCAACTTCCAACATGTATACCACTCCTGCATTACAGTAGGTTCCATTTGGAAGTTTTGTTTTGTTCACCACATGGGGTTTTGAATGAAAAATTCCATTCCCCATAGAAACCAGTGTTTGGTTTTTCACTTGGTGTTGGTCAATGGCTTGGAGGCAATCGTCGTGGCTCATCGGCTTTACAGTGATATTGACAATGTTGTCGTTTTCCTGAAAGATCCAGAAGCCTTTTTCTTCACAAGCTTGATACTCCGTTTGGGCACATCTATGAGCTTTTGCCTTTATAGATCCTCCAAACTCTGTATAAATATCAATCGTCGCTTTCACTACCGTTTCCATTGGGTTAAGTTCGCATGTCATTTGAGGTGGTGGTGAAAAATATTCTCCACTTCGGACATTCGGACAAATTTGGAAATCGGCTGTCACCAAGGGGAAGCAAAGAGCAACGCACGTCACTATCATTAAGAAATGAATTCCTGATTGTGCCGGAGCTCGGTTTGTTTGCCATCCTCTTCTAGAGCGGGAGTTTTCTTCATTCCGCGAAGTTCGTTCAAAATTTGACGTGCTTCTTTGGTGATGAAAATTTCCACGATTCTGCTGATCGGAGAATCGAACTCGTTGGTTTTGGTTGCGACCATACCCGTTGTTTGGGTTTCGTCCTTGGAAGTTTGATGGAGATTGGTAGTGGTTCCAACGATCTTGATCGAGCAAACGTTGCTGTTCCTCGTTTTCAATAGTGAGCTGTCTCACTTGATCTCTCAGAATCTCTTCTACCTCATCACGGCCGGACCTGGTTACATCATCAATCAGATTGATAGTTTCTTGGTCCTCCTCGCGCATGATTTCCTTCATCTTTTCTGCGAGTTCAATCGCTTCATCTAGATCTTCCGGAGCGTCCTCGACCTTAACTTTGGTCCGGATTCGCGTTGGAAGCCCTTCAATAAAACGATTGATAGTGAGTTCAGCTCGTTGCTCATCTGTCCCCGCCGGGAATGAGGCATTTACGAGAGACTCTACTCGCTTGGCAAACTTTATCATCGATTCCGATGACTTTTTAGTTGCCTTGGACATTTCGCTCATGATCCTGTTTCGCCCTCCGTGATTTCTTAATTTCACGGCGAGAGCTTGAGTAGCCAAGGCAAAGTCCGCTTTCTCAGCGTCCGTTAACCCGTCATATTTAAGACGAGCTGAGCCGGTCAGCATCCGCGGAAAGATTCCCGCAGTTAGCTGCCTTCCGAGACGGAGTGTGTTCGCCTCAATGGCATACTTTTGTATCCATTGAGCGAATGTTTCCTCATCTCTCTCTCCGGTAAACTTCGGAAGAGAGGTGAGCATTGCTTCAGTAGCTGTCTTGATGTCCTTAAAGGTCATCCTTGGGGCTACTGGTTCAGCGGCCTGCGCTCTTGCTCGACCTGCCGGTTGCTCGACTCGAGCTCCGGGGGGTCTCGCACCTAGCGCTGGGCGAATAACCTGACAATTACGAAGATGCAACATTAGAGTTGTAGTGACCCACTGAAGTATACAGTCCTCTTTTATACTGTTTCTTATCAGTTATGGTCAATCTTCATTTGCGTCATCAGATTTTCCAGAGTTTTCTTTGACTTTCTGATAACGTTTTCTTCAGTTATCTCATTTGCGTCACTAACGGAGACTATACTGATCTCCGTAGTCGTGTTGCGTCATTGAATTCCTGGTTGTTTGCCTACCTAATTTTAGTGCTCGGCATCTCAATTTTCGTTTTACGATCTCGGAGAGTCGTAAAACTTCTGACTAATAGATGCTTTCGTCAATTTGAAAAGTCATTCTAGTCATATAGTATTCTCTCTGCTTTTTCAGACGGGAGAAAATAAGTACTGTCAACCACTGTCTTATTTGTTAGATTTTCGGGTTTCATTTGGAAAATGAATGTTGAAATCAAGGTTAAGACTGTATATGTGGCCAACAAGAGTGGTCAGGTTTTTGATCCTTATCATGTTGAAGTTCTTTTAGTCAATTCGACTTTTACAACTTCACTTTGATAGGGTGTCACTACTTTTCTAGCACTATCACGTTTATTATTCAAGTTTTACGTTTTCCGAAAAAAAATTTGGGAAATCGATCACTTTTTGACTTTGGTCTTTTTGGATCCGTTGACCGTTGTCACGTGAGAAAATAATCATACGGTAGAGTCCGGGAATAGTACGGAGGTTCTACGCGATGATGATGACTAATTGATACCACGGGCTCCGCCGGGTTGTTCTCAAAATTCTGCATAAATGTCATCAATAGGACTATCCTCCTGATATTATATCATTTCTATCGTCACTTTCCCTGTGATTCGACGATCAACATTATCAGTTGGCTACCAGCCGTTGAGGTGTAACCCGTAAGAAGAAGTCGATGGCTATTAACCAACTATTGAGCAGAACCTTTCTCAGGTCACGACTATCGGCTCTTAAAGAGACTTCTTCCTCAGGTTAACGAGTCGAACCTGCCGAGCAATAAACATCACTGCTACCTTTCTGAAGATTTGCCTTTCGCAAATCTCCGTATCCGGATAAATGAGAACGAGAAAATTTCAACGAACTCGGCAGATTTTGTGCAGATAGTAATATTCTTGTTTACAGGTGTTACAGGAAAGTAGGTGGCCACCTCATAAAACTGAATAAAACTTAGTGCAAGAAAATGGATATTCCTAGGCCTAGTCACTTTTGAAAGTTCTAGAGGCTGGAATAGTAATTCACACTCTCGAATTCTGAGAATCGAGTTCCACAGAAGCAGTATACTTCTGTGAAGAGTGGAACCTCCATGTAATAATACTTGCCGGTTGGGGGTTGTACGGACCCGGACCATCAAAGTATTAGCGGAATAACCTTCTCATCTCTCGATGAGAATAATAGGCTTCCTCTGTGTGTAGCGGTTTTATCTCTGTAAGACACCTCTTCACACTTGCGTTATTTCTACATATTTATTCAACAAACAGAAATTAAAGAAAGATAAGAGTAATCAAAAACCGACCTCGAATACTCTGACAAGGAGCATTTTATACACTCCTTATCAGTAGTATTCTCGGTCAGAAAAACTTCTAGAAAACGGGGTTGACGTCAGAACTTACGTCCATGACACATGCATCATCCGTCAAATGATCGAATGGACTCGGTTTCTTTATAACGTTTTTCCAAAGTAACAGTATTTCCTAAATTATCTCATTCCGACAAAATAGTAGCTTTATAATTTAAAAAACAAAAATAAAGAACATGTCTTTACCAATCATCTGCAAAAAAATCTTTTGAAAATATTGAAAATGTGAGAAGTTATGAAGAGCTAAAGTGAGTCGACTAAAAAATTTTCCAAAAAAACAAAAAATCGGTTTTTTAGCAAAACTTGGGAGAACGCCGCTATTACTTTTGGAGTTGTTTAGTAAGACCAAGTTATGTCTTTTACAAAAAAATTATCAAGATCTACGGTTTCCTACGCAAGAGATTCTCATGTGAGATATTACTTGAACTTATGCACAACTTTATGAATGAAAAATGTACCGAATTGTCTTCTAAAGTAAGTAGTTTAGTGTCAAACAAAGCCCAATTATAAAATTACTCGAACAAAAACTTTTATTTTGTGTATGCCGCTCTTACGCGACAGCTGGAAATCACACGCCGCTCAATTGAAGATTTCCACTAAATTCAAGATTTCTATTTGATGGTGAAGAGTTAAAACATAAGTGTTAATACAAAAAATGTTGCAAATTACAAGGACTACGCATTTCTAAAACAAAATTTCAAAAATTTCAAAAAAAATTTTTTTCGTTTTTTCTCGATTGGATTTCAACCCTTCAGCCGGGGTTTTTTTTAATGAATTTTTTTTTTGATCAATAGGAAAAACCAGGTCTATAGCCTCGTGAGGGGCATGATCCGGTCTCCTGTATATTTTTATGATTTATATCCCAGTCAATAAATAAATTAAATTAAAATTTCGGGGAAGACTCTTTGTCCAAACTCTCAGCAGGCTTAGAACTTTCAGACGGTGTCTTTTTCTTCAACTTGGACACGAACACTCAGCTCCTCGATTGCTTTGGAATGAAATTCAAATAACTGTAAAAACATTTTCTGGTAACAGTCATTCAGTGGAAAGCATGGTTTTCAAACAGCGAATAATTTTTTCTTAGAGAACTCAACTTTTCTCGTCCAGATGAATGGGAAAAATCTTCGAATTTTTTTCTGTTTCATTTTCTGATTTTCCAGAATTGATATCTTAATCCTATTTAATTCATTTCGTTTTACTTAAAAAGGAAACACTTTAAAACCTTTTTTGCAACGTTCATTAATACAAACTTTTTTGTGTTGTTGAATAAGAAAATGTGAAGTTGATCAAAATCGAATAACAAAATCTAGGTGATTATTCATCGAAAATTGTCATTTTTGTCATTTTGACCACTCGATAAACATCAGATTCGAATCCACGTAAACGAAAAAATCATAAATAAAATTTGACACATTGAAACTGTGGATTTTCAATATTTCACGTGACCTTTTATACAGAATTGTTGTTTGGTACAGAATCGATATCGATACCGATTCTGTACTTTTGAATAAACTTGGAGAAATCTTTTTTTCACGTGACCTTTTATTCAGAGTACAGATGCGGTATCAGAGTTGAGCGGAATGCGGTTTTTGAAATGGCGGAAGGCGGAAGGCGGAAAGCGGAATGAACATTTTTTGGGCGGAAAGCGGAAGGCGGAAGGCGGAATTTAAAAAATATCGGCGGAAAGCGGAGAGCGGAAGGCGGAAGCGAAATTTTTTTGGCGGAAGGCGGAAGGCGGAAAGCGGAATGGAAAAAAATGCCAAAGGGCGGAAGGCGGAACACAATGTCGCTTTCAAAAATACGATTTTGGCCTTATTTTGTAGTAAAAAAGACTAAAATGGTTAAATTTGAGTTAAATTTTGTTTTTTTTTGATAAACACTGATAGCTTTGCTGCAAAAAACCACAAAAATATCAGTAAATTGGAATAGGTGATCAAATTTTTGAAGCTGAGGAAAAAATCTTTAAACAGCGGAAGGCGGAAGGCGGAAAGCGGAAATAGGAAAATTTCTGGCGGAAAGCGGAAGGCGGAAGGCGGAGTAAAACATTTTTCGGCGGAGAGCGGAAAGCGGAAGGCGGAAAGAAAAAAGTGGCGGAAAGCGGAAGGCGGAAGGCGGAAGGCGGAATTCCGCTCAACTCTGTGCGGTATGCATACCGAATCTGGAGGAATTTCTTGGTACAGAATCGGTATTGATACCGATTCTGTACTTTTGAACACACTTTGAAAAAAGAACAGAAAATGACGTGAACAGATCAAAGTGGGAAAACTCTGTGCTTCACGTGCAACTTTTTCTAGCAATTGCCAGTTTATTGCATAATCGTTCAAATTCACGGAAATATTGTACTTTCAGTACAGATTATTTACAGAAATCTATATTTTGAAACTTCAACCGGCTTATATGGTTTTGAGCCAGAAGCAATGTTGCAATCTTGCTCAACTTCCTTACAGAACCACAATGAGCATAGGGGATAACTGCACGAAGAGCGTCGAGAGCCTCTTTCAAATTTTGTTTTTGATATCTGGATAATATTACGGTGTCTTCGCTGTTCGTGCTTCTTGCTTATTAATGTAAGTTAGATGGAAATGAAAGATGTTTCCAATGAAACTGTAAAAGTTGGAGTTGGATAAAGTCCTCGATGGAAAAGAGAGGGTGCTAGATTCCAATACTGCAAAACGCCGCATTTATATGTGTGTAAAAAAATATGAAATAGTGGAGTTCAATAGATTTTGATTTTATAGATAACCATTTATTGTTGAAATAAAAAAAGTTCCGACATTTTTCCTCCCGTTAGAATGCAGACTCAGTAGTAATTTTGCACTGAGTCTGCATTTTGTCGTGAAAAAAATACCGGAACTATTTTTGTTTTGATAATACTTCTTTTGGAGTAGTTTTCAAAAAAAAATCATTGAAAATGTTTTTTTTTAACTTTTTGTTAGAAACTGCTAACTTTACATCTCCCAGTTAAGACAACCGTTGAGCTAACCATATACAAACAAAATTGTGAAAATTAAAATTTTTATCTGTTGTAGCTGTAACAGAAATACTTATTGTTCGAGAAAATTGTTGGTAAATTTGAGTAATTAGTTAAGATAATTTTAATTTTTTCTGGTTTTATTTATTTCTTGTTTCGAGTTTCGTGAAAGCTGAAATAGATACCGCCAGGCGCCTTTTTCCTGTTATTTTCACAAGTTGTCTCACTTTTTGCAAATGCTTTTTTCTTTGACATTTCATCAACATTTCAACACAAGCCATTGCTAGCTCTGCTCTTTTCAGAACTTGGTCGTACTTTGAAGCTGCAAAAAAGTTGAAAAATTGGTCAGAGATGCAAAATATTTCATTGATCTTGTAAATGTTTGTGTACCAGTCGGTTCACGTCGCCTAACGGCGACTGAACCTCCTTCAACACCACCCTTCTAGGTGTTACAGCGCCGCAGGCGCTTCTCACATGGTTCAAACAATTGGAGTATCAGAATTCTCTTTTTCTTCTGGTCCTATAACTTTTCTTCGATTGTTGGTAGTTTTTATTAGCTGAGCAACCCGTTCCAGAGAGAACAATTTAAACACTCCTACTTTTCTGATAAGATTTCGACAAATTACTTCAGAAGAACAGGAACTTGGTAACTCTATTTTCCCTCTCATCAATAGACAGGCGATCCTCTGAATATAAAGTTTCAACTTTTGATTGATCGGCGGCGATGCCGCCACCCTCCTCTGAATATGGCAAATATGGCAAACTAAAGCCATATTTAAACAAATTCTTATTCTAGAATTTGCTTCTTTTTTGAAGGTAACCGAGCTACGACAAAGTTCCTCATTCAGAAATCACGGGTCTTAGAATTAACTGTACTAAATACAGGGAATGTGTTCTTTGCCTGACTGAGAAACCTTTTACCAAAAGAGAATTTCCTTTTCTCATCTTCAAAAGATGCGTTTAAAGTATTCTTTTGAAGATTTTGACTTATCAGCGGCGATGCCGCCTCCCTCCCTCAAATTCTTTAAAGATTTTGTTTCATATACACGGAAATCTTCTTTTAGTTTAATTTGATCCAAAACGTTCTGCTTCCTAAATTTTGGACTGTTCGGCAGCGATGCCGCCTCTCTTCTCTGGAATACTTCGAAACTAAAACTATTTCACATATTTCTAAGTTCAAAAGTTAAAGAAGCTCCTTATTCAGTCTATTTTGATTTCAATCCTTCTCATTCGTACCTGACAGTACTTCACAAAAATTCTCAAAGTTCTTAAAGAAAACAAAACTCTTGATTCCCCTAAATATCTCACTCTTAACATGTCTACCTACTAAGTTCCTGGTCGTTTTCTTTTATTTTCTCTATTGTGATTGCGTTAGTGGCTTTTGGTCCATCATCTCGAATAAAAACTAACTAACTAAAAAAAACAAAGAAAAATATTTTGAGTTTTTAAACGATCGGAGGCAATGCTGCATGACTTCCCCATGAAGATTCGGACGAAAGGTTTATTGTTAACTAATATCAGTTTCTGAATCGGTGTTTGTAGGATTGTGAATTTTTAAACACCGTCAAAGTTGGACATCAATCATCCCTTCTGACAGAATTGTAGCGGTGTGTACAGAGTCAACAGAAAATTAACTACTCCACCCTTTTGTTCTAAAATCTCGACCATAATTACAACTTTCATATACTGACTGTCTATGCTCTTATCAAAACAAAAAAACCAAAAAACTTTTCGGACCTGGCGGGAACGAACTCACTACCCCATGGGTGAGAGTCATCTGCGTAGACCGCTACACCAAATACGCGCGGCCGCGGCGCTCTCGAGAATGCAGTCAAGAAACACCGAGTCAGTAGTTTTGAGCTTTCAACCACCCTGTCGGGACACATCTTTTCTGAACGTTTTCTACTGTTGAAATCGACATCGTCTCCAGAAGACGTCAAATTTGATATTTTTGAAAAAAGAAAAGTTCGGGCATCATCTAAGGGAAATTTCCAATCTATCTATGTAGGTTTCATAAAAATCGGTCCACTACGGAGGGAGTTATGACATGCAACAAATAAATCGACAGACATACTCTGTTGAATATTATTAGTAAAGATAATAAAAAACGTTAAAAAATAGTTTTGGAATACGGAAATTCCGATTAAGGATCCTAATTTAGGATTTTTCAAAAAATCGGTCAAAAAAATGTGTTTTTTGACCATAACTCGGCCAAAAAAATTTCGAAAATTCTGAAATTTTGTGAAATGAATACTCCATTCTTATTCAATATGTGCTAAAAATTTCAGCTTCCCCCGATCAATTTTCAAAAAGTTCATTTTTTGACCTATGAGCACCTACCGTACTACAGTAACCCGGAGCTGCAACCCAATACTGCGCCTATGTGTTACCGATGGCCCACAGTACATGTTTATATAACAAACTTTGCCTAGTACCTCTGTTGCTCGAGTCTTACAGAGAACGCGTTGTAATTTCCATTCACAAGTTTTTACTTCTTCCAGTTTGTTTCGGCCGTTTTCCACTGGACAAAATAAGATATTGTGTTTTCTGGAGTAATGGGCACGGCCTCATCAGCAGTGGACCCTCTCCAGTCATCGAAAAATATAAATTTCTTTTCACTACTCTCAAAGACGTAGAGACTCGACCTTCCCAAATAACAAGTAGCCAAATAACTCACTCAAGAATGAAATCAGTATAAGACCGTACGAATCGGGAAGAACGAAAACCGTGCGGCAACGTTGCGAAACGCGCACGCGCAGGTTGCAAATACAGGATTTTCCAGTTTTCAAAAATTGCTGACGACCCTCCAGAATTCAAATATTCTGGTCTGAAAATGCAAATTTAATACATGTGATTTACTTGATTTTCCACCCAAATTTAGCTGTGTTTTGCCCCGAATATCATGGCACCCGAAGATGCTTTCCGGCCAACGATCGGTGGTCGAGGGGTGAGCGTGTTTGTCTTTGAAGCACGCTATGCAGGTTCGAACCCCGCTTGCCCTATTTTGTTTTTTATTTCGGTTTTTTCTTTTTGCGCCGTTTTTTGATTAAATCGAACCAAAAACTACATATCCCCAGTCTGTTAAAGTCTGTTGAAATCGGGATTAACCACTTTCTTCAGATGTTTTCGGAGGGAACCGTCCTTATTTCTAATTTTTCGAAAGGTTTTTGAAGAAAATTTTTGTTTTTCTGAGAGAATAAGAGCTGCACAATTTTTAAAAATAACTTTTACTTCGAAAAATTAATAATTTTGGCTCTAATTATATACATTTTCAGACAAGCAATTTTTAACCAAAGTCTGCATTCTGACGTGACGGTGTCACCACTGTACGCAAACACACTTGTCCTCTCGGACAGTTTGTGGACAATAATTTTCAATTGTATTTTTATATTTTCTATTGAAATCTCCGTGAATTTCACATTTTTCTCGAATTTTTCCGTGTTTATCTTTTTCAATTTTATTTTAGCTTCAATTCACTCATTTTTCCTATTTTCCCACTGTTCGCTACTCACTTCTTTTACCCAATAATCACATGTATATTCTCTTTTTCATTGCATTCGTTTAAATTATATTTTTAATCTGACAATTCTCTCATTTTCTCATGTTTTAACTCGATTTTTTGCGCTGTTTGTTTTCTTGTTTCGTGATATTTCCGATAAAGGTTCTCGTTGTTTTCCGATTCTTTCTATATTCAAGCTTTGGTTTTGAATCCTGAACATAATTTATTTTCTTTAAATATTGCAGCCCGAAGACTCCATCACTCCGAAAAAGAACTGTGAAGAAACACAAACCCTCCGTTTTCGCTTCTAATTGTGGAAAAAGTGGAAATTTTTGAACTTTTGTCAAAAACTACTTTATAATAAGACGGTTTTACCGAAAAATTTGGGTTTCAGTCACTTCTAACAGTCATTTATTTTTCTAAATATTTTAAACGTTTCAGAGTATTCTCGGATAAATCTCATACTTTTCTCGGGAATGTGAAGGTTTTTTCATCCATAATTAACAGCTGAAAACCGGAAAATATAGAATTTTCTGTAGAAAAATGAAATAATTCATTCAAAACAACGGATACACGTGTTCTTGCAGTCTTTTTCGGAGTCGGGGAGACCCTGCTGTCATATTTCTAGTTTTCTGATGGTTGATGGTTCGAAAAACTAGTAAGAAACTGTCAATTTTCAGCTGAAAATCTTCGAAAAATGAACTCAATCAATGATGCTTCGATAAAGAAAATTACGGAGAGCAATCGCATTAAAAAGAAGAAGCCGGTAATGGAACAACATCTTTTGATACCTTTGAAAAATATTTTTATTTTCAGAATCCAAGATCTGTGAAGTGCCGACAACAGGAGAAAGAAGGAACAACGAAGCCGACACCGCCATCTTCTCGTCCTCAAAATGCCACCGACGGTCCAGCCAATAAGAATGCGAACTGCGGACAAGAGGATGAGGATGGAGATCGACCATTGTCGATCAAATTTCTCATTCCGTCCTCGACAGTTGGTGCGATTATTGGAAAGAATGGAGAGGCGATGAACAATTTAAGGAAAAATCACAAGTGCCAAATTCAGATCACCAAAGAAGGTGACACTTATCCAGGTGAGTGAAATTATACGAACTGGTGCGCCTTGGACGCGTTTTCGTTTAAAAAAAACTTGTATTTGAATCGTTTCGATCATTTCTGGCAGCTTGTAGACAAATATTTCTAATTTTTGGACTTTAGACACACGAAGCCAACGTTTTAGGGCGCTTTCCATTGCTATCCCTTCAAATTTCTATTTTTCAGGTACCACCGAGAATATCTGTTTCATGAAAGGTCGCCTCAACGGCATTATGGCAGTGATCGAGTCAATTCAAGACAAAATCCGCAAGAAATGCGGCAACAAAACGGGAAACGACGAGTACGACTTCGACACTCCGCGTGGAAACGAGATGAAGATTGTGGTGCCGAACACGTCGGCCAAAATGATTAGGGCCAAGGATAAAACACTCATCAAGCTGATTCGAAAGCGTTTCACGTGCCAGATTGAAATCTATCCGAAGGACGTGTCTGTGGCGGTGAAGAGGGAAAGAGTTGTCACAGTGGCTCACGAGGAATCGGCGGTGAGTTGACTCTTAGAAACTGTTTAGCACTGTTTAATAACGGTTTATCGACCTCAAAATTCTAATTTCCAGACTCTCCTAAAAGCGGTTCGCCGAGTCTTACGAAAAGTCGCTTCGGATCCCCACCACTCTTCGGATATCAAAAAAGAAGACTTCGCCCAGAAGACTCCGAAAGACCCCTCTTCCTGCATTTTCTCCGCGAATGAATGCTTCAATCGACTGAAAGAGGAATACAGACGCACCGGGAAAGTCGATTGCTGCCCAGCGAGAGACCGAGAGCATCCGATCGTCGCCGACGTCAAACAATGGGTGATCGAATACAAGAAACTTCTTTCAAAAGTAAGTTTTTGTTCAAAATCTAGATTTTTAGTACAAACTGCTTAACTTTCAGAGCCCTCCAAAACGAGACGACCCCTATGACTTTACTGCAGCATACAATAGAGCCCGAGAAGCCGCAGAGGGGCGAAGATTCGGAGCGAAGGAGCCGACGAGCGGCGAAGATTCAGAGGAATCACAGAGCCCGCTAAGCTTCAGCGATTTTTTCGGACGCTTGTCCCCTAAAAGTCCAGGAAGTGCCGAATCCCCAAAATCACCATAGATCTTCATTCGTTTGTTCTCGTTTTATTTTAATTGTTTTCAAATTATTCAAATTGTCCAGATATTTTTGTAGTTTTATCATTTTTTCACTTTCCCCCACCATTGCCGAGAAATTCCAATTTATGAATCTTCGCATTTTTCTCGTGTTTTCCCGTCATTCAGCGAAAGTTATCAGGAATTTCAGAGAGGAGAATGATTTCTAATAACATTTCATCTCTGAATTCATAATAAATTCAATTAGTAATCCGGGGTCATAAAGTACACAAATAAAACAGGGCGCGTCGGGAGAAACAACAAGTTAACCAGTTTGGCACATAATTCCAAGTAAAAATAGAAATAAAGAAAAAGAAGAGGTAGCCTAGACAAAAAGAAGAGAAATAAAATCAATAGAAAATGTGGATAAATATAAATAAAAACAATTATTATTGGTGCCACGTGGCACATTCCTTCTCGAATCTTCTCCTCGATTCCTGAATCTCCTGGGTGACGTCTCCATAGAATCCATCGTTGAAATACTTCCGAAGATCATCTCCAACCTTATGCTTCACCCATTCCAACGCTTCTGAATTCGTCGGTTTCGGAAGAATCGGTGCACTTCTATACTGATTCGCCATCTCAATCAGAATCATCTCTCGTCTCAACAATCTCCAGAAGACGTCACGTGTATTCTGAAGGCTCGTCACGTGGCTGATCGCTCCAACATGTTGCATTCGTTGCCATCGATCGTGCATGTCGGCGAAATCGACGCACGCCTTCTTGAATGCACTCTTCACAGAATCCTCGACGCCGTCAGGTCTCACTCCACTTCTCTCCATTATTCTGCCAAGTTGAGCATCTCGAATCTTGATTCCGACGACTGCATTGGGCTCCAGAATTCCTCCACGACACGATTCATCAGCAATGACGTGCACGAATCCACTATTCACATTGGAGTCAACGACAGCCCACGCGCCTCCTCTCAACTCTCCACCCGCCGGAATATAGACAATAACCGGTTGTTGATACTGTGAGAGCTCATCGATAATGTGTGCTCCAAAAGTGAGCACCTGATCCGACATATCCTTCCGTCCACCGGAGAATCCTCGGAGACTCGCAATCATAACAAGAGGCAGGGATTCACGATTAAAGTCGGAGATCGCTTGAGACGTTTTGAACGCAGATTCAGGGTACCAAACTTGTCCGGCTCTTGCCACTATCGTCTCCTCACTCTTCTCCACACTTTCATCAGCCAACTGTCTCTTTTCATACGATTTCCATTGGGAAGCAATCACTCCAACCGGTAATCCATTCAGTGTCGCCCGTCCTGTTACGATAGAAGCCGCCCATGATGTGCAGATCTCATCAAACGATTGAGCATCGAATATTCCTTCTGAAAACGGAAAATTTGATATTCGCCGAGCACAGTTATAACAACTGCGCCCCACCGCAAATGAGAGAGTATAGGCGAAAGACGCAGAGTTTTTCACGGTGTTTTTTTGTAAATTGTTATGGAGAACAGCGTGAATAGGTCAAAACTGTAAAACTCTGCGCCTCTCGCCGACACTCTCTCGTTTGCGGTGGAGCGCAGTTGTAAGAGCTCCGCCCACCCTGACTTACGTCTCCCATCAAATCCATCGATGACTCTCCTCACATCCATCTGCATCTCATCCTTCCCGACCTCGACGTCTTCTAGTTTCACGTCTTCTGGAGTCGTCTCAAAACACTTGAAGAATGGGAACATCTTCTGTTTGACAGGTAGATAACGGAGCCATTTGACGAGTTTCCGCACTCCATCCACGTCAGAATCCACGACAGAGTGAGCGATTCCGTTGTTAGCCATAATTTCGACGCCTCCTAGTCGGTTGTTGGATGCGTACACCTGGAAATTCATATTTATTAATGGTGCACTAACGTTTTGGAACTGCTTTAGCATTAGAGCGCGCTTGCATTTTTCACTCAATTTGAGATTTCAACTCATTTTTTGAATATTTTTTTCATTTTCTATCAAAAATTGCAAAAATCTCAGCTCTTTTGATAGAAAATGAAAAAAATATTCAAAAAATGAGTTGAAAACTCACATTGAGTAAAAAAGCAAGTGCGCTCTAATGCTAAAGCAGTTCCAAATTGTAAAAGTTTCAAAGCGTTAGTGCACCTTTATAATAGTTCAGAACAGTTTTTACAACTGCGCTCCACCGAAATGCTCTTGAAAAATGTCTCTTTTTCTCTGCGTCTCTCAATCTCGCACAAAATTTTCTTCAGTTTCGATAGAGCGCGGTTGTAAGAAGCAATGCCGTGCTAATAGATGGCCTAACTTTTCTTCGGTCACCCAGTCTCCTTACCTTCTTCCCTAATAACGTATTCAACGCAGTGGCTCCTGTCAATATCAACTGAGATCTCTTATGCTGAATAATCCGTCTCGCCAGTCTCGCCGTGTACGCTCCAATACCAACAGACCGTCCCGTCACATAACAATACGTTGGAATCTCTCGATACGCTCTCGACGTCTCTCCACCAATTGCTCCTGATCCCATTAGATTCTCAACTCCGATAAACTCATTCTTCTTTCCTTTCACTGCTATCAATTTCAGCTCTTCGCCGTGTTGCTCATATACAATCTGATCGCCGATTCGCTCTTTTTCAGACGAATCAATGTAGAGATAATCGAAATCATGACCGTTCGGTTTCAGTTTTACTTTCAGAATGTCCAAAACGTCACGAGCAAGACCGATTCGGGCTCCCGAATTGCATGAGATGTTGATTCGTGGAATCTGAAAATTGGGGAAAATTGAAATTGAAATAGGGGAAATGGGAAGCGCGTCAAAGGTGCGCCAATGCGATTTCTACAAGAAAACGTAATTGGCAGGGTAAAAACGCGTCAAAGGTGCGCCAGACACTAAAAAATGACTAATTTCTGCGGAATTTGAGTATTTGGCAAGCGTTCAGTTTCCAAAAAAAAGGAAATTTTCTACTTTCGGCATCTTTTTACCTATAGAAAAGTGTCAAATATCGAGTTTTTGTCAAACCAGTTGTCTGGCGTGCATTTGACGCGATTTGTCAATTTCAGGTGCTCACTTTCTTCTCCCTGGCCAATTTACTAATGGTTGAAATGAGGGAAATGGGAAACGCGTCAAAGGTGCACCAGACACTGAAAAATGACTGATTTCTGAGGAATTTGAGTGTTTTCCAAGCATTCAGGTTCCAAAAAATGAAAATTTCGACTTTCGGCATCTTTTTTCCTATAGAAAAGTGTCAAATATCGAGTTTTTGTCGAATCCAGTAGTCTGGCGTGCCTTTGACGCGATTTTTCAGCTCAAAGACTCAAACGCGTCAACGGCGCGCCAGCGCTATTTCAACAAGAAAACGTGGTTGGCGAAGATAAAAGCGCCAAAGGTGCGCCAGACTCTGAAAATTCTCACCTTCTTCTCCCTGGCCAATTTACTAGCCATCTCAAATAGCTCATGCTCCGGCTGGGCGAACGATCCAACTTGATAAGTGACGTCATTTCCAATCAATACGAATTCTCGATCATTTTCAGTTTTCAATTTTACGAGCCACGCTACCACGGAACACGTATTCAGTCCGTGCGCCGCCCGTTTTTCGAGCTCTTCTGGATCGGAAATCATTTGGAGTTGGTGGTTCTCATCGACGATGAATTCTTGAAGATCCATGATTTCCTCTGGATTTTGGGCATCTGAAGCCGCCACCACGTGGCAGAATAATCGAGGGAAATCATAGATGTATGTCGTCCGATTCAGTCTGGCCACGTATCGCTTCAAGTCTCGTCTGGCTGGTGCAACGAATTCAGGGATTACTGTAGAAGATGACTCTTTCGAAATGAGACATTCAATTTCGAGACAAAATCTCAAAACTTCAGATGATGCGGTGACTAGAATGATATCCTTGACTCCAGCCTCCTCTAGTCTCTTCTCATTTTCCAAAATGATATTTTCAGCGTCGGAAACCGAGAAATCAATGGATAATTCGATGCGATTTGCCACAAATTGAATATTTTTGAATTCAGATTTAAAACATTCGAATTCCAGCAATGCCCCATTGATAACAGATGAGAATTCAGCAGAAGACGTGAATAAGTTATCATTTTTGAATCTCATCGAAGCGACATTCGTAGAAAACGAGGATTTCTTGATGTCCACTTTGCAATCCGTCGTAGAATACTCTTGTTTTTGGAAATATCGATAAATGACTCTGGCGGTCAGTGAGGAAATCGATTTGAGTTGTTTCATCTGTGAGTATTTCAAAAGTTCTCGAAGAGAGTATCCAAAATCCATCCCCGATTCGATTATCCTTCCCAAAATCGTCAGAATCAACTTCTCCTTCGTTTTCATATGAGTATTCGAGTGAATCAAATCGACGACTCTCTCGTAATTCATCTTCTCTGTCTCCAGAAGTTGTTGGACGGATTCATCGAATCCGTTGCGAGAATCAAAGAATCGATCAGTTTCCATAAAGAATTGAATGAGTTCCGAGATTCTGTCACAAGTGGATTCAGAAGAAGATTCCTGGAAGAGTCCATTGACAACGGAATCGATGGGATAATCCATTGGTCCGCGTCCTTCGAGAATCAGTTGAGCTTTCTGGAAAAATGAAATAAAATTTGGATTTCGAGAGAGCTGGGAACGAAAAAATGCTGAAAATTTGGTTTCAGATGCCAAATTCTCCTAGAATCCTAATCCACGTCAAGCCAGAACCCCCCTGGGATTCAGAATCCCCATCTCTTCTGGAAAGAGTCTCTTACCTCAAAATCCGTCTTCTCCTCCACTCTCCACCCCTTCATCTCTCCATCAAACTTCTCACTCGTCGTCAACTGATCCTGAATCGCTTTATCAATCTCGAGCCGTCCCAATATGGTTCCCGGATTGATGAGATCACCTTCCTTAGCGATTGGGATCAGTCTGAAATTACTTTTTTTACTTTGTTTATATCTAAATTTCTCTGAAAAACCTTCCCGGCGCCACCTTCGTCACCACATCAAACACCATTTTCATCGATTCAATCTGTGCATAAGTCTGTCCAACCTCCAAAAACTCTCCCGTCTGAACTTTGTACTCGAGGAATTTTCCAGTATACGGAGATCTCAGACACGAGGCGTCATTCGTGTCCATTTTCGAGAATTTCAGTTTGTTTCCACCGATTTTAATGAAATAAAACTCATCGGTCTCTTCCAACACATAATCCGTCGATTTTCCTTGATGGATTGCGAGATTTTGTGAGCCATATTTGAGCATTTCTACAGTAGTCTGCTGTTGGGAGTCTCCAATCCTCAAATGATATTTGAATGGAGTCTCCTCATAGACATGAATCAGATATTTCATATTATTAAATTGCAGGTCGACTTCTGTACTTCTGGATAGCTCAACCGGTAGGACAATCTTTCCAGATCTCAATTGTTTCTCATATTTCTCGAAGATTCCACGTATTTTCGAACGTCCGATAGCAGCTGAACTGATAGCAATAAGATGGTCGACGGGGAGCGTCAATTTCTGGAAAAACTAGGGGAGACTAATCATTCAGATTCTGAATTTCAAAATTTGACACCTACCTGCTGCTCTCTCTTCGCAATTCGCTGATCCAACCATTGCGTATCATATTGATTCGATTTGAATTTCTCAAGTGACAACAAATCAATCAAATAGTCGGATTGTGTTGGAAACGTGGCATCAATCTTCAGATTATGAAGGGCATGTTTCAGATTAGTAATCGCTTCGGATCGATCTCTTCCTCTCGCAAAGACGTGTCCAATCTGAGAATCGGCGAACTCGTGTACAGTACTTCCATCTGATAGTGAGAAGTACGCCCACGCTTTCGAAGTGGAATTGAATTTCAGAGATCTCACAGTTCCAGTCGACGGAAGGAATCTATCATTCGGATCCTCGCACGTGACTCTCGCCGCCATACAATGCATCTTTCCGTTCTCTCCCTTCTCCTCTCGCTCCTTGAATCGTCTGACACATGGAATATCTTTCAGTGCCCGTCCCATTGCAATTTGGAATTGGAGTGCTGGCACATTCACATCACAAACTGATTCTGTACACGGATGTTCTACTTGGAGACGTGGATTCAGTTCGAGGAAAAAGTATTGACTCGTTGAGGGGACGAAGAGAAGCTCGACGGTTCCTGCTGAGTAGTAGTCGACGAAGTTGGCGAACGCGATCGCATCCTGAAAATAAATATATTATTGACATGGGCCGAAAACGGCCCAAAACGCGTAACTCGCTTGAAACTCAATATTATGATCTGAAAAATATACCAAAATGTAGATATCGGCGAGTTCTATATCACTGATATACGACGAACCAGTTAATGTGCCGCGGGCCGGAAAAAAAGGCCAAAACGTCATTCAAGCCGCGGCACATTAACGACCCGCCATCCGGCCCATTGTAGGTCAAGGAATTAGAACTCGTCGAGATCTACATTTTGGTATACTTTTCAGATCATAAAATTGCGTTTGAAGCAAGATACGCGCCGGCCAGGTTCCCAAGTATGATATTATTGACTCTCATATTTTATTGACTCTCACATTTTCTCATAGTATCCTCTTCTATCTCTTTTATCTCAGATCTAGATCTACATCCTTTCACAGGTATCCTAGATTTACAGGTTCCCACTGGATCGTAAAACTATCTTCACATTCCCCCTTAACTATCGTCACATTGTCAGGAGAGCCTTCCCGGGTGCATGACAATGCACCATCTGTCTTAGCTCCGCCCACTTTTACGCAACAAGGAGGCACCACCAGATTCTCATTCATTCTCTCCTGAATATCTCGTCGTGAACGGTCGCTTCCAACCGATCTCTCGCTGCTCTAACCATGCCAGCCTACTCTTCTACTACTTCTTCTTCCTATTCTTCTGGCTCATCTGTTTCCTCCTCCTCTCCCAAATCTTCATCAACTCAAAAGAGATATTCCTGCTCCGCATACGTCAAAAAGTACACTGAGATGCTTATCCTCGGAGTCAATCGTAGCCTCGCATTGGACAAACTCCACGACATCAACTGCCCAATGAGTGTGTTCGAGAAGTGCGATACGGAGAGAGTGTTGGCCAAGCATGTGGGGAACATGTACGAATACCAATATCAAGTCAGTCTGCTCCACACGAAATTCGAAACACTCAGAAGACGTGAACTTCGTGATGCTCAGAAGAAGTTTGACAAGAAAGGAGAGCTCGCGGCTCATCTCGCTTTCAAGCCAGAATTTGTTGAACTCCACAAGAAGAAAATGGAGGAGAGAAGCCAGGAATTAATCAACCGACTGTTCGAGCAAGCTATTGGAAGGACCAAGGAGACTACTGTAATTCCACGTGTCAAGCCAGATTATTCCAAGTTCAAGATCACGAAGCGAAATGTCAAGAAAACCTTCTAGTAATCTCTCAATCAACCTATCAATTCTCCAATCTCTCTCACTCCAATGTAATAACTCTAATTAATTAATTAATTAACAGTTTACGTTTCTCCTGTGATCTCTCTCTATTCCCGATTTACCAATTCATTCTGTCACTCATTTTGTTGTAATAACCATTCTTTTCTAATAAACTCCTCAATCCAAACTCACTCTCTTCATCTTCTCCATAATCTCGTCTGGAACAATACTCGCCGGCGCCTCCTCAATCACTTTCTGACATCTCCGTTGAATTGTGCAATCTCTCGACGACAATGCAATCACTTCTCCATGTTTATCACCAATTATTTGGATTTCCACGTGCCGCGCTCCCTCCATACATTTCATTAGGAAAATTGGCGAATTGGGGACCTAAAATCAAGAATTTCTGGAGTTTTTATCCTAAATACTAGCTCGGCACAGTTATTTCACGCAATTTTCATCGATTTCGGTAGAGCGCGGTTGTAAGAAGCGTGCCGTGCTAATATCCTAAAATCCCTTCATACCTCCATCTCAACCTCTTTGAAAAACCGCTCAAAATCCTCCATCCGTTCACATTTCCTGATTCCCTTTCCACCTCCACCTTCCGATGCTTTAATCATCATTGGCACTCCAATTCGATATTTTTCAATCGCTTCGAGACCCTCTCTGACTGTTTTAATTGTCGCCTGAGCACGAAGTTCATGGAAATGCTCGAAATCTACACATTCGTCAACTTTCACATCACTTCCACTCCATGTCACTGTTGGCATTCCGATCGATTGGGCGATGATTGTACTGATGATTTTGTCACCTGCAAAAATGGGGAGAATTAGTGAAAAAATAGAGCATTTTTCAACTTTTTTGTCAAAAATTGACTGAAAAATGAGTTTTTCTTTGAATTTTCTAAACAAAAACAAGAAAATTCAATGAAAAAAACTAATTTCAGTCCAGTTTTCAGTGTATTTTTTTCAAAGCACCTTTTCCGCGTTTTTAGTGCAGAGAATTTTCAACGTTTTCGTTAAAAATTGTGAAGGATTCATAATTCTCAATTCATTTTAAGTCATGTCGACTAATAAAAGAGCTTTTTTTTCAGAATTTTCTACGCAAAAACTCGAAAATTTAATGAAAAACACAACTTTCAGTGCAGTTTACAGTGTTTTTTAATCTAGCTGTCTGGCGCACCATTTGCGCGTTTTCTCCGTTTTTCGCACTACGTGTCTAGAAAATTAAGAAAATTAAGCGATTGACATTTCAAAATCAGTTTTCCGATTAAAAACCTTAAAAATCTATTTAAAAAGCATTGTTTTAAAAACTATTTTACAATTTCCGCTTGCCTGGCGCACCTTTGCCGCGTTTTTGGAAATTTCTGGGAGAAAAATCACATAACGATACGTTTTTCATGCTGTTGTATGTTCAAGAAAAAGTCAGAAGTTATAATATACTTTTAACAGAATCTTTTCAAAAAATTATACGTCTGGCGTGCCTTTGGCGCGTTTTAAGAAAAATGCCGTTTTACACACTTTTCTCCCATTTTTCTGCAATTTTCCGCATTTTCCCACCTGAAGCAACAATGGACTTCTCAGAAGGACCAATAAAAATGATATTGGCCTTCCGAAGACAACGACAAAGCTCCGGATTCTCGGAAGCGTGTCCCCATCCGACATAAACGGCGTCTACTCGAGACTTCAGAGCGAGACTGACGATGACGTCAACGTTGGCGAAATTCTTGGAGTTGGAGCCAGCTGGTGCCATAATGATCTCATCGGCCAGCTTGAGGTAGTCTGGAAAATTGCAAAATTACATATTTTTTCACCAAAAATTGATTTCTTTTTCAAAATTTTGAAATTTTCCTCCCGGAAACATACGAGACGCCGACTTCATCTCGTCTTCTGTAGCAACACACACAAAACTGACGACGTCTGAAGTGACGAACTGATTCTGAAGCCATTGACGAATCGAAATCAGACATTTCATTGCCGCTAACCCGTTGTTTGCTATTAGGACCTTAAAAAAGGAAATTTAAATTAAAATCTGAATTTTGAAAGAATTTCTTACCCTTTTAATACTTTTACCCCCTTCAAACTGCCTAACAAACTCGTCGATCCGATCATCGGGCACCGGATCCGAGCCCAAGTCTGACATTTTCTGAAAATAGGGGATTTCAGAGGAATTTTAAACGAGAAACGGCAAATGTATAGTCATTTGGAGAGTTTTAACAGAAAAAATCGCTCAAAGTTCAGAGTTTTCCGATAAAAATCACAATAAATCCACGAAAAACCACTAAAATTCGAAACTCCCGCTAACATGGGTACGCAAACACGTTGCACAGATTCTCAACTACCGTAGTCTATTTCAATACAAGTGGCAAAAACTGCAAAAATATTGTTTAAAAGAACCGAATTTCAGACATTTCAGAGTGTTTTTAGGCATTGGAAACCATTTTATAGTTCGAAAAGTAAAAAATGTGTTCAAAAATTCGGAATTTTCAGCCGATTTATAACACTTTTCACTAAAAGAAACCAAAAACGGCAAAAAACCAAATTAGTGTTTTTCAAATTTAAAAAAAAACCAAATTTCAGATATTTCAGAGTATTCTCAAGCATTGAAAGCCATTTTCTGATTCGAAAAATGATAAACTTTAAACAACATCTTATTTTTAACACTATTTCACTAATTTTTCAGTAAAAAACCAAAAACTGCAAAAAAACCAAATTAGTGTTCAGATTAAAAAAAAACGAAAAATACCGATTTCCCACACTTTTATCTCCTCAAAATTAAAAATCACCTTTATTCTCCGCAATATCTGAATTTCTCAGCCGAAAAATGTGATGATCAGCTTTAGAAAAAAAAGAGAAATTCCTCTCGATCACACCACTTTTTCCTCACTTTTCCCGCCCCAAAGTTGCTACGAATTGACAACTGTTTTTATATTTGAAGAAAGCAAAGAAAGAGAGAGAGGGCAATATGTCATTGGATCACCGAGAGACACGTGACATCATGTGGATTTAACGTGTGTTCATTGAGAAAGTTGTGGAAAGAATTGGGGAATGATAAACATATTTTGGTGAACTTCTTGGATACAAAAAGTATAAATAAAACGGGTTTTTGGTACACAGAATTGACAGAGATCATGGGAAAATGTGGACTTTTTGTCTGAAAAATCTGGGACTTCATGAGAAAATCGAAAAAGTAGTGACGATTAAAGACAAATGCAAGTGCGCCCCATTTTAAAATTATCCTAAATTAAAAATTTTCGGTTTCTAAAACTTGACATAACATATTCCGTAGTTTGACTGAAATTGATTTTTCTAAAAAACTAAGAAAATCAAAGAAAATTGGTGAAAATCTACGAAAATGGCAGCTTTTTGATTTGAAAACTGAAGTTTGCCTACATTTCAATAGAGCGCGGCTGCATACATGATGCATAAAAAGTGGGCGGAGCCCAAAAACTTCTTAAGAGGTTTTTCTTCAGTTTTTTTTTGTTGAAAAAAAAAAAGAAAAATCTCCATAAAACGCTCAAAAAAATTATTAAAAAGTTGGTTTTTCGTGGAAAGTTTTAGAAAAATGCAAGTGCTCTTTATTGAAAACTTAGCCGAAAATCAAAATTTCCGGTTTTTAAGACATGACATAACGCTTAACGAAAATTGGAAGATTAATAATATCAGGAAAATACAGAATAATCTGATAAAAAAGTGAATTGGCTTTAAAAAATCAAGAAAAAAATGGTGCACAGTAACCCAATGATGCAATCACGCTTAATTGACAATTCAGAAATTTAAGATTTGTTGACTCATCCGTTTTAGAACTTTGAACTAATCGTTTTAAAACGGAAACATACAAATAAAAAATTAAAAAACTAAGCTTGGCTTTAATTCCAATAGAGCGCGGTTGCATACACTTTGACAGAAATAATACATTTTAGGTTTTTAGGTAAATTCTCTATTTCAAATCCTTATTTTCCCTATCAAATATCACAAAAAGTCTTGTCTAAGTTTGTATAAATCCCCTCGTACGATTATTAAAAGAAATCCTATAATCTTCTCTAAAAATCACAAACAGAAGCGATGACCAATAGAATCCTGTTCAAAAATAATATATTTTGGGAGAAAAAAGAGAGAAAAAGGAGAAAAGTGGTGTGGCTCCCCCCATCTCAACAACACTAAAGCTGCTCTTTGGTATCTCTAACCATCTGGCGCTCTCTTCATTTCGTGTACTCTCTCACCTCTGGCTCTAAGCTTGTGGGGAGGACAAGAGAGAACATTCGAAGATGATTCTTCCCACATTTTGTGGCTTTTTCCTCTTTCTCTGTCTGCGTCTCTCACGGAGAGAGTGGGACAGATGGGAGAGAGAGAGAGAATGGAGGTAGGGTTATTATTTTTTGGGGGTTCCTAATAAGTTTTTGTTTATATTATTGATTAGCTGTTGGAGAGGTGTCAGATTTCACTGAAAATCATATCAGTTTCTCCAGAATTTTCTTTCTTTTTCAGTTGGTTTCATTATTCAAATGGCGGTATTTGCATCATTCAAATATGTTGAAAGCTATGCAAATGCGCTCAAATTCAACGAAGTTTTAAAATAAAACTTTTTATAGTCTTACCATAGACTCTGAATCGATGCGTAGAGCTGTCCGGAAGTAAAGACGGAAGTGAAATTTGTTTCGACAGTAGGAAACTTACAGAAATAAGACAAAGTTAATTAATTGTATTGAAGGTATAACTACCCTTCAAGCGTAGAAATTCCATTATACGGTACCAGTGGAACAGAAAAAGTCTCTAGTCTCCACTTCCGACCTCCGTGTGTCAAATTCAGCTCTTTTTTCAGGTCCACTGGTACCAGATTAGTGAAATTTTGAGACTTTTATGCGAGTTGTCAACACCTGAGAAAACATTTAAAGAAACTTGCTGAACTAATAGGATCTTGGAAACTTGTTAGCATTGAAGCACATTTACATAGCAACCATTAACTATGCAAACGCGCTCTATGAATGGTTCTGAGCAAGCTGAACTACTTATTATATATCCTGGAAGATTTTCCTATTTCAGAGGGTTTCTAACGTTTTATCGAGTGTCGTTTATTCCTGTAGCGTTCTGTTGGTTTTTTTCCTCATTTTTGTCATTTCTGTTCTGAAAAGTTTTCATATTTGTAACAAAGCACTCGTTATGATTACAATATATGTGGTTCCGAACCTCGACTTGTGTAGCTGAAAGATGTTATCCATAGAGCACACTTTCATTGCCGCTCTCTGAAAATTTCTCTGTTTCAAATGTTAAGTATAGGTTTCTCTGTTTTCATTTTCTGTTTTCATTTTCACCTGTGGTACCTGCTGTGTGCGATGTGCTTATCAAAATGAAGTATCTCTGAGAGGACGTTTTGAAACCATGCCGTTTGCAAACTATGATCAATGTCATGACCTAAGCAATCATCGAGAAGCGAACTCACTTCTACCCGATCTTCATTGTTCTCAGTCTCCAAATTTCCTAGATCCAGCTGAATTCATTAGAATTTTTTTTCCATTTTCAGAGGTTCCATATAGTTTTCTAGGCTTCTGTCAGTTTTAGTGTTTCCATCTTCTCACACGCGACCTATGAAGTTTATATGAAACACAAGTTCATTGTTATCTTGTTATTGCCCCAGTCCCTTCTATCCCTCCAGATTTTCTGTTAGTCATTATGGATATTCCGTCTTCCAGACTTGGATTTGAAAAGAGACAGCAAAGAAAGAAAACAACATCCGTCAAGTCTCAAATATCTTTTCACAGTCGAACTTGCATCTCCTTTTTGATATCTTACACTTTTCGTTGTTAGTATTTTTCCATTTCGCAGAATCGCTGAAATCAATTTATTTCTGATCCAGTTTAGGTAACGACAACATTTCGAAACAGCAGATTGTCAAAGTTTGATTCAGTTATTTTTATTTAGTTAAACTGTCAACTTTTTCTTCTTTCATTGTGCGCGGAGAGAGTTAAGAAACTCGTGCATCTTCTTGATCCACTATTATAAGTTTTAGAGATGCCAAAAAAACCTTTTTTTTAAAGGAATTACAAACTAGAAAGATCCTTCGATGTGTATGTCTTTCTAATCTTTGGTTCTATTTGGATAGTCAAAACAGTTTCCGCAGTGACTTTTCTGAATCCGATAAACCCGATATATAAAAAATTTTTTAACAATTACTGAACACTTTGAATAGAGTAGTTGGAGCAAGAACTAAAACGTTATGAATCTAAACGAAGGTTACTAAAGCCTGAATTCTTAATAAGATTTCAAAATATTTATGAAACCGTAATTTTATGCGTTGATTGTTAAAAACGTTACCACTTTTTGTGTGACAGATAATTGTCAAACCGTACCAGAATAAATTTAACATGGGGGCGCACTTTCGATACATTGTTAACGGTATTGATGTTTTCTGTCCTGTTCTCAAAATTACTGTTGTTGAGTGGATCCAAATATTGGGGAATTGTAATTCATAAGAATGTTGTAACCACTACGGTTTTTCACATAAAAAAATTCTGGAAATTTCGTACATTCCCCGTTTCGTTTTCATTCCCCGTTTCGTTTTCATTCCCCGTTTCGTTTTCATTCCCCGTTTCGTTTTCATTCCCCGTTTCGTTTTCATTCATGGGAGGTCGTTCGAGCATTTGTTAGCAAAACGTAAGGAATCAAACGGGCAACGAAATGGGACTGGATGATTGGAATATAGACAAGTTCGTCGATGAAGCCGCTAGACGTATCGCAGAAGGAATGGTGAAAGCTATGGAAAAGGCGTGTCGTGAAAACCCCCGATTTCGCGAGCAAGTCCTACAACACGAACGGATGAGAATAGCTGAACTAAGAGAGCAAGTCAAGGATAATGTGAGTGAGCAGATAGAAGAATGGGTTGAAAAGCGGGCAAAGGCAGAACAGAAAAGAAAGCAGAAGCTGAAACAACGCAAACAACAACGGAAAGATCGTAAGAAGAAAACTAAGAGACATAGACGCAGGACATGGATAATTTTCCGAGAGTTCGTTATGGTATTTCCCTGTCAAATGGTAGCTCTTGAACTGTTGGGGATCAAGTTTAAGAGTTACGAAGATGCTAATTTATCTCCAATCATCCTCGAAGAAGCATTTGTTCCAAGAAATAAGAAAAAGAAAAAGTTGAATTAGTGCTACGAATACAAGAAACTAGAACACGGACAAATTGAACTCATGCATATTGGTATCAATCACGTACCCATTGCGGACGTAATAAATTATTATTATTATTATTATTACAAAAATATAGGGGGGATACATATGGAATTCTCACTTCGCGAGTTGTGGTGCTCAAAATTTGGATCACAAAACTTGGATATTTCTATCTTTTTGAAAAAATAAAAAAGTTAGGTCATTCATAGAAAATATCATTTTTCATTTTTCGCAGTACTGATGCTATGATAAACTGAAATTACAAGTTTCCGTTTTGAAACATTCAAACTCTTACTTCTACTCTTTTGGTGATGTTCCAGTTATAAGTTTTTTAGCACGGCACGCGTCTTACAACTACGCTCCACCGGAACCAAAGAAAGTTTCATGCGAAATTGAGAGACTCAGAGAAAAAGAGACATTTCTCAAAGGCATTTCGGTGGCGCGCAATTGTAAGAGCTGTGCCGAGCTAATAAGTCTAATCAGTTCATTTTTCTGACGGGTGAATACAGTACAAAAAATTGAAGAACAACATACGACAACATCATTAAGGTTGGTTGATAATATGGTATTTATGAATAACCTGTTACAGGAATAACACTTTTTGAATCCAAAACTTTTTCAGTGGTTCTGCATCGGTTTATTCTCCGCAAGTTAGTTTAACAGTACAATGAAAAAAGTTTATGTATCTGGCGCGCCTCAGGCGCCCAATAATCAATTTTTGAGCACCGTAGCATTTCAACAAAGTGCTCATCATTACTTTTTTCCTTTTCTTTTGTATTCCCTTTTCCTTGACATCTATCAGTTATTACAGGTGATTTTATGAGTTTCTACTCTCTGATCAAACATCACTGCTTCCCCCTTCCATTCGTTCTCTTTTTTTAATTCACTTGCTCCTTTTCTTTCTCTTTCTGCTCCTCCAATTGGCAGATGATAAATAGAGACGGAGAGACGTAGAGAGTACAAATGATTCCATACTGATAAAAAAGAAGAGTGAAAAGTCTGTGTTTCGATTAATCCTTTGGGAATTAAGGACACTTAAACACCTCCTTCATTTCACATGTCTCTTCTATCGTCTTAAGAATTAAATATTTAGAAATTTCTGCTGAAACAAGGACATTTTTCTTCGTTTCTGTACTTTATTCACTGCTTTTTGATGTTTTTGATGGAATTTTTTAGAATTTGGTGAGAATTTTTCGGTATGTTAGATAGTTCCTGTTCTTCTTTGCGTTCTCCACAAACATTCGAATCACAATATGTACTTTTCAATATATTCAACTTTTCAGAAGTTAAGAAACGGGAACTCTTGAAACTCTGAATTAGTTTTTAAACCATTTTTAATCTGTCTTGTGCTTTGTTGTCAATATATGTACTTGTTTCTGACAGTATGCAGTAGGGTATTTCCAGAATCTCTACAACTTTGTTTTATTGTCTTCAACATTCATTTTGATACTAAGGCAAACTTTCCGTCAGTTCTATAATAGATTTTAGAAACCGAAAATCTACATAAAACTGTCGACAATAAGTACTGTTTCATATTCACCCAATATTTTGTTCTCATTTTCTCTATTGTTGGTTTCTTTCTTTGTCGTTCCAACTGTTCCAACTGTTCCAACTGATCTAACTGTTCTAACTAAGTTGCTCCAACCTGTCACTGTCGAACGTACCGATCTGATTCCAGCAAACAACTTTTTTTCTGGAAACTATTCCCATCTGTTCATTTCTGCCATTGGCAACACTTCGTGACTCATAATTCTAAATCTCCTGTGAGAAATAAGACAGTTTGTAAGTTGAAATCTCATCTACTTGTTTCAAAAGTTCTGTGTTAGTTCTAGTACTTCTACCAAAAGATTGCGTTAAAAGAACTGGAATTACGTATTATTGACTGCAAAGTTTCAATGTTTCATTGTTTCTCAATATTCGATTTTAAAAAAATCTCGATCAGTCTAGCGTTGTTGGCTACGTCGCGTTGAAAATCCCTCACGATTTGGGGTGTTTCTGGGCGCCATAGTTATAGAAGACCTAATGTCCAAGAAATCTTTGACTTTGAAAACACAACTTTTTCGAGATCTGAAATTCCGAGTGTTCTCGGAGAATTTGTTTATCTGTGAATTTGACTACAGCTTCAACACAAACCTAGCGTATTTTTGTAAATAAAAAGGCACAATTTTATTGTTAACTCAAATCTTCGAGGTGATTTTCTACATTGTTTGAAGCACTATTTCTTCGACAAAGTTAGTGCTGTTCTTGGCAAAAATATGTTTCAAGATGAACTCAATTTAGTTTACGATCATTTTAAAAACATTCATTGAATTTCAGTTTTTGTGGAATATTTATTGCAACGTTGTCAGAATTCTTATTCTCAATTTTAACTCAAAATTTACTGCTTCAGATTTTTAGTTTCTGTTTGTGAAAACACTGACTACCGTTAATCGGAGGTTAAAATTTGCTCCGAATCTCTCCATAGCTTTCTTTTTTTAGTTGGAAAGTTTTTCAAAAAATTTGGTGAATCTTGATGCTATTTTTGAGCTATTACTCATTTAAATGTCTGAAATATTTTGCCTTCTAATGAATATGAAGAATTTCAGTTAAGATAACAACATTTGTTTTCTTTTGTACTTTAGACTTTTTGGAAGAATATTTCAACACGAAAATTCACTTTTCATGATGTTTTCATAGTTTTAAACAATGATACAAATTTCGATTTGACTTCGGGTAAATCATTATTGGTATGTTCAGCTCTAATGGCATTTACTGATCATTAGATACAAAAATTTATTTTTTGTTTCAAAACTATGATAAACTTGCGCTCATCTTGTCAAGTCAGTCCATACGCAATGCAAACTTGTAATTCCGGAACTTCATTTTCAAAAACTTCTAGAGTGAGAAAGTTCTGAAGGTGCTAGTTATGTGGGCAAAATCCTAGGTGGCCTTCAGATTTCCTTCAAGTTGGAAAATGAGAACATTCTCTGGAAAAGTTGACAGCAAAACATTATGGTCTCAACAATATTCTCATTTACTGATACCCAGTATTGTTTGTAAAGTGCCTAGTATTATAGGAATGATAATGTGTCGTTGGCTTCATTGTCTTCACTAATCTACCTGTTTGAAAATTAGGCGTAAATGTTCAATTGAAACTTATCCATACGCTAGCAACTTTGATTTACCAGAAACTGTGTCATCTACCCAACTTCTTCGTTTTTGGTTACCCAAGATGCATAGTTCAAAATGTTATTTATCGCTCACAACCCTACGATTATGACACTTGTGCGCTACAACAATAATGTTAGGTGTAAAACAGTAAATTTCACAAGTAAATATTTTAGTGATACATGCCGAAATCCTTAGAAAGATGGAATGCATGATATGTGGAGTGCCACTACTTGCTTTAATTTTGTATAAGCTTAAGACTGGCAAGAACACAAGTAAACTCTACAATGCCTTGGTTTAAGTTTCAATGAAATCTAATACTTCAGAACTGTTTTGTTCAAAAGTTCTACAGTTTTTATCTTGACCTCCTCGTTGAATTTAGGCTTGTATATTTTAGAGATTCGGTCTATGATGTGATGATGAAACTACAAATTTCTTCCTGTTTCTCACCCCATTCTTCTGACTTTTCTCATTAAGTTTTCGTTTCTTTCATCCTAGTTCCCATAATGTTTTGTGTTCGATTGTTTGCTCATTGTTCTCTCCTCCCAGGTACTTTGCTTCTTCCTGTTCTCATTTATTATTTTTTCGAGAGCTTCCCCTTCTCAAGACGTGTTGTTTTATTGATGTTAGGTGTTAGAACTCTTGACTACGTTCCAACAAGTGCACCTGTCGTCAAGGGAATCAAAGTGTAAGATTATGATGCAAATGCTCCAGAGGGAGCGAGCTCATTGAGAACGAATAGAAAATATTGTTCTGATTCCCCATTCTCCTTTTTCTTGAGTAAGTACTAGTCTTCAACTTTATCAAATTTATTGTCAGAACTCTGTATCGTGGCGGAATTAATATTGATCATGTGAGTGAAAGTTTCACTGATTTCTGAAACAGTAGTCCTAACATCCTTACGAACACATTCTTTTAAAGAAAGTTTCAGTTTCAGATTATTCTAAAATAAAAATAGATTAAGAGAAACTTGTTTATCTTGTAAAAATCTCCTGTTATTTTTATAATCATACAGGCCGACACGAGCAGACTCACCTTGCATCAGGCTAAGTTTTATGAGCGGAAAAATATACCAAAATGTAGATCTCGACGAGTTCTACATTCGTGATCTATTACGGGCCGGACGGCTATTTGTTAATCAACCGCGGGGCGTGATCAAGTTCCAAATAACGCAAAAATGGCCTAAAAAGCCATTGTAACCAGGCCCGTTGTAGGCTACAGACATAGAACGCAACGATATCTAAATTTTGGTATATTTTTCAGCTCATAAAACTCAGTTTGAAGCGAGTTGGCCCAAGTCGACCCGTTTCGGCCGGGTTGAAAAAAATTCAAATGTTTTTCGATTCTTAGAATTGTCAGTAGTTACACGCTTAAGGGTATGTGTGTTTTAAACCTAATTTTTCTAAATACAACAGTTTTAATCTTCATTGTGCTACACTGATACGGCGCCAATTATCTGTTTCCTATGTAAGTTTGATTTTAAAACAATTTGAAACTGTATTTATTGGAATTTGTCAATATCTCTTCTACGCTCACTGTTTCCTATTTCTTATTTCATTTTTAAACCTTATTTTCTATAGTTTCCAATACCTACCTTTGCATAATACTGAATGATCGAAAAGCCCCCTCGAATTTTGTTTACATCCCGTCCTCAATATACATAATGCTATATAATTCAAGCTTCCCACTCATCTAACCTTCTTCTTCTTGCTCACCAATCACCCACCCCTGAATTTCTCAATTATCCCTTATATTTCAGATACATAATTTTGTAAAACCACTAAAATCGGTAAACTGAAATTCCTCTCCGAAAAATTCTGATTAAATTTGCAATGAAACCGCAACAAATTCAATTCCTCTCTTTCTCTTTCTATTCATGCAAAAAAATGTATGCGTTCTTTGCTCACTTCTTCCCTCTCTCTCTCACTCTCTCTCTTACTCTCTCAGCTCATATCCAAAAAACACAATTTCTCTCTCTTCTCTTTCAGACACAATTTTATGCACCCAATTTATCATATCCTCCTTGCCGAAAAAGTGCTCAAAATACTCAGATAATGGCTCTGGACACAAAACCTCCCGTGAAACGGGCTGTTTCACGACCTGATGTTAAGAAATTTCGTGAGTTTTTGTATTGATCAAACAGGATTGAATAGAATTAATATTTCAGCATTTTTCCATCCATTTTCGAGAAGATTACACATTTGCTTGTTGTGTATGGTGAGTTTTTTATTTCTAACAGGATTGATTTGTATAATGTAGGAAATTGACTTTGATAGAAAATAAAGAAGAGGTGGAGCGGAAAGAATGTATATATTGGTCCATAAGGGTGTTACAAGGATTAAAAAAGAAAAAGGTCCGCAAAAAACAGATTTGGATTCAAAAATACGATAAATAAACTTAAAATTTTAATTTGACACTCAGCCAAGTCTTTATTTTAACCGTGCCAACCGTCGTGCGACAGAGCGCAATTGCGTGTCTTTATGCCTAGCACTGCTGTGTAAAATGACACTAGAAGTTTGAGCGACTCAAAAAAAAAAACCGTGTTGAAATTTCTCACAAATTATGTACACCTTTGGATATTAGTATTTGACAACATTTTGAAACATTCACTTATTTGTGTTGTTATGAGTAGGGCTCAAGGATATGGTAGGAATTGGCACAGTTGGGACGGGGGAAACGAGCTCTGTATTGACTTGAACTCACAATTTCGGTTGAGATGCTCGAAGTTGTTCAAATTTTTTGTTTTTTTGCGGTTCCGGAATCCACTAAATTAGAATCGTCTGATTTAGAAAGTAGTGACATCCAATACAACAAGCAAACTCGAAGTTTATTCTTTTATGCTATAAAATTTGTAAAATTTTAAATTTGAGTTATAGCACCTCTGTAACCGTGCTCATTTTCAATGTTCCTTGATTTTCATTAATTTTGGACGAACAAGATAGTTTAGAGGTAATAATTTCTACCTGTGCACTCATGTATTTGTGAGAATTTTGAAACAGGCATATTCAGTTTTAAAGTTGACAGATTCCTGGAAAAATAGAAATTGGAAAAGTGTATAGGTTTTGATAGTGCTCACGGGTCTTGGATTTAACGTCATATTAATGTTTATAACCGTACAAACAAGAAGTTTAATGAAACCTTAAATCCGTGAAATGTTTGCTGCTTCACCCAACTTGTTTTTCTTGTACATTTACCCAAACTATGCTGCCAATGACAAATTGAGAGTTGCAGGCTGGTTTCTGTTGTACAACATTCATGAGAATGCATATCGCTATCACAATGACTTGTATGATAAATTCAACTGCATTGGCGTTGGAGAATACTGTATTTCCGGAAGCAATTGATAGCAATACTTCGTCGATTTTTGAGGAGGTTGAACTGGTTTCAAATGGTGCGTGCTCCTCGACCAATGATAACAATAAGAAAGTTGTAGTGGATTATGGAGTAAGTTGCTTCTGCCGATAACCCCTCCAATCAACAATATTTCCAGGGACAATTGGTATGGAACAGTCAAGAACAAAACCTGATCTTCTCTGGAACATTCTGGGGATCCATCATTACCGTACTCCCATCAATGTTCTTTATCAATCGATACTCCCCGAGATATGTTCTTCAAGCGGCCGTTGGTTGTTATATTCTGATGACTGCCATCACTCCATACATTGCAACTCATTTTGGACCGTATCCTGTTTTCATATCAAGAGTTATTATGGGATTGGGGGAGGTAAGAATTGTTTGAATCTTGTCAAAATCTTGTTCAATTTATCCTACTCTTCAGGGTTTCATCCTTCCCGCCAACAACGCAATCCTCGCCAACTGGTTCCCGAGTGCTGAAAGAAGTACTGCAATATCTCTATTCACAACTGGTAATCAGATGGCTGGAGCTGGTGGAAATCCAGTGGCTGCGTCACTTTGTGCTTCTTCTTTCGGATGGCCATCGATTTTTTATTTTGCAAGTGAGTTTTTAGAAATTAATTGTTAATTCTTCATTTTATGATCCAGGCATAGTCTCAACCATCTGGTCAGTTTGTTGGTTCCTTACTGCATCCAATCAACCATCGAAATGTAAAGTTATGACAAAAACGGAAAGAGAGTACTTGGATGCAAATGTTGTTAGGAGATCGAATAAGACTAATGTGAGTTTTTGAAATGAATGAGCCAGGTTTATCAAGAGAAAATAAGTTGCTGAAACATTCATGGTATAGGGAGAACAGTAGAAAAATCATGGATTTTGCGCTTTGACAAAACTATTTTTTAGTGGAAAGCCTTTCTCAGAACTTTCCTGGAAAGGCTAAACGCCAATTTTTCTAAATGACACTACCGGTGTGTCAAATCCAAACAAGATTTTATAAAATCTATGTTCTTGAGAGATTACTCCAATTTATTTGCAGGCACTCTGTTAATACCAAAACTTTTTGTGAGTTAACATAAAGAATCAGAGAAACAGAAAAGTTAGTATTTTCAGGAACATTTCGCAGCTTCCTGTTTCACATTCCACATCTAAACTATACTAGACCTTCATCGAATAATATCCTGCGCATTATATAGCGTACAATTTCCAGCGATCCCTCGTAGTTCCATATGCAAAAATCTTGAAGTCTCCTGCATTCCTTGCCCAACTGCTCTGTCAATTTGTTATTAATTCAATTGTGACTCTTCTTCAAATATATCTACCCAACTACTTCAAGGATGTTCTTCATTTGGGAGTTATTGCAGTAAGTTTATTCGGTTTGAAATGGGGAAAAATGTACTGTTACAAGGGGTCTGTAACTGAGTGATTGTTTATTTATTTACGATGATTCAGTAACAAATCTGGAGTACATTTATGAAACTTCACTGATAGAATACGGCCTTCAAATCAACTTTTGATAGAAATTCATTTGTTCACAGCGAATTGAAGCATATTCATACCATTTTACTGTTCCGAGTACCAAGTGCTCCAGAGGACACTAAATTTTAACATCACTATTGAAACAGTGCCTATATATTTTCCTTTCAGAATGGAACCTACACTTCCATCCCGAATATTGTGAATTTCGCACTGAAGATTGTATGGGGAATTGCTATTGATAAAGCAAAGGAGAATAAGACAATCAGTGGAACATTTGCAGTCAAATTGTCACAATCTATTGGTGAGTGTAGGGTACCAAGGGTTCATGGAAATGGAGAGCAGGTTTATTACGGTTTTGTGTTGTTGGCTTAACAAGAAACCCAATTCCTGATATCAATGTGGTCTTATGAGAATCAGTTGAACTCAAGCCTTGATCGTTACCGGGTCGGGTTGAGCGGAATTCCGCGTTCCGCCTTTCGCTTACCATCTTCCGAAAACTTTTCATTATTGTCCCCTTCGAGAAAACTGTGTAACATACTAATTTTCAATACACGGCTAAAGGACCATTGTCTTTACCATTTTCACAGAATTTTATACAACTTTCCCAAAACCGTATAAAAATATATATTTCAGCTAACTTTGGCGGTGCTCTCTTCATGATTCTCATTACATTCTACGTGGATTGCACCAATCCAACTCTTGGATTTCTTTTCTTCTGTATGATGTGAGTACTTCAGCTCTTGCTACTACTTTTAAATGAAAACTTTCCTGCCCAACCTTATTCTTTCCCCTTTTCAGGTACGGTTGCATGGGAACTCTAGTCAGTGGATTCTACACATCTCTCCTCTCATTAGCTCCCAAATACACTGCAACAATGTCTTCGATATCAGTTTTCTGTGCAATGATGGGAAGATTATCGACACCTGCGATTGTTGGATTAATTAAGAAGGAGGTGAGTATGATGACAGAGATACACCAGGAATTAAACAAAATTTTTTAAATGAACTGAAATGAAAATCGAGAAACGGTACATTTTGAACTGTTTCTAGAAAGTTTCATTAACAGTTCTCTTTTACTTTTTCCCAATATATCGATTGCACCTCTAATCAACCAAAAACTATCACAATGTAGATTTCGGATCTGAAAATTGAAATTCACTATTTGAAATTAAAAGCTTGATTTGTCACTGTTATTCAAATTTACTTTACTGTTACCGACACTTGCCATAAACAATACGATTTCAGCAAAAATAATAACTTACTATTAGGCATTAGGAGTTCAGATAGTCTCATTAAGAGGCACTATCTGTAAGAGTGGGAATGTTTGTGTTGGGCCTTGGCACAGTTGCAAAAAGTTGTTTCAATCCAAACTCTTTTTACAGTATATGTACCCCTATGGTAGTGATTTACAAAAAATATGTCACCAGTCCTCTATGACGTCATCATAGGAAAATATGACCAATAATTGACTTTTCACCCAAAAATTCATAAAAATTTCAATTTTTCAAATAACTTTAGGAAACTATTGGCAACATGTTAGGAGTGATTTTGACTACCTCCACACAAATTTCCAGCCCCTCAGACACCCCAGAAACCGTTCAAGTGAATTCCATTTTCATGTTTTTCCAACTTTTCTCGAAAAATCCCTCTAGAAGTACTCAAATTTCAAATCGTATTCGTATTTTCCGCAAAAAGTTCTATTAGGTTCAATTAAAATCATCAGAAAACCATTGCACCATCTTCAGATATTACTCTTTTACTAAACATTTGTAATTTTGCATCAATGTTCTGAACGTTTTTGAATCAAAATAATGTTGAAATATTTTTTCGATAAAAATTTTGATCCATGGGGGGGACCCTTATGTGATTTTCGAAATAAATGGAAAAATCTCAAAATGGTCCAATGGTTTTTCATTTGTCTTATTTTGATTATTTGTTAAATTTAGCGAGTATCAAGTACATTACTTGAAATTTGTGTACTTCAGTACAAAATATTGATGAAAATGTCAAAAAATGGGAAAAAATTTCGATGAAGAAAAAAACGAAATCGGTTCAAACCAATTTCTGAGATGTATAATCTTGGAATTGGTTTATTCTAACTCTTTTCTCAATATTCTGATTATTTTCGGAACACATTTTTTCTTTGAATTTTTCGTGAAAATTTTTTTTTCATAAGGGGGGACCCTTATGTGATTTTTGAAAAAATCAAAAAATCTCAAAATGGTGCAATGGTTTTTTGATGATTTTAACTGGACCTAACAGAACTATTTGCGGAAAATACGAATACGATTTGAAATTTGAGTACTTCTAGAGGGATTTTTCGAGAAAAGTTGGAAAAACATGAAAATGGAATTCACTTGAACGGTTTCTGGGGTGTCTGAGGGGCTGAAAATATGTGTAGGGGTAGTCAAAATCACTCCTAACATGTTGCCAATAGTTTCCTAAAGTTATTTGAAAAATTGAAATTTTTATGAATTTTTGGGTGAAAAGTCAATTATTGGTCATATTTTCCTATGATGACGTCATAGAGGACTGGTGACATATTTTTTTTAAATCACTACCATAGGGGTACATATACTGTAAAAAGAGTTTGGATTGAAACAACTTTTGCAACTGTGCCAAGAGGAATCCTCATCTTACAGACAACGCCTCTTAAGTTAGAAAAAAATGAATGGTGCTGGAAAGCTATAGAGAATGTGTTCCACTGATATGTATATGCGACCATTAGGGTTGACAACGTGTCAACTCTAAAACTTTTGTGTCATTTCTAGTCAAATGTTCATTATTATTGCTCCTGACATCACCAGCCATAACAGTTTTTTTCTGGAAACTGTAGTCAGATCATTTTTCTGTTAAGCAACTGGTTAGCGATCGGGTCAGTGATGCAAATATTCTCAATATTTAATTCTCATTCAGGTGAAACTGTAGAATTTGTGATATCAATCACCTAATTTAAGGGATAAGAAAAATAGTTCAGTTTCAGCTAGTTTTGAAAATATTTAAGGACATCGAGCATTAATTTACGGAAACTGAAGGTCTCATTTGAGTACCACGTGAAACAGATGTCACATCATTGACTAACTTGATAATATTAGTCACAAGGCTCTAGAGCTCGTGGTAGTTCTTTGTTGTGTCTGTATATAAGATACTGTCTTTAATTTCACAACTAGAAACACATGGACCGTAGGCTGAAACATTTCGCCTTCTCTCCCTCAGGGTTCACACGGATCATAAACCTTATTGCACTTATAATCTCTTTATGTTCTTGGGTGGCAGGAGAGTGCTCATTTTAACATAAGGAATCTTACTAGTTCGTTAGTTTCTCTAGGCTTACCGTAAAACCCGCAACTTTTTGATATCTCTTTGAGAAAAAAGATGAGCTGCGTTGAATAGACTTTACTGGGGCACCTCTATTAGAGTTTTACGGTATATAGGCGGATCTTCTTTCCACGTGTAAGTTCACAATCAGGGTTAGGCGATCACTTGGATAGGTCATGCTAGGTACCGCCACAATTCGTTAACATATCGGAATCAAAATCACTTACTTATGTATCACAACTACGTGAAACTGTAAATGTACCAAGACTTCGGCTAATAACTGTTTCACAATGTTTTCAAAATCCTCAAATTATATTATTTCACCAATACTTGTTTTTTTTTCCAGAACACTCTCTCTGAATGGCAGACTCTGTTCCTCGTGTGTGCTGCAGCCAACATTGTTTGTGGAGTTGTCTTCTTGCTGTTTGGATCAGGTAATCATCTTTCTACGGGAAATCTTACGGTACAAACTATATTCCAGGAGAACTACAAGAATGGGGTGAAGAGGATGAAGTGAAGGAGACGAAAGCGTTCGGAGAGAAGACTCCGTTGGCAAGTATTCAGAATCTACGAGCGGATTCAGAAGACAATGACGTGTTCCAATCTGCATTGGACATGGATATTCCAGAGATTCAATTGAATGAAATCACGTTGACAACTGAAGAAAGGCAACGATTTCAGAGAAGAATTCGAGAAGATTCCATGTGTTTGTAATCATTTCAACAAATGCGCTCTATTGATAAAGTGCAGTAGAGCACTCTTTCCTATTTATATCTTCCTTTTGCCCTATCTGGTTGATGATCTCTATCGTGTAGTTGTTTCTGACCCAATGTTTCCCCCCGATTGTGATTTTTATTTATTTTCTTATTGAGAAACATTTCATTTAGTTTAATAAATCACTTTTTTTCTTTTTTATTTGCAAGACTATGCGTACCTACAGTAATACTCGACTACATTCTCGTAAAGATTTTAAGAGCTGAAGTGGCACAAATTGTGAATAACAATATTTTAATAGGTTTTTAGTATAATGTGCACAAAAAAACGCTGAAAAACTACTCGAAAACTATAAATTTCGACGAAAAAAAGGATTCTCTCTAAAAAATTAAATAATCAATTAAAGGAGCATATCCAAAATTAGTGTTTTCGGTTTCGCAGCGATATACAGTAAATATCCCAAAACTATTAAAACTACAGAAAAGTTCTATGTCGTTGCGAGACCCATTTTTGAAAATCTTGATGTTCCTTTAATAAAATATATTTTTCTTTTGAAAATTTAATTTTTTAAATCGAAAATTGAGTTTTTGAGTTGATTTTCGGTAAAATTCAGTGCAATTTTCAGAAAAAATAATTAGCTATGTTATTTAAATCAATAGATATCACTTTTTCAGTTAAATCTGCAACATTTTCAGCTAAAAATCACTTTTTTGTACTTTCCCAACCGAAAAATCTATTTTCCCGCTCATTTTCCTCGATTGGAGATTGCAATCTCTACTTCAAAAACCTCCATAAATCCTTCATTTTTTTCCCGCGCGAACACTTTTTTATCCTTGAAAAGTGAAAGAGTAAACGCGCGTAGTGTTATTACACGTCAGTGTTACGAGAGATGACGAAATGAACAAATAGTAGAATTCGAATGGAAAAAAGAGAAATGAAGTGGGGACATTTATATTCTCTCTCTCACTCAATGAGATGGAGAGAATGCTAATTTCTTTTCGAAAATGTGCGGATTTTCGAAAAAAGTCAGGTGGTTTTTGGCAAATTTGAGCTGTTTCCAGACGGATTTTGAAGTGAATTTTCAGTTTTTTTGTTGAAAATCATGGATTTTGTCGAAAAACATCCTTTCTGAAGTTGTTTTTGCCAGGTTTGATTTGCCACGTGGCGCTCCATTTGGCTTCACAATTTTCTTCATAAATTCGGTTCAATCTCTTGAATTTTGTCATATTTTTCAAATATTTTTGGCTATTTTCACTTCAAAACCACTTTTTTTTTTGGAAAAATCGCTTTCACAGCCATTTTCTCATCAAATTTCGCAAAAATGGAGTGTTTTTCGTCGAAATTTGCCTATTTTTTGCAGTTTTTCGACCTTGAAATTCTATTTTTGACACTTTTTCAACTGAAAATGACAATTTCAGTTTTTTCCAATAAAACCCCATCAAAACTTATAATTTTCCTTGAAAACCTACATTTTGATTGAAAATTGCTCAAAAAAATGCAATTACAGCGAACTAATTTCTCTGAAAACCATTTCGAAAATCCATATTCACTGTTGAAAAACGAGAAAAAGTACACCGAATTTGGACACTTTCAGGCTATTTTTTGTTCTGGAAAATGAGAAATGTCTTCTTTTCTTCAAAAAATAAAACAATTTTTTGAAATTTTTTCGATTTGTCATCAAAAATGTGATCATTTCTGATGATTTTTCAGAATTCCTTCTAATTCTGAATGGTAGTCGAAAATTTGACTGTTTCGCGAAAAAAATTCAAAAAATTCAAAAAATTTGAAATTTTAACTTTGGCGCCGCCACTTTCAGTCTATTTTTGTTCTAAAAACTATTATTTCTTGAAATTTCCGCTATGAGCAATCATTTTCGAATTCAAAAACATAATTTTTCTTTACAGATTGCTGTAATAAGCGATTTTTTCCCTGAAATTCTCCCGTATTTTATATATTTTTTGCTCTACTCTTTCTTTTTCAACCTTAAAGCCCCCATTTTTCATCGAAAATGTGAACATTTCCGATGATTTTTCAGAATTTCTTCCAATTGATTGTCGAAAATTTGACATTTTCGCGAAAAAAACCGAAAAAATCGGAAATTTCTTGTCACTTCTACTTTCTTCTCATATCTTCTTCGTTATTTTTTAAACCTCACCATCTTTTCCAGAATGCGTGTTCTCATCGGGTCTCTTCTCCTCCTCCTTCTCTGCCTACAGGCTCCGCCCATTCTCTCCCATCAACACTCTCACGATGAAAAAAGTGGAATCTTGACGAAATTGGATATAGAGCATTCGGAAGAGTTGCATGATCATTCTGATGATCATCATGATCATGACCATGACCATGAACACGGCAATTGGCACCGAAAGAATCAGACGAATCAAAAAATGCATCCATCTCGACTGAGCACTCTGAAAATCTGGGTGTTCTCGTTGACGGCGGTCGTCGGAATCTCGTTGGCGCCGTGCACTCTTTTGTTCTTTATTCCGGCGCAGGTAGGGCAGGATTTGTAGTGAATAAATTTGTTTTTTCGAGGGGTTTTGCACTGAAAAACTGAACAAAATGCGGATTTTCGGAAAATCAGGCGGTTTTCTGACAAGTTTGAGCTGTTTCGAGACGGATTTTAGAGTGAATTTTCAGATTTCTGTTGAAAATCAGGTTTGCCACGTGGCACTGCATTTCGCTTCTCAAATTTTGGTTTTTATCAGATTTAAAATGTGTGATTCTGACTGTTTTGATAGCGAAAATGAAAATTTTTTATTTCACGATTTTCATTGATTTTTCAGGTTCTTCTCTAGGAAAATTGAGTTGAATAAAATAATTTTGTCAGTTTTTAACAGAATAGAACATTTCCAGCACGAAAAACGGCGAAAATCTTATAAAAATAATGTTTTTACGCTTGAAAAACCTAAAAAATTCGGTTTTTAGAATAAATATTTCTATTTTAGCACAAAAAATGGAAAAAAAAAACAAAAAATAATAAAAAATAATGCAAAAATCTTCATATTCAGTGCAAAATCCATCGAAAAATCATCATTTTCACCACTAAAAACCTATTAAAACCCAAATTTTCCCCATTTCCAGCACGCGAATGGACCATTTCTGAAGATTCTGTTGGCATTCGGTGCGGGCGGTCTACTCGGAGACGCTCTTCTTCATATCATTCCACATTCATTGAGTCCACATGATCATGATCATGATCATGGACATTCTGATCATTCTCATGATCATTCCAATCAACTTCGTGTAGGAATCTATGTTATCGCTGGAATTCTCGTGTTTATGATGGTTGAGCAGTTGGTTCGCATTATTAAGGGTAAATTGGTGGAAAATTATGCGAAAAGAGGGAAAAAATCATGTTTTCATGCTTACAATCGCTAAAAACTACTGTTTTACGCTTAAAATACCCGAAAAACGCGATTTTTACGCCTAAAATCTTATAAAAATCATGTTTTAACGCTTAAAATAGCAGAAAAATACGATTTTTGTCGCGAAAATTGCCATAAATTTTCATTTTTGTAATTCCAGGCGGTCACTGTCATTCGCATGAAAACGGACACATTGTCGCCGATGAGCATCGTCATTTGAATGATCATCATTCAGAGAAGAAACAAGAAGTCGAGGGATTGAAGGTAAAAAAAATACCGGAAAATAGGGGGAAAATAAGAAAAAAACGCTTATTTTCGCAAATTCCAGCATTTTTTTGATACTTTCAGACATCCGTACGAATAGACACACAGAAATAAACTGATTTTAATGATTTTTTGATATTGAAAATTGCTATTTTTAAGCTCCGCCCCCTTTTTCTGACGATTTTTGGCATCCCGGTTTTCATGGAGAAATTCTCTAAAATTAGACTCATTTTTCAAGAATTAGGGATTCCAGGCCACCAGAGCTGAAAACCCCCTAATTCTTGAAAAATGAGTCTAATTTTAGAGAATTTCTCCCTGAAAACCGGTGAAGATGGGAAAAATCGTCGGAAAAGTAGGCTGAGCTTCAAAAAACATCAATTTTCAGCTCAAAAACCATCAAAAATTGGTAAAAATTTGTGTATTTCTGTCGTCCGATTGTCTATAATTATCAAGAAATGTCCAGATGTCTGTCTGTGTATCCAACAGTCCAGATGTCCGCCTAGGAGACATCCGGACATCTGGATATACAGACGGACAATCATTTTGTCTGTCTGTGCATCTATACGGACATCTGGACGCACAGACAAACAGAAAACCCCAATCCCCAAAATTAAACGATTTTCAGCCAAATTCAGTCAATTTTAGACATTTTCCATCTGAAAACCGATACGATTTTCAGCCAATTTTCAATGAAAATCCTGAAATTTGACATCTCATTTCAGGACATAAAAGCGAGTGCCTATCTCAATTTGGTCGCCGATTTCGTGCACAATTTGACAGATGGATTGGCGATTGGAGCATCATTTTCAGCTGGAAGTACTCTCGGATGGATTACGACTTTGACTGTTTTACTCCACGAATTGCCTCATGAAGTCGGCGATTTTGCGATTTTGGTTCAGTCGGGATTCTCGAAATATCAGGTATTTTAATAGGCTCCGCCCCTTTCAGATTCTGAAACTTCAGAAAATTCTTTCATCATTGGAGCATATACGCTGAAAATCGCTTCAAAAATCGTTCTCCTGACTCTAAACGAGCTTATGTGGAAGAGTTTTTCAGCTCGGCTGTGTAGTCCTCTCGGACAAAATTTCAAAAATGTCTCAATTCCTCGTTTCCTCGCTATTTTCTGCGATATAAATTGAATAAAACACGAAATTTTGTTGAAAAAGAGAGAAAACTAGGAATTGAGCAAGAAAAATTGTCCGAGAGGACTACACGGCCGAACTGAAAACCTCTTCCACGAAGGCTCATTTTGAGTGAGGAGAACGATTTTTGAAGCGATTTTAGCATATATGCTCCAATGATGAAAGTTTCTTAGACTTTTTAGAAGTATCAGAATCTGACTCCGCCCCCTTTTCCAGGCCATCCGTATGCAAGCAGTCACCGCTCTCGGCGCCATCACTGGATGCATATTCTCTCTTGTTGTCTCGAATCCGTCGAATTCTCTGAATTCAAATGCTGCAACGAGTCCAATTATGCCATTCACTGCTGGTGGTTTCATATACATTGCGACTGTCTCTGTAATTCCTGAACTTTTGGAATCTGGAGAGCATCGGAATATGTCGAAAGTTGCCAAAATGGCACAGAGTTTGGTTCACGTCATGGCTATTTGTATGGGTGTTGGAATGATGTATATTGTTAGTCTAGTGGAATAAATAGGATGGTGAGTTTATCTAGATAAAGGAGGAGAAATTGTGTGATTTTTCGTGTTAAAAAAAATAAAATTCATCTAATTTTTTCGATTTCTAACCTAGAAATTCAAAAATTTCAGCGAAAACTACTCTGGAAACCATCAAAAAACAAACATTTTAGTGATGGCCGAGTTTTTGCGTTTTCTAGGCCACCGATTGGAAAATTCGGCCATGGAGCGTTTTTCACGATTTTTAGATATTCTATAAAGATGCTTCTCATAACCTCTTTATACAGTAACCCTCGTTTTCTCAGAAACTCACCCGCATTCGTATGAAAAATCGGGACTCTCGGATTTGAAAAACAACTGTTTTCAGCATATTTGTCATCAATGAAAATGCTGAAAATATACCTAAATGCAGATCTGTGTCTCTGATATAACTCGTACCGTCTTAGGATTCAATATTGTACGATCTCCGCCTTTTTGGCACTACAAAATCGAAAAGAAACTTTTTTCGAACATTTTGACACCGAACAAAACCGGAAAATTCAAACAATAATTTCAAGAAAACTCTTTGAAAAAATAAGTTTTTCGGAGTTAAAAATCTTGAATTTCTATGAAAACTGTAAGTATTTCAAAGAAATGCTCCGAAAACATGTTTTTGAATACAAAATTAGAAAAAATTGCAGAAAAAAAAATCAAAATTGACTACTTTTGTTACTTAATTTTGACAATTTCAGTGAAAATTTTCGAAAATTTTCGAACGGGTTTTTTTTGGAAAACCACCGAAAAAATCGGAAAATTTTCTTTTCCGCACAGCCCTCATTGAATCCACTTTCAGTATAGTTTAATCTCTTAATACTCATTTTGAAGCGAGAAATGATCTTTCATTTTGAGTCATTTTTCAGATGACATCAACTCTCTCCATTCTCTCCTTCTGAATAACCTAATTACCCTTCTTCATCTTTTTCCCTTTTTTCTCCCGTCATTTCTAAAAATAACTCAACATTCCCCCTAATTACGAAATAACTCACTCTTGCTCTGTAGCTCTCTTATAGCTCATTTTCATGTTTGATTCGATTTTGCAACAAGTCAATGACGTCATTCCTTATGAAATGACGTGTTTAGGGAGAGAGATAGAGAGAGACGCAGACAGATTTCGGGGGGAGGAGCCAGATGGAAGAAGAAGAAGAAGAAGAGGATATAAATAGAATTGAGCAACCTGATACGAACCTTTTCTAGTTTTTTTCAGAGAGTTTTCGCTGGAAAATTTGAAATTTACGATTTTTTTTCCCCAATTTCTCTTTAAAAAATCGAAAAATCCACAATTTTTCTTTAAAAATCCAATTTCCCGACTCAAAAATATATTTATTTTCTATTTTCAGAGCTCGCCTTCTCGCTCTTCTCAATTCTCGATCGAGATATCTCCAATTGCCGTCTTCAGTTTTAACCGTATTTATTTATTTGTTTCCCGTTTTTGTTAATTAATCAATTACCCACTTTTTCCCTCCGGATCTCTCTTTTCCCCCATTTATTTCTCATTAATCGTGATGATTTGCATTTTTAGCGAAAAGAAGGTGTGTCTTTGAACCAAAAATGAGAAAGAAACAAAAATTCGTTATTCTGCATTCGGAATCACTCCTGTTAAAATTTAAAAAACCGCGCGCTTTAGTCTACCACGTACAATGCACTTGATCTTACGAACAATCACACCAATGCACCTTATTTTACGAGCAAGTCGGTGTCGATTTACGCGGAATTTTCTATTTTTATCATGTTTTTGGTCGTTTCTCCTTCGTTTTTAATGTGATCTCTCCCATTTTTTTGTGTTTTACTGTTCTAATATTAATCTATCTTCTTCTATTCCATTAGTTCCACTCGAGAATTCCAAATTTTCGGTTTAATTAAATGTTTTGTTCGAAAAAAATAAAACATATTTCCGGTGATGATTTACATCTTTTCTACTTGTTTTTTTTTGTAAACATTCAATTCTCTATTTCTCTTTCTCTCTCATTTCTCTGAATCCCGACAAAAATCGCCTGATTAAATCACTCTTATTAAAATTTGAAAAACCGCGCGCTTGAGTCTACCACGTACAATGTACGTGATCTTACGAGAAGTAACATACAATGCACCTTATTCTACGAGCAAGGAGGTGTCGATTTACGCGGAATTTTCTATTTAGGAATTTTATCAGGTTTTTTGTCGTTTCTCCTTCGTTTTTAGTGTGATCTCTCCAATTCTTTTTTTGTTACTATTGTAATATTAATCTCTTCATCTCTATTGCATTGATTCCGCACGAAAATTCCAGTTTTTGGCGATTAACCTGCATTTTTTGTACGGAACTGATAGAGAAATGTTATCGGTGATCATTTCATTTTTTTGAAAAAGATTAAAACTGTTTCGGGTGATGATTCATATCTTCTTTTCTCCTTTTTTGTTACCATCCGTTCTCTATTTCTCTCGAATGTCTCCGGTACAGCAGATTTTCGAATTGTCAAAGTTTTCTCAATTACAGGCTAAAAATCCGATTTTTCAACAAAAAAAAACCAGAAAAACTTGAAATCAACCCAGTTTTCTCTCCAATTTTCTCTCGATTTCCTCATTTTTATTCTTGCGTTTTCTGCCCATCTGTTTGTCGTTTCATCCAGATGTCCCTCTCCATTGTTTTCTTCTCGAAAGAGCATCTAGGCATCAACAATTACGACCCCAAATAGACGGGGCTCCAATTTCATCTCCTCTCCTCTCATTTCCAGTGGTATTTTCCACAACAATTTCAACAATGAGATGAGAGAGACGCAGACATCTCCGTTTCTCTCTTTATTTCTCTGCGTCTCTCTTGTTGTGACCTCTCTCTCTCCTCTATCTTCTTCATCTTCGGTGTTGCTTCACCTCTTTTTTCCCTTTTTTTCTCATTTTTCAATTTCCCTTTTGTTTTCAACCAGCATTTTGATCGAATTGCATTCATATGTTTCTTTCAAAATCTCATTTTCCATTTTCCGACCAAAAAATATGTTTTTTCCTTTTTCAGAGGTTGCTTCCACTATCCACAACTCACGATTCACCGACTCCAACTTCAATTTTAATAAATTTAATTTAATATTTTCTTTTTTTTTTGTTAGTTTTTTTTTCTTCTTCTTGAAAATTTGCATGTTTAGCATGAAAAGGTGTGTTTTTGAGCGGAAACGCTAACAAAAAGCGAGAATTTCGTGCGTTTTCCGCTCAGAATCTGCCAGAAATTGTAGAAAATTGTCACGAAAATCGCATCTTTCCGTGGTTCTTGTGAATCTAAACATTTTGTGTGAAAGTTGTCATTCTAAGTTCAAAATTTAAAAAACCGCGCGCTTGAGTTTTTCACGTACAATGTACTCGATCTTACGAACAATCACATACAATGCACCTTATTTTACGAGCAAATTGGTGTCGATTTACGCACGAATTTTCTATTTTTAAATAGAAACAAAAATTATGTTTTGATCATTTCTCTTCCATTTTTTGAGTTTAACTGTTCTAATATTAATCTTTTCATCTTCTTTGCATCGATTCCGCTCGAAAATTCCGGTTTTCGGCGGTTTAACCAAAAAAATTTGTTCGAAAAGATAAAAAACGTTTCCGGTGGGGTGATTCATATATTCTCTACTCTTTTTTGTTATCACGTGTTCTCTTTTTCTCTCTATTTCTCTCTTTTCCCATTCGTAACCCTTATAATCGTCCATTTTGTTTACTTTTCGCTTGATTTTTTGCCTTTTTCTTTTTGAATTTTCCTTGTAGAATTTGAAGCAAAAAAGTTTTCAGCGCCCCCAAATGAATCAGCCATCGTCACTCGGCATAGTGGACTCTTCTAGACCAAAAACCAATGTTAGACTGACAATTTCAGCAAAGTAATAACTAAAAATCCATACTTGTCAAGGCCTGGCTTCAAAAAACTTCAATTTTTGTCTTTTTTTACAACATTTTTGATGATTTTTCAAAATTTCCTCTAATTCTGAATGGTAGTCGAAAGTATTCAAAAAAATTGAAATTTCCACTTTGGCGCCAAGCCTTAACAAGTATGAAAAATTCCAACTCTTCCAACAAAATTCCCTTCCCATTCCAGCCATCTACAAGATCTCGACGTCTTCTCGAAATCCGATCCGATCTGTTTGATTTACGAGAAAACGAGTGGAAAGAAGTCGACGACGACGGAATCAATTGAATTAGCCACGTGGCAAGATGCTCAATGGACGGAAAGAGGAAGAACTGAAGTGGTGATGAACAATCTGAATCCACAATTCACAAAGACATTCCTTCTACCGTATTTCTTCGAAGAAACACAGTTGTTACGCTTCGAAATGTAAGAAAATGAAAGAAATTTGAGAGTTTTTGAGTCAGAAACGAGTCAAAGGCGCGCCAGAGGCATGCAATTCTTCCAAATTCTCAAAAAAGGATTTCAGAATTGAAATTCCGCTGAAATTCTCAAGAAACTAGTTATTATTAATGATTTCAGATAAATTTCAGGCATTTGAATTCTGAATTTTGTCAGAAACTTACGTTTTTAAGCTCGAAATAACTGGAAAACGCGTCAAAGGCACTCCAGGCTCCGAAATACGGACAATTTCCTGTTTTTAATCAGAAAATTTCAAGTTTAAAATGAACAAACGCGTCAAACGCGCGCCTGCCTCCGAAAATCGAACAATTGTCTAAATTTTTATTGTTTTCTATCAAATTTAAAATGTATAAACGCGCCGAAAGCGCACCAGATATGAATTTTTTGATGTTTCCTGCTCTAAATTTAGAGTCTAAATTCCATACTTTCTCAAATAAATTCTTATTCAGATACGACGCTGATAGTCCAAACGTTGGCCAAGACCTGTCCTCCCATGATTTCTTGGGTCGATTCGAATGCGTTTTGGCGCAAATTGTCAGTTATTCGACACTCAAAGCACATCTCGGAAAACATGGAGAAATTGGAGCTCAGTGGAGAAATAAGTCAGTCAGGGAATGGGAGATTTTCATGATTTTTTTGTGAAAAAAACGGGTTTTTCGTCCTAAATAACCTTGAAAATTATGAATTTTCAGCTATAAATTGACCAAAATTCCATTCAAGACCCGGGTACTTGGCGCCAAAGTTGAAAATTCAAATTTCAAATTTTTTCGAGTTTTTTGTCAAATTTTTGACTATAATTCAGAATTAGAAGAAATTCTGAAAAATCCTCAAAAATGATCCCATTTTGATAAAAATTGGTTCAGTTTTGAAGCCGGCCTTGACAAGTATGCAAAAATCGAAAATTTCTGAATTTTTACCGTTTTTTGAGTCAAAAAACCCTAAAAATCATGAATTTTCAGCTATCAATCGACAAAAAACTCATTTGTTTCGTCTAAAAATCGGAATTTTGCAGAGACAAAAACACGAAAACTGGTTCAATCACAATCCGTGCGGAGGAGGATGAAAAGATGGAGAAGATTCAATTCGACGTGTGTGGAGAGTCGTTGGATAAGAAGGATTTGTTTGGAAAATCTGATCCATATCTCAATTTTAAACGGAAATTTGATGATGGAAGTAGTCATTTGGTGCATCGAACAGAAGTGAAACAGAAGACATTGGATCCAAGATGGGCGACTGTTCAGATTAATACACAGACATTGTGTGGAAAAGAGGGCGATAGGTTCGTATTAGCACGGCACGCTTTTTACAACCGCGCTCTACCGAAATCGATGAAAATAGTGTGCGAAATTGAGAGACGCAGATAAAAAGAGACATTTTTCAAGGGCATTTCGGTGGAGCGCAGTTGTAAGGACTGAGTTGAGCAAATGACAGACTGTGCTCTGATAGTAAGCCACGCCCCCTTCCAGCTGTCTACTAAACCGCGCTTTTCTTGTGACAAGATAGCTGAAAGAGGGCGGGGTTTAATATCAGAGACGGAAAATGAGGTTTGACTCCGGGATCAGGGCTGTGAGAAACATTTTCCGGAAAACTTTGTCTCCAAAAAATTTGAACAAAATTTCAACAAATAGTCTGAAAAAATCGGATGCAAAAATCTTGAATTTGTATGAAAACTGTAAATATTTCGAAGACAGACCCCCAGAAACCTGTTTTTGAGTACATTATTAGAAACAATTTCAGAAAAATTCGAGAAATCACTATTTTTAACTATTTTTTGAAAATTTAAGCAGAAATTTCATAATTTTTTCAAACGATTTTTTTTTCGAAAACTACCCGAAAAAAGTTTTCGCACAGCCCTCGTCCAGATGTCCGTATAGATGCACAGACAGACAAAATGATTGTCCGTCTGTATATCCAGATGTCCGGAAGTCGGACATCTGGACTATTGGATACACAGACAGACATCCGGTACACAGAAGATCAGTTAGGCATTTTAGGCCAATTTCTTGATAATTTCGGACATCCGGACGACAGATACACAGACACACAGAAATACACCGATTTTAAACGCTATTTGATGGATTTTGAGCTGAAAATTGCTGTTTTTGAAGCTCCGCCCGCTTTTTCCGACACATTTTTCGAGAATTCGGAGTTCCCAGCCATCACATCTCGCAATTTTCTGTTTGAATCTCAAATTCTTGAGAAATTAGTTCAATTTTAGAAATTATTGATTTTTCATTTCACAATTCTCTCTCTGTTTTCAGACCAATTCTAATCGAGTGTTACGATCACGACAAATGGAAGAAGTGAGTTTTTGTTTTTTCTTTCCCTTGTTAGTCGTGTCGTGTCCTTTTTGTTTCAATATTTCCCCCAATTATTCGTGTTTTTTTTTTGTTTCTCCAAAAACACGGCACGGTGTTTGTAGGGGTGAAGAGCCGCGTGGTGAAGCCAAATTTTCTAGAGACGACTTGATTGGAACGGCACAAACTACACTAAACGAGTTGTTGAAAGGAGGTCCTGGAGGGGGAACCGTCGAGATTTTGGTAAGATTTGAGAAAGTGCGCTCCATTGAGAATCTAATTTTTTAGCTGACAAATGAGAAGAAAAAGGCGAAAAAAGGAGACAAGTACAAATCATCGGGAACTCTGAAAATCTGGAATTCAAGAATAGTCGTCGAACCGACATTTCTTGATTTCATATCAGGTGGAACTCAATTGGATTTCGCCGTCGCTGTTGACTTCACCGCGTCGAATGGAGCACCGAAAAACTCGTCGTCACTTCATTATATGGCTGCCGATAGGCCGAATCAATATGAGTTGGCATTGAGGTGAGTCCGGTGGAGCGCGGTTACAGACTCCTAGGGTATTTTGAATCGAAAAAAATGCCGATAGAGCACGTTTGCTATCCCGCTCTATAGAGCGCACTTTTAGCAATGTATATAATGTTTCAGACTGAAATTTTCAGATCGTGGTGTTAAACATTGCATTTTTCGCGGTTTTGGTAAATTTGAGGTCAAAAAACTCACTTTTAGAACGTTTTTTGTTTAAAAATTAGATAAGGAGGAAGAGTCCGGTGGAGCGCGGGTACATACTACTAGGGGATATTGTGCCGATAGAGCACGTTTGCTATCCCGGTAATATAGTTAAGTGAGTATTCTCAACAGAGCGCACTTGTAGCAATGCATGTTGTTTTTCACTGAAATTTTTTGGTTTTTTCGATTAAAATCGCTAAAAAGTCGCTTCAAAATTGGATTTTATGCGGTTTTTAATGTTAGAAATTCAGCCCGAAACTTTTTTCAAACTGAAAGCTCTAAGTGAGCGATTTTTGTAAAATTGAGGTTGAAAAACTCACTTTTAGAACATTTTTGTTAAAAGAAATTAGATTTTCAGCAATTTTTTTTCTCGAAAACCGATTGGAAAAAGATTTTTCAGTAGGAAATCTCTCCTTTAGCCTGACGAACGCTTGAAACAGTGTAAACGCGCTCCTGTGAACCTAATAATCACATTTCTCAACAGAGCGCATTTGCAGTCTCTTTACATCAACATATTGTTTCTAACTGAAATTTCAGAAGTTTTCGTAAATTTGAGCTTCTAGAGCTTTTTTTTGTTAAAAAAAATAGATTTTCAGCACATTTTTTTCTCCAAAACCGTTAGGGAAGTTGAAAATCTCATCTTTTAGCGCTGACACAAAATTCAAGCACTTGAAATAATACAAACGCGCTCCAGTGAACCCAATAATCTAACTTTTCAATAGAACGCATTTGCAGATCAGTCCTCTCCATCTGTCAACATTACAACTCGTCGAAAACGTTCGAAGCGTTCGGATTCGGTGCAAAACTACCGTATCAATCGTCAGTTTCAGCCATCTTCCCTCTGGATTTGCAACGTGGAACATCTCAAGTCATCGGAATCAATGGAGTAATGTCTGCGTATCGTCACTCTCTTCAGAATGTTCAATTGTACGGACCGACGAATTTCGCTCCGATTATTGATACTGTCGCGCAGAAAGCACAGAATATGATGCACGATTCAGCGAGATATCAGATTTTATTGATTATTACCGATGGAATTATCTGCGATATGCACGCCACTATTCGATCTATTATTAATGTGGGTTTTCTGGTTTTTCTGGATTTTTGGAAAAAAAATCTTAAATCGAGTAAAAATGCAAGCGCGCTCTAATGCTGAAGCAGTTCCAAAGCGTTAGTGCACCGTTTTCTGGTTTTTCGGAAGAAAAATATGGAAATTTTCAAAAAATTGAACCATTTTGAGCATAGTTGTCAAGGCCCGGGCCGGCCCGGCAAGGCCCGAAGGCCCGGGCCGGGCCGGGCCGGTAGAAAATTTTCAAGGCCCGGCCCGGCCCGAAGGCCCGGCTTCAAAAAACGACCTTTTTTTTTCCAATTTTTTTTTCCAATTTTTTTCAATTTTTCATCGGAAATGTGACCATTTTTGACTATTTTTCAGAATTTCTTCTAATTCTGACTGATAGTCGAAAAAAGTGACTTTTTCGCAAAAAAATTCAAAAAATTTGAAAAAAATTTGAAAATTTGACTTTCGCGCCAATTTGCCCGGGCCTTCGGGCCGGGCCGGGCCTTCGGGCCGGGCCGGGCCCTGATTTCGCCGACAAGGCCCGGCCCGGCCCGGCCCGGGCCGGGCCTTGACAACTATGATTTTGAGGCACAAAACCCGTTTTTTAAAAGTTTTTTTTTCCTAAAATCAATTTTTATCTCTTTTCTTCCAGGCCTCCGGTCTCCCTCTCTCGATCATCATCATCGGTGTCGGCAACGAGGATTTCGAGAAAATGCACGAGTTGGATAGTGACGATTCACTTCTCCAACAGGATTCCCGTATCGCTCAACGAGACATTGTTCAATTCGTCACAATTCGAGAATTTCTGAATAATGGGCGTGGCCTCTATCTTGATCCCGACGTGATTCAGGAGAATTTGGCGAGAGAAGTGTTGTATGAAGTGCCCGGACAATTGACTGGATACATGAAACAACGTGGATTCGAGCCTCGACCAGTGGACACTCCGTGGCAAAGAGATTCCCCACCACCCGAATATGATCCAATTTTCGATGGAATCGGAACGAAACGACAGGCTCCGCCCCTTGGATTTCAGAATCAGAATCCAGTGACCCAGGAGATTCCCAATGCTTCCGCGCCGCCTATGTATTAATTTTCTTTTATAACTATTTTTATTATTTCCTTTTAAAAAGCTTCAAAAGCTCGCATAATTTCCCTAATTCGATTCGATACTCTTTCTACCTCTCTTTCACTTTCTCACGCCCATTTCTTGTCTGTTTTCTATCGAAATAAACTAATTTTTATTAATGTGGCTTTCAGAGATTTCAGCAAAATATCGCAAGTTACATACAAACTGTGTGAGCGGTAATAACGTCAAAATGTATCGAAACCGGCGAACAAAGAAATTAAAGTTATTTAAATAATATTTTCAATAAAAAAATCCAGAAGAAATCGTCGAGAAATAACTTTTTTTTTAAACAATTTTCTCTTTTCAAATGCGCCGCCCTTTTAACGGTCCGCATTTTGTCGTGACGGTGTTTGCGGACAATGCATAACATCTGACGACGGAGTCATTTTCTTTTCGACGAAATTTTTCGATCTCAAAACACTTTTAAATTTCCAGCGAAATGAGCTTGTTTGGCCTCAAAACAGAACATGATGATTTGCTGAAATTCATCGTCAAAAAGGCGGAGTCCGTTACATCGCCGTTCAATTTAAGACAGTTGTGTAGAGAGTTCAAAACGAAAAATGGATCGGGGCGCTCAGCGAAACAGTTGGCGGATAGGTAAGATGGGCGGTGCGGAGAAAAAAGAGCAAACTGACAGATGGGCGGTTCTTAAAAACCCTAAATTCAATAATTTCAGAATCGGGCGGTACCGGGAACGAATCCATGAGTTGCCGGATGTCGACAATGTGACGAAAGTGAAAATGATGTTCGCAGTGAAAGCGTCGGTCGACGGAGAATTTTTGGAATTGTAATAAATTATTTACATTCTTTTTTATATATTTGAATTTTTTATGTGAAAAAACTTGAAAAAACAAGTTTCCTTCATTTTCAGAATGCAAAAATCGGCAGAAGTCGAGGTGGACGAACGGAATCGGATTCTGAAATACAGATCATTCGATGGACGCGTTTTACTAGCCATCGAAGATAGATATATTGAAGAAAACAAAGAATTCATTAAACTTCTTCGCGATGAGTCAAAAACCGCGAATTCTCCGATTAATTTGAGTGCTTTATGTCAGAAATTCAAGGAATTATGGAAATCGAACACAGCGAAGAGCGTTTTCTTGGAGAAAATAATCAAATATCGTCAGAAAATTCCAGAAATGAAAGAGCTGGATTTGGATGAGAAGGCGAGAATGTTGTTCGCGTTGAGTGCGCCGATTGATCCGAATTTTTTGAAAAAGTAATCGAAATTTAATTGAAAATTTTGAGTTTCTCTCATTTCCAGACTGCAATGGGAGTCGTATGTCGAGGTGGATCATCTCAATCGAATCGTTAAGTATCAGAGTGAGAAAGGACTCAAATTGTGTGGAATACATGTAGATTTTAATGGAATTCTTGTGATTTCGATAATTATTTTTTTAATTTCAGTTTTTTCAAGACGAAACATTCAAGGCGGCAGTAGATAAGAAGACGAAGAAGACAATAAAGAAGAAGTGAGAAAATGGGGGAGAAAAGAGGCTCCGCCCACTTTGTGCAATTTCGAAAAGAGCCCAAATTTGTGCTCTGTTGCACAAAAAAGTTGTTGATGATAACTCATTTAATAGAGATGAGTAACAATATCAGAAATTTAGGAAAATTGGTCGAACATTCGTTCGAAAACAATTGCAAGTCAAGTGTCAGTGTGAAAAAGATAGCGAGGAAAAACAGTTTTTTGAAATTTTATTAAAGTTTTTTTTTAGGAAATATAGTTAAGTTTATAAATTATAGTAATAAAACAAAGCAATTAGTGATTCAATTATTAGACTTCATCTTGATGAAAGGGCCATTAATATCGATGCACGGCTTCTTGGCAGCAATTTGAGAGACTTCTGATGACGGTGGGGACGAAGAGACTGGGCGCTTCTTACTAGTAGTAGTTCCAGTTGACTTGTTCACGAATCGTCCCTTTTTCAAATCGGCAACTGGAATCCATTTAATCAAATCCGATCTCTTGACATAGGTAGCATCGAGAGTGATTTGAATTCCTTTTGCTTGCTTTTCAACATTCTTTTTGAATCCTTCAATCTCCGCAGTCAAATCCGAATTCTTCACATTCTCGATAAGTTCGAGTCCCAAAAACCAGACAGATACATTCTGGACACTCTTGAACTTCTTTGGATTGATGTGTGCTAGTTTCACTTGACAGTTTCTCTCCATAATTTGAACAAGTTGCCGAATTCTTGACTCGAAAAATCCCTCATTGCTTTCTTCATTCATCGAGAGTGCCACAAAATGACGATAACGACTGAAGAAGTTGACTTCTTCGAATAAATTATTCCACGTGGCATTTCCAGCGTGAATCTGGTCGCAGATGATCAATGCCGATTTCATCTCTTCTTGAATAATATGAAGAGTTGATTTAGACACATTGTGAGTTGAGTTTTGCTCTGGGAATGCTGGAGTAATGATTGGCATCAGATGGAAACGATCGGAGTAGTTGATTCTTGGATCCCACACAAGATTGTTGAGAGTAGACATCTTCGATTCATTGAAATGCTTCAGAATCACTGGAGATGGCCATTTCCAAGTTGAGAATACAAAAAAGACCTTCTGAATCAATCTCGATGGAGCTGCGTTCGGGTACAGTTGACATGTTCGTGCCACGAGAATTGCCCAAGTGATTCCTCCGAAGAATCCCATTGCATTCGAATAAACTCCGTGATTCTTGGCCCAAAGTTTGATGGCTCGAAGTGTCATGCAGAAGGACTTCCGGTTGGGAACTAATTTGAGTAACGATTCCGCTACTCTGCATCCATTTAGACTTCTGATGGATGATTCATCCAAATTTTGGAGAATTGAGTCATTGGACAAATCGAGATCATCTGGAATTTTAGTAAATTCGAGTCTTGCGAACAGTAAGTCGATATCGATTCCATCGAAAGCCAACGTCATGATTGGAACGAAGGCGTTCTCAACACACTCCAGATTCTTCACTGACGAATTCTCCAAAAGCATCTTTTTGAATGACGTGAAGAAGTCTAGACGTGTTACATGTCTCGGTGCAATGACAAGAGCGTCAATATCTGCTCCCGAATTGTGAACTCCGAGTCGATAGGATCCGAATGAATTCAATTTTCCTCCTGTATTCAATTCATGACCATTTGGAATCCGTTGAGCTGTGAGAGTTTTGATCCATCGCTTGACGAGAGCATTCAGCTTAGAAAGCACTTTGACACGCGTCATGGATTCCTCTTTTGACTCGTAGCAGTTAAATTTGTGGAGAGATTCATTGAGAGAATCCGTTAACTTGAAATCAGATTTCGTTGGAGCATTAGTTGAGATTGGTTGGGAAACTCCATAAATCTTGGTAGTAGTAGCCGACGACATAGTTGAATGTGACAGAGAAAGTGAATGAGAGCAGAGGAAGAGTGAGAGGTACTCTTTGGAAGAATGACTGGATTAGAACGTCTGGGAGCGATGTGACCGCCCCTTCCGCTTCCTGCGTTCTTTTTTGTCTTCTGGGAAAGTTTTTAGGGTTACAAAGATCTAATCTTGTATATGTGAAGATCACTGTATATAGTTATAGATAGATTTGCTGTATATAGTTATAGAGTTGATTGATCGGTTATTAGTGCTAATGAGGTTGATGACAGATGGGAAAGGGAATTGTCAAATTATATAGAAAGTTCTATTAGCTCGACGCAGTTCTTACAACTGCGCTCCACCGAAATGACCTTGAAAAATGTCTCTTTTTCTCTGAGTCTCTCAATTTCGCACACAATTTTTTTTTCGGTTTCGGTAGAGCGCGGTTGTAAGAAACCTGCCGTGCTAATAAAAATGATGGTTGCTGAAGTGGGCGGAGCCTGATTGTCGCTCCAAACTTCAAAAATTCAAATTCAATTCTTCCAGAAAGCCCACAAAACGTCAACGTTATGAGTCTGAAGACGACTGGGACGATGATGATTGGGGTGCGAATAAACGAAAGAAACAACCGAAGCCTCAACGATTATGGGGAATCAGACGAATCCCGCAGAAGAAGTTGAAGGCTTCTGAAGTCGTTGTGGATTCAGAAACTCCAGAAGAGATGAAAAAACCACCGCCACGACCATCGGAGTGGGAGCCATATCCGTTGACTCCTGAAGAAATGGCTGCGAGATTACTGGAAACGGAGAGACATCGACTCGCGAATCTCTCAAAAACTTCAGAAACCCAGCAGAATAGTGACAAAAACGAGGCACATCGTGTGATTGGAAGCTCAAAACCTGTCGAAAGCGGAAATTTCGGCAGATTTGATAACTCTTATCTGGAGAGAAACGAAATTTTCGACCCGAAAATGCCAAAAATCCATCAGAAACCACCAACAATTCGTTCAACTCTCCCCGATTTTCCCCCCGAATTTTCCGATGAAATTGAGGATTCTGATGTGTCAGACATGCCGAAGCTCAATGCGATCTTCGATTTGGACAAAGAACCAGAATCTCTGCCGAAAAACTCAAAAATCGCAATCGATCGATATGTTGAAATTGAAACCGAGGGTTTCGGGAGTTCTCTGAAGATTTTGAGAGCTATTGGAGACCTTTTGGATATGGTTTATACGGACGAATTCGCCGGGATGAAACGGAAAATAGATGAGGCGAAAGAAAGATTTCGGAGACAGGATAAGGTAGATAATAGACAGAAAACTGGGAAATTTCAGAGTGTTTTTTTCAGCCAATTTCCCTCGACACCATCTCGATTTCTCTCCGTTCGGCTCTTCTCGCCATTAAAAACTCTGCGAAACCGGCTGAGAAATCCCAGAAATCCTCTGAAGACTCGAAAGCTCTCTTCGGAATTCTCGTAATGTTATGGGGAATTTCGTTGAGTTTGCAACCGATCATTCTAGAGGATTTCCAGAAAGATGTGACGGACTCTATGATGGTTGTGGTGAAGAGTAACGAGGAAAAGGTATCAGCAGCCCATCCTCTCTTACAATTGCGCCCCACCGTAAACTTGAGAGTGTCGGCGAGAGACGCAGAGTTTTTTCTCGCGCCGACTATAATTTTCACAGTTTTTGGTCTATTTTCGCTATTTTTCATAACAATTTACAAAAAATTTAATAAAAAGTAGCGAAAATTATTGTCGGCGCGAGAAATAACTCTGCGTCTCTCGCCGATACTCTCTCGCTTGCGGTGGGGCGCAGTTGTAATAAGAATACTCGTGCAAATTTAAAAATCGTGTTTTCAATTTCAGAAAGTCCCGATCCAGGCACTACACACTGTTCTCGACCTTCTTCTTCTCACCATAATTGTCTAAACTTTTTAACTGTTGTTGTAATAACTTGTCTGCATGTTGTAGATGAAAACTGTTAATTTTTCTTTGAATTGTTTGAATTTTACGTGGTTTTTAACCATATTTTTACTTTAATCTCTAATTTTCTCTGAATTTCTGAATTTCAAGCTCCAAAAATGTCTCCCCCACTTTGGTTCGAAGAGAATCGTCGACTCATCACCCATATAGCTGAAGAATCAGAGAACATCGTCACTCCACTGAGTATTCGAGGATTTTGTGCAGAATATCGGGAGAAAAATGGAGAGACGAGTTCGGTGACTTGTTTGGCAAGAAGGTTTGTTGCGTTTTCAGATGAAAATAGTTTTTAGGCGAAAAAAAAGGATTTTGAACGATAAAAGTCCCAAAAAATCGACAGAACTACGGAAAATTCGTGTTTTTTCAACAAAATTTTAAGCAAATCGGCTGAAAACGGCACTTTTTACAAGAAAAGCTGACAAAAAACTATTCTATTAGCTCGGCGCAGTTCTTACAACTGCGCTCCACCGAAATCCCCTTGAAAAATGTCTCTTTTTCTCTGAGTCTCTCAATTTCGCACACTATTTTCTTAGGTTTCGGTAGAGCGCATTTGTAAGATCTGTGCCGTGCCAATATATTCTCTCATTTCAGAATCGAGCGATTCCGTAATAAAATCCATGAATTGGACTGTTTCAATACGGAAATGAAGGTGAAGATGTTGTTCGCAGTGGGTGCTTCAATTGATGAGCAGTACTTGAAAGAGTGAGCTGAAAGCTCTGAAATAATGCAAATTTCAACGAAAAATCTGTTTCAGATTGAGAAAAGATGCAGTGGTGGAGTTGGACGATCGAAACAGAATTGTTCGATATGAGAGAGGCGGAGTCGCTATACAGGGAAAGCATGTTAGTAGAGAGATTTTCAGCTATTCCATACTGAAAATTGAAAAATATTGCAAAAATCCGCTCTAAAACCTCATTTTTCATACTTGTTGAGGCCCGGAAAGGCCCTGCTTCAAAAATGAACCAATTTTTCAACGAAAATGTGAACATTTCTGATGGTTTTTCAGAATTTCTTATGGTAAAATTCGAAAAAACTTGAAATTTCAACTTTGGCGTTTACCCAGGCCTTCGGGCCGGGCCTTGACAAGTAAATATGCCATTTTTAAACAGATTTCCAGCTTCCATATGATATAAATCTCTGAAAATCCTTCCAGCACTCTCAAATAAATCCGCAATGTCTGGAACAGGACAGAAACATCCTGAACGCGTTCGCCGAATTCACGAATCATGTGAATTTCCCGATTCGAATGTCTCATTTCATCAGACATTTCAAAGCGACCACTGGCAGCCACAAATGTGAAAATTCTCTTAGGGATCGGTATGGAAAATTTCAGAAAGTTTCGGATGAGATTCAGAGAAAATTCCAGATTCAATCAACTGAAGGCTCATATTCACGCGAATACCGAATACGATACTCACACTAGAGCACGAATGATCTTCTTTTCGAGTACACCGGTTGATGAGGAGTTTCTTGCGGAGTAAGTATTAGCACGGCAGGTTTCTTACAACCGCGCTCTACCGAAACCTAAGAAAATTGTGTGCGAAATTGAGAGGCGCAGAGAAAAAGAGACATTTTTCAAGGGGATTTCGGTGGAGCGCAGTTGTAAGAACTGTGCTGATAGTGAGCTAATAATGAAGCATTTCCAGACTCCGCAACGATGCGGTTGTTGAAGTGGACAGCGAGGGACGAATCACAAGATATGAAACATACGACGGAGTGATCGAATTTTATGGAGAACATCGTAATTGGGGAACGAAAGGAAACAGAATGTCGAGTGTCGGATTGATTCAACCGAAACGGGAAGTGGAAGATGATGATAATAGTGGAGAAGAGGAAGAGGAGGAGGTGGAAGTCAGCAGAATGGTCAGAAAACGTGGAAGCCCGTGAGTTTTAGAGTTTATTCGGATTGGCTCAGAAATCCGTTTTTCAAGCAAAAAATGCCACTTTCATCAATTTTTCGCTCAGAAATCGCAATTTTTATCGAATTTCCAACTCAAGAATAATTTTTATGCAAAAAAAGAAACCATTTTCGTCAGATGTTTCGCTCAAAAATCAGTTTTTAGGCGAAAAATGCATGACTGACAACCTGAGAAAGTAGAAGGCTGTAATTTGATTGATTCAAGATCTGAGCTTGAGATAAAAGAGTTCTCAGAGAATAGCGGGAAGAATATCTATTAGAAACGCTTGAAACTGGACTTGTTGAACGATAAAAGTCCCGAAAATCGACTGAAACTGATGAAAATTCGTGTTTTTTCAACAAAAAATCACTAAACTTCAGCAAAATCGGCTGAAAACGGCAGTTTTTACGAGACAAACTGACAAAAAACTATTCTATTAGCTCCACGCAGTTCTTACAACTGCGCTCCACCGAAATGCTCTTGAAAAATGTATCTTTTTCTCTGAGTCTCTCAATTTCGCACACAATTTTCTTCGGTTTTGGTAGAGCGCGGTTGTAAGAAGCGTGTCGTGCTAATATGAGCACCGCTTGAAACTGGACTTGTAGGAATCAACAAAAATTGAAGCAATCTACTAGAAATTCCTTATTTTCCAGACCAACCCCAGCACATGGACCAGCGAAAAAACGGCGATTCTCGACGCCATACTGCCATCATCCCATCCCAATTTCCCCATCCGATTCATTGACAGACGTCGTCGCATTCGCATCGAATACGGATCATCTGCATCCCCAACTGAAAGTGAAACTGGAATTCGATTCGATGGGAAATGTGGTGGAGAAGAAGGAAACAGGAGGAGAACCCAATGATATCAATTTCGACATTGAGATGTTTCAAAGAGAACCGAATCGTGGAGAACAAGAGCTCCTCGAATTCAATGAAGAAATGCAGCCGTTGGTGATGATTGAGGATCGAAATGAGAACGTGGAGTTAGTTGTGGAAGAGATGGATGAGAATGTATCCGAGAGAAGTGACGAATCGATGCTCCCGCATTTGGAGAGTTCCGATAACTCGGAGATTGTTGAAGAGTGAGTTTCACGCAATTTGGAGATTCGTGGAAATCGGAGTCTGTCTATGTGTCTGTGAGAGTGTCCGGATGTCCAGAAACTGTTAAAACCCGGAATTATAGGTTCATTTTTTGAGAAAATCGAGCAAAAACGTCCGATTTTCAGCCCAAAATACTCAAAAAATGACTGAAAATTTGATTTTCAGATCACAGCTTTGAATCCACCAATCTGGCGCGCCTCTGACGCGTAGGTGAAGAAAATGTGATTTTTCAGCTCAAATTTACTGGCAATCATGATTTTGAGGCCTTTTGAGCGATAAATGATTGAAAATGCATTTTTCTTAAATTTTGGAGCTCGGAAAGAGCAAAAACAGGCATGAAGTGTGTCTGTGTGTTTGTGAGAGTGTCCGGATGTCCAGAGGTTCAGAAACTGTTAAAAACTGGAATTATCGGCTCATTTTTTGAGAAAATCGAGTTTTCTAGGGATTTCCCGACGAAAATTATAGAAATCGGTGTCCCAATGTCCGAAGGTTCACTTTTCGAGCATTAGAGCAGATCAGGAATATTTGTCTGTGTGCATGTAACATCCGGATGTCCAGATGTCCAGAAATTTTTCTCAACTTTCCAACATTTTTGACTCATCAGTCAAAGAAGACACAGAAATTGAATTATAATCCCTGTAAAACATGATTTTCGGGCTCCGGGAGAGCAAAAAGCGGAGTCTGTCTGTGTGTCTGTGAGAGTTTCGGATGTCCGGATAACAAAAAAGGGCTAAATTCCTACTTCTATCAATTTCAAAGTTCAAAATCAATATTTCCAGACAAGACGACCATCAACCCGATATGCATACAAATGGAAAGGAGATACTCGAAATGCTCCGTGGACTCACTCTCACTTTGGATTCTCCGATTCTCTCGAATCTTCGTGAAATGATTGAAAGAGAGATTGAAGTGTATCAATCTGGAGATATTGTTAGTTTTATATTAGCAGTCCGCCCATCTTGCAACTGCGCCCCATCGCAAACGACAGAGTATCAACGAGAGACGCAGAGTTTTTTTCTGGAGCCAACACAAGTTTTCACAGTTTTTGACCCAAACTGTCAAAACTTGTGTTGTTGCCAGAAAAAACTCTGCGTCTCTAGCTGATACTCTATCGTTTGCGATGGGGCGCAGTTGTAAGATGGGCGGACTGCTAATATCTTCTCGGTCTCCCTGAAAACTCGTATCTCTGTTATTCCAGAAAATGCCCATCAACTACATCATAATGAGCCTTCGAATCGCTCTCCGCGCATTCTTGAACGACGCGAAACCGCGCGAGTTGACGGAGGCGTCGATCAGTATTCATGGATTCCTGATGATGCTCAGCTACGGACTCATCAATTTAAATCGATCGTATCTGGAAGAGTTACAGCGAGAGGTTTCGGATGCTATCAAAAATCTCAATTTTCAGGATAAGGTTAGATTTTGGAATGAATCGTTTCAGTGGACTCCGCCCACTTCTCAGTGGAATTCATCAATGATTTCTTTCAGATCATATCGCTGAAGACATTCGAAACCGTCATGACGACTGTCATCATAGCACTCTCGTCTGGAATTCACTGAAACAGCTCCTGAAGTATATAAATTTCTTGTTACAACTACTTTTGCTACATTTTGTTATAATCTTGTATTCTATTATCACTTTGCATCATCATTTTTTGACACTTTTCTTATCACATGTTGATTCACAACGTACCATTATTATACCTCCCTTCTTTTATTTTCATTCTTTCTATGGATTTTATAAACAGTTGTTTTGTTAGGGGATATGGGATTTGTTGTTTATAAGACTGTTCCAGTGGCAGAGATTATTTTTGTGTTTCTTGTTTTTTTAAATCAATTTTCAGAGAAAAAAGTGGTTTTCCAGCCGGAGAGCTTGAAATTTATGTGTTTTGATCAGTTTTTGGTTCAATTTTCAGGTTTTTCGGTCTGATAAAACCGAAAATTGGGCAAAAATAGTTTAATTGTTGATTAATTTAAGCGAAAAGTTCTCTGCGGCACGATTCATTTTTAGCTCCGCCCACTTTCTTTAAACGCTTGCGCAGTGCACTTCTTGAAATTCCCTCAATTTCTTGTAGTTTTTTCAGAGAAATAAGTGGTTTTCCAGCCGGAAAACTTGAAATTGATGTGCTTTTCAGTTTTTGGCTCAATTTTTAGAAGATTTTTTCGGTGTGTAGACAGAAAATTGGTGATAAATCGCTTCGTTTTTGAATAATTTAAGCGAAAAGTTCTCTGCGGCACGATTTCTTTTGAGCTCCGCTCACTTTCCTTTAGCAGCGCACTTCTTGAAATTCTCTCAATTTTTATAGTTTTTTCAGAGAAAAAAGGTTTTCTAACCGGAAACTTCCGAAATTTCAGCTGAAAATAATGTGTTTTGATCAGTTTTTGGCTCATTTTTCAGATTTTTCGGTTTTGGGACAGAAAGTAGCTTCCTTTTCGTTAATTTAAGCTAAAAGTTCTCTGCGGCACGATTTCTATCTTAGCTCCGCCCACTTTCCTTAAACGCATACGCACCACACTTCTTGAAATTCTCTCAATTTTTTGTGGTTTTCTCTCATTTTTCTTTTCGTATTACCATTAATTCTATTTATTTTCTTTCTTTTCAGCATCAAAAACAATAATTTCAAAAAATGTCCCAAATCACGAATCCGCCGAAATGGCTGGGAACCGACAAGGAAAACGTGGATCTGATGAATTTTTTCGCCGATAGAGCGAACCAATCGAATTCTCTTTTGAATATATCGAAACTTTGTAAAGAATTTCACTCGGAAAGACGCTCGAAATTCAGTGAGAAGAGCTTGAATTGCAGGTTTGTGAGAATTTTGAGAGAAAAATTAGTTGAGTTTATATTGAGAAATTTGCATTTTTAACAGAATTTCAGCGTTTTTTCCACCAAAATTGTTCGAATTATAGTGAAATAGCTACTTTTTAGCAAAATTCACTCATAACATGCATAAAAAATAGAAATTGGCATTGAAATTCTGGAAAAAGCACGGACTCTACAGCGAGCCATCTCGAAAAAACGGCGACGCAATCGCGCTCAGCGGCACAGCGGCTTTTTTGGCGCGAAGCACTAAAATTCAAATTTAATTATTTTCCAGACCAAGATTTTTTACTATTAAAATACCGTTTAACGATGGGAAAGAAAAATTTTAGTCAAAATTTTAGCAGTATAATCATAAGAAAAACGTTTCGAATTGAAAATCGCAAAAATAATGTGATTTTCGATATGATTTGGAATGAAAAGACGCAAGTCGCGACTTAAGTCGTTCATTTATAGAGCGAAAAGTGATATTCGCTTGCAAAATTTGTTTAATTTCGCAGTATTGTGCTCGATTACGAAGTTGGTGTTATCCAAATGTACATTTTCTCGCAAATTGTAAAAAAAAATGAAGAAGTATCAATTTTATTATGAAAAATGGGAAAAAAAGAAAGAAATGTAGATGCCGGAGCGCCGAGAAATGTTGGTTCACGGGAGAAGTGATCCTTTCAGACTTGTTCCGGTGAGCGAATTGTTCCTGGAAAATGTTCATCCTCAACTACGACTTTTGAATAAACGGAAAGACACATAAAGGAAAAATGGACCTGTCGGAAAAAATATGAAGTCCATCAAAATTTGTTCATCTGGTGTCATTGGCAAGTTCGAGTAGTGCAGAAGAATGCGGAGTTATCTAGAAAAATGAATTTTTCACAAAATAAAAATGAAAAAAACAGTTAATTTAGCGAAAAATCGTTTGTTTGTTATTATATCTTACCTTTTAATGTCTCTTTACACATCGCAATAGTCGCCATTTCTCGTTGTTCCAGTGAAACACATTTTTTTCTGTAAAATTTTAATTTTCTGGTCCGTATGTCGACGAATTTTCTTAAATTCATAGTGGAAAGGAGAACAATAGAGATAAATGTTCTATAAAATCATTATTTTATCATAAAAAGTGAAAAAAGTTCCATTAAAATACATAATTCATTGTTAAAACGATGAGAAAATTAAAAATAGCGGCTGAAAAATGCTGAAAACGCAAACGCGCTCCGCTGAAAACAGGCGTTTTCCCGCTTTTTCTTTTGAATCGAGATGGCTCGCTGTAGAGTCCGTGAAAAAGTAAAATTTTAATGACAATTTACACTTATTTTTACAAATTTTTGAGAATTTGAGTGAAAATTAGTTAAATTTATTGAGAAATTCTCATTTTTCTTTTGATTTTTTTGATTTTTAACAAAATTTCAGCGTTTTTTTCCAAAAGTTCAAAATTCGATTAAATTTGATTCAAATCTATTTTCTTCTACAATTTCTACATCTCTTTTTCCAGAATCCGCGCATTTCGTCTTCGAATTCACGAGTTGGATGATTTGAGTAATGAGACGAAAGTTCGAATGCTATTCTCAATGAGTGCACCGGTGGATAGCGGTTTTCTGATAGAGTGAGTTAATTAGAGTGGGTAATTAGCAGAATGAGTTTTCAGACTAAAAAAGGATGCTGACGTGGAATATGACGATGTGAATCGAATTACAAAGTATGAGAAGAAGGGAGGACTGAAATTGGTTAGAGATTCTGTAAGTTTGAGGGAAATTAAGGAGAAAAAGTTAGGAAAATGACATATTTCAGTTCGAAAACTCAATACTGTTGAAGTTTTTAATCCATTTTCATGAGATATTTTGAAAACCAGCGCGCCTTCGGCGCTTTTCTTTTTCCTCTTTTTTGTTTTCTGTTTATTTCATGTTTTCCGTAATACCGATCATATCTATTTGTATATTCTTTAAAACATTTTTATCTATACCAGAGTTTTTTTGAAATTCCGAATTCCTACTTCCGACGCAGAAATACATGGAAAATCGGTCAAAAATAACAGAAAATAGGCTTTTCTTCAGCCAAAAACTAATTTTTCACTGATTTTCGCCAATTTTGTGATCGCCAATAGAGCCAATATCAACGGCCGACCTGTTGAATGGATTATGGGCGATGGAGTGGTGAGTTGCGACTGAAAATGTCTCAAATCATGATAAAAATAGCCATCAGAATGACTGAAAACGCGCCGAAGGGGCCCCAGTTCCGATTTTAACGATTCCCTTGGTATCTCAGATCACTATCTTAGTCAAATTCAAACCACATCCTGTTGGAAAAAAGAAAAAGATGGATCCGAACGCAACAAAGACGGACTCTTGAAGTTTTTGGACTTCCGGAAAAGCAAGATGCAATCAATACACATATTCCCAAGTGACTTCCCACTAACCGTAATTACCCCCACACAACCCCTCTCAATACAACTCCTAGGACACCTTCTAAACACACAATGAGTCTCCAATCCACGTCATCTATCTAAAACACATCTCCCATCTCATTGACTCTCTACAAAGATAGAAGAAACGGGGCACCACAAAAATCAATGGCTTCGAAATTCCCATTGTTCCTGCTCCCAGTGATAGCATGGATTCAAGTTCTAAAATTGATGACTCCATTCGAAATGTAAGTTCAAGTTTTATGCGAAACAAAGTTAATTGTCGATTCTCTATTCAGAATATCTTTGTCGCAATGCAGCAAACGGAGTAAAATAATCTGTAAGTCACTCCGGACCCAACGGAAATGTAAGGAGAAGGCAGTTAGATTTCAGCTGAAGTTTTCAACGATAAGAGAACTTCAGTTAGAATTCAACTACTATCCAAACATTCAATGGGTTTTCCCATTGCTTCGGAGGAATGAGAAGAACGGTGTAGCCGTCTCAAGAATCACCGAAGATGTGTTTGTACCTAATTGGATGCCAACAGAAGAGCCTGCTATTAATTCTAGCGAAAATGGCACAATGACAAAGAAATATCTGAGATTATACACATCGAAGAAGTTTCAATGGTTGAATTTGAAACAGTTCATCCATTATTTGTCTGATATATTCCACGTGGAACTCACTGATCTGGAACTTCACTTCCAGGAGTACACACGAAAAGAAAACAAGAAGATAATTGATTTGTATTGTCGTGGAGGAAACAAGAAATGTGTGAATAGATTGAATCTGGTTGGAAAGACAGTGAACACACTGGAAGATGATGAACTGATCAGCATCATTCTTCGTCGTCAAGAGACATTGAAAGAATTGAAGCTCGACTTGAAGCCATCGTATCTGTTCTTGTATCTCAGTGACTCCTGTCTCTTCAAAATTCCAGACCTATTACACATTCGAAACTCCGAATGGATGAGTTGCAAACGAATTTTAAGCGATTGCAATTCGTTTGCCATCTGTATGTTGGATTCAATCTTTACAACCAAGGATTTGACAAAACTTATGGTCGACTGGAGTTGGGGAATAGATCCAAAATGGTCATTGGCAATGATCGGATGTGATTTCGTGGATATCGATGAATGTTTTCATCACGGAGAACTACTGGGAAGGTGATTGGATTCAGAATTTTATCAATAATACATTTATTTGTTGCAGTGATCCAAAACTTCAAGTGCAAAGATCAGAAGAAACGACTGTGAGTTCAAATGGATGGACACGGAGAGTCAAGTACTTGCTTGAACGGCCCAATAACGATATTGGAGAGTTTATTGTAGAGAACAACATGTTCCTATACGTAAGAGTCGGAATATCTATGAAACTCCCACTCTCCGCATTCATCACAATGACGAAGACTGGTGACTACAGTAATCTCCGAACTTGGAGATTGTGATATTATCAAACAACACATTTTCATCTCCTTCGAAGTTCTAATTCTAAAAGTGTATCCCAATTGAAACCAGCCGGTTTTTTCTAGTCTTTGTTTGTGTAAACCCACGATATTTATCATATTCCAAAGTTCTTCACGTTCCATTTCCTATTTACCTAAATCCACTTGTATTCCCTGATAAAACTGCTGTAATGAATTTTAATTGATATACAAATCTAATTGTTTTGTTGCTGAAATTATTAAAGTATTAATAAAGAGTTTTATAAATTTTGGTGTATCTTGTTCAAACAAATCAAGAATGAAACCCAAGATTCATTTTACAATACAGAACAGCTCAAAAAGTTATCAACTTTAGCTGTTTTCAGTTGAAAAGGACCAACTTTGAAGTGTATTTCGTTGTCACCTGATTGTCCGATAAACTCAAGTTTGTATGTGTTGGATAGAGCAAGAATAGTACATCATTTTTGCAGTTGACCATTTTTTTGTAGGGACACCACTATGAAAGTTACAGGTCATCAAAGTATTTTCTCTCATAAACCGTTTAATTTCGGTGAGCTTTTCACTTTGACAGCCTATAACTTTCCAGGGAGTCTCCCAACAAAAAAATGGTCAACTACAAAAATGGTGTGCTATTTTTTCTCTGTTCAAACCATACAAAATTGAGTTTATCGGACAATTAAATGACACCGAAATACACTTTCAAAGTTGGTCAATTTTAACTGAAAACAGCCAAAATGCCTTTGAGCGGTACTGTAGATCAAACTTTGACGAAAACTTTCCATTTTTGGCCGAAATTTTGCGAGCTTTCCAAGAATTTCTTCTTCATTTTCCAGATCCCGCCAGTCCGTCAATTCAACACCGAATGCGACAAAAACATTATGAAATTTTTATCGATGAAGTCAGAAGAGGACACGACTCCCGTATCGGACATTGATTTTGCACAGGAATTCAAAGAGGTCACCGGATCACAGAAGTCGTATCAGACGTTGAGAGAGAGGTCGGTAGAATTGAAAAATTTTTGATAAAATGTGCTGTGAAATCGGCATTTTCAGCTTGAATTTGCTATAATCGCTCAATTTTCTTGCAGATATACTCTCGTGAAGAGACAAATCTATTTATCGAATGAATACGACGAGCCGAGTCGAATCAGAATGTTATATGTGTCGGGTACGAAGTTACACGCGAGTATTTTGAATGAGTGAGTTGTTGGAGCCACGAGGATTCAGAATCTTCAAAATTCCAGACTCCGTAAAAATGCATTCGTGGAAGTGGACGATAAACAACGAATAACATATTACAAATCACATGATGGAAGTCTCGAATTGGGTGGAGAAACAGATGGAAACGATGAATATCGAGTGAAAACGGTGAAACAAGAAGTAGTCGATGATAATCCGAGATGCTCGAAGAGAAGACGGATGTAAGGAAGAGGAATTATAGAAATCATTGAATTGGCTGGAAATATACTCAAAAACTGTTCGAAAATCGGTTAAATTAGACCAAAAATAGCCAAACGCGTCGAAGGCGCGCCAGATGCTACGAATTTTCCCTGTTTTTGGATTATTAGGAGTTTAAGAGCGAAAAAATTGAATTTCTCTTTATGAAATCAACAAAAAACCTGCTGAAAAACACGCCTAAGGCACCCCAGTTGCGGTAAAACTGCCTTTTTTGTTACTCAAGTTGAAAAATGATCTTTTTCACTCGAAAAAAGTGCTGAAAACGTCATTTTCGGACTTTTCCAGCACGAAAAACTGTAATTATCAGCTCAAAAACTCAAAAATCACAGTTTTTCGTAGTTTTGATTTTTTCAACACTAAAAATAGTCCACAGGTCACAATTTCAGCATTCTAGTCATAGCAATTCCTCTCCAATTTTCAGATCCAAACCGTGCTACAACCAGGAAGACGATGACTTTGATAATGACACATTGTACCAATCGGACGACGATGAAGACGAAAGTAATAAGAGATATGAAGTCAAGAATTGGGTCAACTCGATATCGACTCCAGCCATCGGCACAGTCAAAACAGAGACAAGATTCTCTGAACCCCCAACGTCGACGACTATGACTCCACGACGCATGAGAATCGACGGAGGAGAGATTCCATTTTATGAGGGACAGGGACCACTTGTACCATCTCAGATGACTCCAACTCATCATGGAATGACAAGATCTGATGAACAAGAATATCGAAGAATCTATCAGTCGGATCCACGTGAATTTTCTGGATTGAAGAAGTTTATTGGAGGAGAGAATCAGACGAAAGTTGGCGAATCGTCGCGTCGTGTGAATCCAAATCCAGAAGTCGTTCAAGCGAAGAAGTACTTGGAATGGCTTCGTATGTTTTTGATTTCGATGGATTCGCCAGCGGCGTTGAAAGAGATTCAGAAGAAGGTGGAGGTCGCGTTGAAGGCGTGTGCGGAGGAAAAGGTTTGTGGATTTCGCATTTCCTTCATACTGTACCGGTCTAGCGCTCGATATGGGACGTCCCACTTTTTTTCCGGGAATTTTGAAAACTGTCAGTTTTTGTCGGAGAATTGTGAAACATTCACAGAATCTGAAGACATAGCTGGGGACGCGATTCCCAAAGTTTCAAAAATATACGTTCATTTTCAACCGTTTTATGGCAATCCGGGACGCGCGGGACGGGGACGCGGGACGTCCCAACTCGTCCCATTTCGCTATATCGGTCATTGTAAACTTTGGCCGTTTTCAGTTGAAACTATCCAACTTTAAGAGTGTGTCATGGTAATTCTGATTGTGTAGATTTTTAAGGAATCAAACAGATCAAAGGTAGAGCTCCATTTTTGTAGTTGATAACTTTTTTGTACAGGCGGTCCCTGGAGAGTTATGGTCATTTTAAGACGACATCACTATTTTGCACTGAAATTGGTGGTGAAATTACATTGTCGATATGTAACTCTCCAGCGTCCGTATAAAAAATTTGTCAACTACAAAAATAGAGTTCTACTTTTGATCTGTAGGATTCGCTAAACTATTTCTAGGTAGTGACAATCAGTTATACCATGACACCCTCTCAAAGTTGGACAATTTCAACTGAAAACGGCCAAAGTTTACAACCTTTTGACTGGTATTTCTAGTTGAAACTCATATTTTCTTCCAGATTCTTCCCCTCACCAACATCATCTCAACTCTCCGTACGGGTGTCCATATCATCACGAAACCAATCGAATCGACTGTTCCATCCACAAGTGTCAAAGACTTTCTCCTCAATCTTCATACAACTCTTCTCACTTTATCCTCTCCCATTATTTCCGCATTTCAACACGAAATCAAAACCGCCCGTGTCTCATTCGGTGATCAGGATAAGCAATTCCCAATCGATAGTATTCGTCCGATTCTCGAAACTTTACTTTTGTTGGCATGAGAATCTTCAATTGTTTTAAACTTGTTATCTTCTGTTAAATTTCTTTTTTTTTTGTTTCCTCCGACTGAATTTTGTTGTCATAAACCATCAAATTGTTAATTTTTCTCTCGGAAATTTGTATCATATTTTTTGTGTTCCAGCGGTAACACGTGGATTTCAGCGTTGCAGAGGAGTTGAAGTTTTGAAGTGGAACAATTACGTGATTCTACGATTCAAAATGATATTCTCAGTCTGAAAATTTGTAAAAGAAATTCTCTAAATTTTCTGAATTTACCGTTGATTTCATATAATTTTTCTCATTATCCGTTTCACCGTTGAAACGTTGATTTTGGCGCCAAAAATATATTTTTGCCGCGTTTTCAATTTTGCAGTTCTGTTGCTACAGTAATCGAACTGCAAACTTGTTTTTATTTCGCGCGGCGATGCATTGCTCAGAATAAATTCGATTTAACTTTTAAATTTGTCGACATTATTTTCATTTTTCCAGAAAATGACTGAAACGAGGAAACCCAAATGGCTGGGTCTGGGCGAAGAAAACGTGAAAATTATGAACTTTTTGGTGAAAAAGACTAAAAATATCGAATCGCCCCTCCATCTGAACCAGTTATCGTGCGATTTGAGAGACCACGTTGGATCTCCGAGCCCGGCGGACACCTTCAAAAAACGGTAAAGAGAAAATTGAGTGAGCATTTCCATTTTGAAGTGGAAAAATTGCAGAATTCGAAAGCAAAAGTCGAAAATTGAGGAAGAAATGGCATATAGCGACGAGACGAAAGTAAAGCTGATTTTTGGATTAGGAGCTTCGATTTCAGATAAATATTTGGAAGAGTTAGTTATTTTGAGTGCAGTTTCAGTTGAGAACAATTATTTTCAGAATCAGAAAAGACGCGATTGTCCGTGTCGACGAAAGAAGACGAATCATTAGATATCAAAGAAAGGATGGGGAATTCGAGTTGCGTGGAGTTCATGTGAGTTTAATTTCTCGTCGTATTCAAATCAACTGAATTTTGTGTTTTCAGCGATACCACGATCTTCTAACTCGAGCCGAACGGACCGAGAAGATGTTAGAGTTCCTTGCTGAGAAGGCAGAGACAGCCGCGTCCCCCATCTGTCACACGATTCTTGCAAGAGAATTCAAGGAAAGAAATGATTCTCCTGAAAACGAAATCGTCTGGGAAAACAGATTCAATCAAGTGATTCCGAAGATTTATAGAGCCGGATATGTGAGACAAACAAGAATCCGAATGATGTTTATGACGAGTTGTAAGCTCACCGAGGAACAGCTGAATAGGTAGTGTGACAAAATAGATAAAGTAAATGAAACTTTAAGTTATTTCAGATATCAAGAACGTGCCGATATTGAAGTTGATTCGGAGAAAAGAATCATCAAATACAAAGCCAATGATGGCAGTTGTGAGCTTAAAGGAGATCATAGCATGGGAGTGAAGATGCGACAAGGAAAGGAGGAAATCAGAAGACGATCAAAACTGATGAATAAACTCGAGCGAGACTCGAGCGACGAAGAAGAAGAAGAAGAATCAGACGGAGACCATATGGATGACGATGAAGCGATTCGAATTGTCAATCAGATGACGGCAAGTGTGAAGAAAGAGATTGAAACACCGAAATCTCGTCGTTTGCCGGACCACAAACATCAAAAAGTCGATGAGACACAAGAGAAAGTTTCGGGTGACTCGGAGAGCGAAGAGGAAGAAGTGTCAGAAGAGAAAGAAGATGGTAGTGATTCAGAAGCCTCTTCCGATTCAGATGAGGAAAATGAAGCAGAGAAAGACGAGAATAGTGATTCAGATGGAGACGATGAAGAAGAAACGGAGAAATCTGTCAATCAGGAGAAACCACTGAAGACAGAGAGAAAAGAGAGAACTCCGCTTCCAAAGACTCCTGAAGTCTCTAAACCAACTGAATCAAACAGAGCAGCTGAAGTCGTTGGGGGGAGTCGTGAAGAAATTCTAAAGAGTTTGTGAGTTTTATAATGAGATTTTGAAGCGAAATTACGATAAAAAGTTGAAAAAAAAAGTATTTTCAGTTCTCGCGGCGACACTACCAAGTCCAATGAGAAGAGTGCTGAAGCCATTATTGCAAACATTGTCAACCAGAGAATCGAAAATCGTGTCAAAGAGATAACTGAACAATCAAAGGCACGTGGCACAGTCGTCGGAGATAATTCACAGAAAAAGATGGATTCAAATGGAATGACAGTGAAAACGGTGGGAGAAGTTGAAAAAGAGAATGTCGCCGCGAAAGAAGTTCCATCTGAAAACTCGATCAAGAATCAGAAGACTGCTTCAATGCTCAAGGGAAACAGTCAAAATCCAGTAGTTGCTCCGAATTCGGGAAATAATGAAAGCAACTCGCAAGGGAGTGCTTGTCATGCGGATAACGGAGAAGAACAACAGAATCCAACGACTTCAAAAAATCAATCGGAGACTTCGAAAGCTTCGGTGTCAGTGACCACAGAAACTGATGCAATCTCTGAGATTTCTGCTGAAAAGTCCACTGAATCGGCACCTAGAGAATCAAGAGATCTTATGACTCCAAATATTCCACGTGGAGATTTGAAGAGAAAGATTGGAGAAGAAGATGAAGTGGATCCATCGAAACGAGCAAAATGTGGAGTGGATTCTGGGGAAACTCCGAAGGAGAATCAGAATACAATGATTCCAACTAGTGATGATTCGTCAGGAAATCAGTGAGTACATCTTTCGTAAATCCACATAAAACAGAGTTATTTCAGAATTTCCTGCGATTCGATGAAGACGTCAATCAGCTTGAGAAGTGTTTTCATCTGGATGAAGGAATTCGTTCAGTGTTTGTATTCGAAAGAATTTGAAGGGTTTTTGAAGACATTGGAAAAGGAAATGAATGGATTCACGGATCAGAATATCTTGATTTCGGACATTACCCCTTTCATCGACACGTTTCTCGTTTTCGCCAAAAAGAGCACAACGTCTACTACACAATCTTTAAATGTCAAGGATTTTCTAACTAAACTGAAGATCACTCTCTACATGATGAGCAGCGTCATTTTTGCTGATTTTCAAGAGAAAATCGATAAAATGATTGCTGAAATCGATAGGGAGAATATGGTAATTTAGATAAATAGCTGAGATTTGAATAATCAATTCCTTCGTTTTCAGATGATTCCCACTCAATTCCTTCTGAATCATTTCAACACAATCTACTTGTATCTCAAACACTCAAGTTGATTCATTTATTCCATTCTCATTCTCTTTTTTTACAGTTTTTCATCATCTTCTTGTTACAAACCCAATCCCTTTTTAACTACTGTTTTCCCTACATTGTTACCCTTTTAATATTGAAAGTAATTTCCCCGACAACCCCTAAAATCTCATTATATTTACACTTTACTCATTTTATCCGCACTTTTTTACAAACCAATTCATTCATCACGCAACGGTCAAATTTTAATAAAATAACGAATCGATTCATTCTAATCTCTATTTTAAATGTTGTCTGTTTGATTCATATCAATATTTATTTCCTTTTATTTCTAATCGATTTCAGATCAGAGAGCTCTTCAATTTTCAGATGACAGACGAGATACAATGGTCGGAAGAAGAAGAAGACGTTCTCTACGATTTCCTTGTTGAAAAGTGTCAAAACACGCGAATTCGATTCGATATCGATCAGTTGTGCGAAGAGTTTAGAAGAGCCAATGAAACGAATAAAACTCCGGAATCTGTGAGAACAAAGTGAGTTTCTGGAAATGGAAATTTGAAAGTTTAGATTTCATTTTTATAGTCAGAATTAACTGAATTCTGTCAAAGATAGAGTTCTGGAGAAGTTATCTTCTGTCCGTTCTCCAGAACTCGAGCTATAACTCGCTTCCTGTTAGATATCAGCTGCTTCCGAACGCAAAAATGGTATTATGTTTCAATTTCAGAGTTCTTGAGTTCCGGGTGGAAATGCTCATGTCTGACGAATACGAAACAGAGACAAAGATCAAAATGATGTTCGGATTGAAAGCGAGAATTGGAAGAGAGCTGTTGGAAGAGTGAGAACTTATGTCGAGTCGACTGATTAGCTAGAATCATTTTCAGACTTCGTAAAGATGCAATTGTCAAATTGAATGGAAACAAACGAATCGTCTTTTACCAGGAGAGAATACGGGGAGGATTGAAGTTGGATGCCTATGAGGTTAGATTCGTTTTAGGTAATCTTCAACTCTAAACATAAGAAATTTCAGAACGAAAACGACCCGGCGACTATTTTCAGAACGGACAATCAGATGCTTCGTCTGATTGAAAAGTTATCGAATTCGATGGAAAAGACTATCTCTATCCCCTCGTTTATCACTAAATATCGAGAATCAACGGGTTCAAAAGAGTCATGTTTCTTCCTAACTGAAAGATATCGAATCGTGAGAAGTCGAATTTTCGAGTCTTCTGAATTCGATTTGGAAAAGAAAGTCAGATTGATGTACTTCACGAATACGAGGATTGAGGAGAATGTGTTGGCTGAGTGAGAGTAGTTTTTAGTGATTCATTCAATCAGTTTTCTTCTTTTCCAGACTCCGAAAAGACGCCTTAGTGATATTGCACAAAACGGGAGGATATATCAGAAGTTATATGGCTCTAGATGATAGTTTCAAATTGATGGATAAGGTTCGTTCTTCTTCATGAATCATGAATCACATATTCTAAATCAAAGGCATTTCAGAAGATTGACCACGAATGGAGCGAAGAAGAAAAAGTGGATTTGACCCAATTCTGTCTTGAGAAATGTCAGAATATGGAATTTCCGTTCGATTTGTACCAACTGGCTAAGGAATTCAAAGAGCTGAAGGAATCAGATCGATCTGTATCATACATTAAGAGCAGGTAAAGGACGTAAGCTACAACTTTTCAGCGAAAAATTATCCGGAATTTTTAAAATCTGCCTCTCTTTTTGTAGAAATATCCTTGAGTTTTTAGAATGGCTTCTCTGAAAATCAACGAATTAACGAATTTGGATGTGGAGACACGTGTCAAGATGATGTTCGCATTGAAGATCAAAATTGGAGATGATCTTCTCCAGGAGTAAGTCAAAAGTGATTCTCTGAATTTCCTCATATTCCACATTTTCAGACTCTGTGAGAACGCTGATGTCAAGTTGAATTCATACAGACACATCGAGAGATACACATCACATGATGGGAGACTGAAGGTAGTCATTAGCACGAGACCTCACAAATTCCGAGGGAAAATAACTCTTGGGAAACGAATTCCTCGGAAAAGGACGGAGCCAGGTGTGCTGATTGACTGCTGAAAGCTAATTAGCAACTGAATAGCCAATCAGCGCGCTTGGCTGCGCCTTTTTCCAAGTAGTTTTTTCCTCGAAATTTGTGATTAACACAACTGGAGTTATACAATTCCGTGTTTCTTGAAAATAGGAAGTGAAACGAAGTAGGCCTTTTCAGCTGCCAAACACATGGACTGAGAAAGAAGAAAACGAGTTGTTGAAGTATCTTGTGGATAACTGTCATCGTGTGAAATTACGATACGATATTTATAATTTCTGCGAGGATTATAAGCAATCGAGTGGAACACATCGGACAGTGAACTTTTTGAATAATAGGTATGTATTATTTTAGAATCGAAAAGAAACGATATATTTGAATTTCAGAATGGAACAGTTACGTCCAAAAATCAACGATTCAACAGAGTTGGATTTAGAGACAAAAGCTCAATTGTTGTTTGGATTGGGAGCTATGATTAGGGAGGATCTTCTCATTGAGTACGTACTCTATTCGATTCATTTTCTCTGTCAAATTGAATGTATTAATATGATATGTTTCAGATTCCGAAAGAATGCAGAAGTGGAAGTAGACGGTTATAAAAAGATCAAAACGTATAGATCGAATGACGGAAAATTGAAACTTCCCAGAGTGGACGATGTGATCCAGGAATCAGATGAAGATGTTCAGAATGAAGATTCGATTGGAAGAGTGACACGAAGAAGTGTCAATCAGAAGAGAATTGTTGTTAAGAAAGAAATAAAAGTAGAAACTGGACATATTCCCATGAGTGTCGAACCAGATACGGATCAGTTTCCGATGATCCATGGGACAACTACTGCTCCAATTTCCATCGAAGAAGAAGTGTATTATTCTCAAAATCCTGCAACAACTTCGATTTCAATGGAATCAAATATTGTATCGAATGCATCTGAAAATAGGAGAGAAGGAGGCGCTCGTGAGACTGTTCTCAAAAGTTTGTAAGTGAGATCGGGGGAACTAGAATTCTAAAGGAAATGGAAAACTATAATATATCATGAATATATTTTGAAACTTGCCCAGAACGATTTATGGGCTCACATGGACTGGTTTCAGCACACCGTTCCTACTGATTCTTTCCCTCGAAACTCTAAATCTATTCTCGTAATTCTCCTCTCCCCAATGATAGCTATCATTTTCAGCTCTCGTGACGTCAGTGAGCGATCATCTAGAAATAATTCTGAGGAGAATTCAATGACTGATCATACATACGCTTCCCCATATCCAGATCTTGCTTTCGATCCGATTCCGCCAGTTGATGATTTCAATGATTTGTGAGTTTCCATTTGTTTTTATTCTTAACTTTTTCTTGTTTTTAGCACACACTCTGCATTGGATGATCAATATATTCAAGGAGATTCGAATGACGATGATGATGAGAAGAGACGCAGAAGAGAGTCAGGCGATAAGAAAATCGAAAAAAATCTGGAAGAGATACGAATGAAATCGGTGTTGCGTGGAACTGGAAGAGCGATTGACGATGAAAAGGAGTCTGACAAACAGATGAATGAGGAAACCATTGGAAATAGTGATTCTAGTGATGAAAATCCAATGGAGGAGGAGACACCAAATAGTTCAAATAGTATTTCTGTGATGGAGACACTACCAATCAGAGAATCGATGAAGTCTGGAAATTCGGTTGTCGAGTTATGGCGACACTACCAAGTCCAATGAGAAGAGTGCTGAAGCCATTATTGCAAACATTGTCAACCAGAGAATCGAAAATCGTGTCAAAGAGATAACTGAACAATCAAAGGCACGTGGCACAGTCGTCGGAGATAATTCACAGAAAAAGATGGATTCAAATGGAATGACAGTGAAAACGGTGGGAGAAGTTGAAAAAGAGAATGTCGCCGCGAAAGAAGTTCCATCTGAAAACTCGATCAAGAATCAGAAGACTGCTTCAATGCTCAAGGGAAACAGTCAAAATCCAGTAGTTGCTCCGAATTCGGGAAATAATGAAAGCAACTCGCAAGGAAGTGCTTGTCATGCGGATAACGGAGAAGAACAACAGAATCCAACGACTTCAAAAGATACATCGGAGACTTCGAAAGCTTCGGTGTCAGTGACCACAGAAACTGATGCAATCTCTGAGATTTCTGCTGAAAAGTCCACTGAATCGGCACCTAGAGAATCTAGAGATCTTATGACTCCAAAAATTAACGCATTTTCGCGTCTTATTATTAGTTAGGTCCTCCTGTGTCTGTAAACCCACTATCCGTCTCTTATGTGTACCTGTTGTTCGAAACGAAAGTTCAGGCTTTAAACCCTATAGTAGCAGCCGACATCTCCCGGGTTCCGCGCTTCGCCATGTTTTGTGTGCAGTGGGCGGGGCGTAGAATTAATTTTTATTAAATAAATAAATTTTAATTGTTTTTTTTTGTTTTTACTCAATTTTTCATGACGAATCCAATGGTGGCATCTGTTTTTGTCCGTTCAACACTTTTCTGGGCTCATTTGTGAATTTTTAGTGCAACACCTCTCTGCGTACTTTCTGCAGACAGTAATCCCCGCGAAATTGCGGACTTTGGGGATTTTCAGCATTTCTGCGGGAATTTCAGCTTTAATGTATATATTTTAGTGGTTTTCTACACTTTTATATCAAATTTATATTTAAAAAATACATTTTATAACTTATTATTCGTCAAAATTGCGTGTTTTTTTCATTTTATCAGTATTTTCGAGAATTTCAGCTTGTTTTCTATGTTTTAGAGGCTTTTGAGCCGTTTTAATTGAAATTATATATAAAAAATACTTTTTCTTACATATTTATCGTAAACATCTTCTACTTCATCCATTTTATCCATGTTTTGAGTGAATTTTATTCATTTCAACACTTTTTAATTAAAATTATATATCCAAAATACATATTTCACGTATTTATCATTTAAAATTGCTTAAATTTTTAAATTTTACTCCCTTCATTATTAAATTTTCAGTAAACACATGTCAACTCGACAACCAACCTCACGTAAAAGAGGTTCAGCGAAAGCTGTTCTCTCACCAAAACCAAAAAGAAGTCAAAAGGAGCCAAAGAGTTCTTCAGATGAAGACGACCCAACACAATCAGAGAACAACACAGAGGATTCGGAATCTGGAGTTGAAGTTCCAACTTCTTCAACAGCTGGCACCAAGCAGAAACACAAAAAGAAGCCTAAGAACAAAAAGGAAGAGAAATCTGGTGAGGAATCTGGTGATGAAACGGACGGTCCAAGTACATCAGCTGGCAAAAAGAAGAAAAGCAAAAAGAGAAAGAGGGGAAAAAAGGATAAGAAACCGAGGAAACCGGTGTACGACACCGCAGCGCTCACCAAAGAGTTTCACAACAACGGCTACCTAACTTTCTGTAAGTATTTTTCTCATTTAATTGCTCCAAAATGTCTAAAAATTCAATCATTATTGATATTGACCGAGTTTTTAGCAAATTTTTAGCATTTAATTGCTCTAAATTGTCTAAAAACTCAATCAATATTGATATTGGATAATTTTTTAAAGAAAATTTTGAGCTTTTGACTGGAAAAAATCAATAAGAATTATATTTTGTAGCCGGTGGTCAACTACGTCCTCTTCATGGTCTACTGTGCGCATTTCCGCCTCAAATCTCGGCCGCAATCAACCTTCAAGACGAAAAATCGGCTTTCACGAATTTCACCGACAACTTGTTACACGCTTGCAGAGTCTTCGGATCATTAAACACGATTGTATCTCAATCGTTCTCGTCCATTAACCAGTACTTTGGTTTTTCGACTTTCCGATCTGAAAACCAATCTCTACATGTCCGAATAGCAGTTGGAGGTATCTCGTCGGAGAATAATAGACCAAATTTGGTTGAGATTATTATTCCCGAGAGATTCGAGATAGCCGTCGAACGTGCACAGTTGGCTTCTAGAACCACAAATGAGTACGATCACAGGCACTTCGACAGTTCTCAAAGTTTGTAAGTAATTTCATCACTTAGTTAGAAATATTTCTATTTTTTGCAGATTCCAGTCGGCTGGATATTGGCTCTATCTCCTGATTACTTGGTACGAAAATGATTCATCTCTTGCTCCCGGTCATCCTCACAAATGGAGCATTGAAAAATTCGACACTCTCTTCACTCTACATGTTCTTTTGCCATTAATGGAAGGAATTCAACACGGCAGTAAATGCCCAACTTGTTTTTGTTCTGAGATGGTAGCAAATTCTATCGAAGGACTTCTGTTTGGGTTGTCAAGACATTTGCAACAAAGAGCAAACATCTCTTACCAAAATTTGTCTCTTCACTTTGATTATCAGAAGCTATCCGGAATGATGTGCGAAACATTTAAAGATCCAAGACTATCAACAGATGAGCAGTCTATTTTAGATAATAGACAGACCGAAAAATCAATCATGGTGAAGGTAAATTTTTATAAAATTTGGAATCAATTATAATTTATTATAATTTTTCAGACAATGGCGTCCATGGAGGAGAATCTGAAGCGGTTCTCATTCCCATATTACCGATACAACTCAGAAAAGAAGGGTCTGAACGCGGCTCTCAACATCAATGCACAATTTCCACTGAAACCAGATCTACCTGACGAAGCAGAAGCTTTAGCTTATCAAGAAATGGGTCTCACTGTTGAAGATATTCGAGTCAAGATCTCGGACACACTCTTAAAAGTTGAAATCGAATTAGCAAGACCTGTACTATGTCGTATTCTCGAACAAGTTGTCAGGGAAGAGGAGAAACCGCAAAGAAATACAAGACCAGCTGAAGTGGAAAAAGCTCCAACAACTCATCGAGAAGAAAAGCCAGCTCAATCGGAGCAATTGGATGCTCCAATTACTCAAAATGATGACGAAGATTCGTTAAATCGGATCCGCCCAGGAAGTCGTGGCAACGAAAGCCCTCATCATTATGAATATAATGATCCATATGATCCAGCCAATTACTATCCAGATCCAAACTATGATTTAGGATTTCAAGATAACCTACAAGGTATGGAGACCATGACTCTTGGAGGAGATTCCATTGAATCATCGACAGAGGATTCTTCGAATCACTCGGATCCAAATGTTCCGTCATCGTCAGGTGCGCTGACTATCGTGGATCACATGTCTGATCCTTCACCCCCTATCCTACTTCCGGTGAGTTTAGAATTTTTTATTCAAAAATTTGAGCAAATTTTTATATTTGAAGAGAAAGATTGGAGAAGAAGATGAAGTGGATCCATCGAAACGAGCAAAACGTGGAGTGGATTCTGGGGAAACTCCGAAGGAGAATCAGAATACAATGATTCCAACTAGTGATGATTCGTCAGGAAATCAGTGAGTACATCTTTCGTAAATCCACATAAAACAGAGTTATTTCAGAATTTCCTGCGATTCGATGAAGACGTCAATCAGCTTGAGAAGTGTTTTCATCTGGATGAAGGAATTCGTTCAGTGTTTGTATTCGAAAGAATTTGAAGGGTTTTTGAAGACATTGGATAAGGAAATGAATGGATTCACGGATCAGAATATCTTGATTTCGGACATTACCCCTTTCATCGACACGTTTCTCGTTTTCGCCAAAAAGAGCACACCGTCTACTACACAATCTTTAAATGTCAAGGATTTTCTAACTAAACTGAAGATCACTCTCTACATGATGAGCAGCGTCATTTTTGCTGATTTTCAAGAGAAAATCGATAAAATGATTGCTGAAATCGATAGGGAGAATATGGTAATTTAGATAAATAGCTGAGGTTTGAATAATCAATTCGTTTTCAGATGATTCCCACTCAATTCCTTCTGAATCATTTCAACACAATCTACTTGTATCTCAAACACTCAAGTTGATTCATTTATTCCATTCTCATTCTCTTTTTTTACAGTTTTTCATCATCTTCTTGTTACAAACCCAATCCCTTTTTAACTACTGTTTTCCCTACATTGTTACCCTTTTAATATTGAAAGTAATTTCCCCGACAACCCCTAAAATCTCATTATATTTACACTTTACTCATTTTATCCGCACTTTTTTACAAACCAATTCATTCATCACGCAACGGTCAAATTTTAATAAAATAACGAATCGATTCATTCTAATCTCTATTTTAAATGTTGTCTGTTTGATTCATATCAATATTTCTCTTTTATTTCTTATCAGATCTAGACCCATTCCTTCAATATTCAGATGACAGACGAGATACAATGGTCGGAAGAAGAAGAAGACGTTCTCTACGATTTCCTCGTTGAAAAGTGTCAAAACACACGAATTCGATTTGATATCGATCAGTTATGCGAAGAGTTTAGAAGAGCCAATGAAACGAATAAAACTCCGGAATCTGTGAGAACAAAGTGAGTTTCTTGGAATGGAAATTTGAAAGTTTAGATTTCATTTTTATAGTCAGAGTTAACTAAATTCTGACAAGGATAGAGTTCTGGATCGAAGAAGTTATCTTCTGTCCGTTGTCCAGAACTCGAGCTATAACTCGCTTCCTGTTAGATGTCAGCTGCTTCCGAACGCAAAAATGGTATTATGTTTCAATTTCAGAGTTCTTGAGTTCCGGGTGGAAATGCTCATGTCTGACGAATACGAAACAGAGACAAAGATCAAAATGATGTTCGGATTGAAAGCGAGAATTGGAACGGAGCTGTTGGAAGAGTGAGAATGAATATCGAGTCGACTGATTAGTTAGAATCATTTTCAGACTTCGTAAAGATGCAATTGTCAAATTGAATGGAAACAAACGAATCGTTTATTACCAGGAGAAAATACGGGGAGGATTGAAGTTGGATGCCTATGAGGTTAGATTCATTTTAGGTAATCTTCAACTCTAAACATATGAAATTTCAGAACGAAAACGACCCGGCGACTATTTTCAGAACGGACAATCAGATGCTTCGTCTGATTGAAAAGTTATCGAGTTCAATGGAAAAGACTATCAGTGGCGACTTATTTATCTCTAAATATCGAGAATCAACGGGTTCAAAAGAGTCATGTTTCTTCCTAACTGAAAGATATCGAATCGTGAGAAGTCGAATTTTCGAGTCTTCTGAATTCGATTTGGAAAAGAAAGTCAGATTGATGTACTTTACGAATACGAGGATTAAGGAGGATGTGTTGGCTGAGTGAGAGTGGTTTTTAAGTGATTCATTCAATCATTTTCATTCATTTCCAGACTTCGAAAAGAAGCCGTTGTGGTTTTGCATAAGAATGGATATATCAGAAGTTATGTGGCTCGAGATGGCAGTCTCGAATTGATGGATAAGGTTTGTTTTTTATGAATCACAGACTCTTAATCATGGAAATTTCAGAAGGCAGGTAACCGCGGATGGAGCGAAGAAGACGAAGCAGATTTAATCAAATTCTGTCTTGAGAAATGTCAGAATGTGCAATTTCCGTTTGATGTGCTCGAAGTGGCTAAGGAATTCAAAGAGCTGAAGGAATCAGATCGATATGTATCATACATTAAGAGCAGGTGGAGTATCAGTTCTTTCTTAAAATAAATATCATTTTCAGAATCGATGAACTGAAAATCAACGAATTAACGAATTTGGATGTGGAGACACGTGTCAAGATGATGTTCGCATTGAAGATCAAAATTGGAGATGATCTTCTCCAGGAGTAAGTCAAAAGTGATTCTCGGATGAATTTTCTTATTTATTCAGACTCTGTGAGAATGCAGATGTCAAGTTGAATTCATACAGACACATCGAGAGATACACATCACATGATGGGAGACTGAAGGTATTCAACAGGAGCACAGTTTTACATGTGCGCTCTACCGAAATCATCAAAGATTTTAATTTTCGGTAGAGCGCGTATTGTAAAAACCATGAATAAGTGAATAAGAAGTGAAACGAAGAAATTATTTTCAGTTGACAAATGACCGCAAAGCATGGAGTGAAAAAGAAGAGAGCGACTTGTTGAAGTATCTTGTGGATAACTGTCATCGTGTGAAATTACGATACGATATGTGGAACTTTTGTGAGGATTATAAGCAATCGAGTGGAACACATCGGACAGTGAGCTTTTTGAATAATAGGTATGTATTATTAGCTCGGCACAGTTCTCACAACTGCGCTCCAGCGAAACGCTCTTGAAAAAATGTCTCTTTTTCACTGAGTCTCTCAATTTCGCAGACAATTTTCTTCGGTTTCGGTAAAGCGTGGTTGTAAGAAGCGTGCTGTGCGAATAGAATCGAACTCGGAAAGAAACGATATCTTTGAATTTCAGAATGGAACAGTTACGTCCAAAAATCAACAATTCAACAGAGTTGGATTTGGAGACAAAAGCTCAATTGTTGTTTGGATTGGGAGCTATGATTAGGGAGGATCTTCTCATTGAGTATGTACTCTATTCGATTCGTTTTCTCTTTCAATTTGTTCCTAGAAATATTTTTGATTAAAAACGCTTCAAGATCACCCCAGGCATTCAAAAAACCAGCGAAATCTCATTTGTCTGGCGTGACTTTGACGCGTTTTAAGTGAACTCTGAAAACAAGTCGCTACTGATAACATATGTTTCAGATTCCGAAAGAATGCAAAAGTGGAAGTAGACGGTCATAAAAAGATGATAATGTATAGATCTAATGACGGAAAATTAAAACTTCCCAGAGTGGACGATGGGATCCAGGAATCAGATGAAGATGTTCTTCAGAATGATGATTCGATTGGAAGAGTGACACGAAGAAGTGTCAATCAGAAGAGAATTGTTGTTAAGAAGGAAATAAAAGTAGAAACTGGGCATACTCTTCCAATGAGTGTCGAATCAGATACGGATCAGTTTCCGATGGGAAATGTTCATGTTACTCCAATTTCTATCAAACAAGAAGTATATCATTCTCAAAATCCAGCAACTTCAACTCCAACAATGACATCAAATAATGTACCGAATGCATCTGAAAATCGGGGAGAAGGAGGCGCTCGTGAAACTATTCTCAAAAGTTTGTAAGTGAGACTGGGATCGGGGAAACTAGATTTCGAATGGAAAGAGAAAACAATTTCATGGATATGCTCTGAAACGTGGCTAGAACGAGTTACAGTACCGCTCAAAAGGTTATCAACTTTGGAAGTTTTCAGTGTAAAATGACCAACTTTGACAGTGTATTTCGATGTCACCTGATTGTCCGATAAACTCAATTTTGTATGTGTTGGATAGAGCAAGAATAGGACATCATTTTTGTAGTTGACCATTTTTCTGTAGGGACACAACCATGAAAGTTACAGGTTGTCAAAGCCATTTCTCCCTGAAACCGACTGATTTCATTGCAAATTAGCGAATTTTTGAAGTTTTTCACTTTGACAACCTGTAACTTTCATGATGGTGTCCCTACAGAAAAATGGTAAACTACAAAAATGAAGTGATATTTTTGCTCTGTTCAACACAAACAAAATTGAGTTTATCGGACAATCAGGTGACACCGAAATACACTGTTAAAGTTGGCCACTTTCCACTGAAAAAAACTAAAGTTGGTAACCTTTTGAGCGGTACTACTGTAGCTCGTTCTTCTCTGGGCACATCGTTTTTTACCGATTTCTCTTTTTTCCCGAAATTTATAAATCTAACAAAATCTCTCCCCAATGATAGTTATCATTTTCAGTTCTCGTGACGTCAGTGAGCGATCATCTAGAAATAATTCTGAGGAGAATTCAATATCTGATCACACATACGCTTCCCCATATCCAGATCTTGCTTTTGATCCGATTCCACCAGTTGATGATTTCAATGATTTGTGAGTTTCCCTTTGTTTTTATTCTTAACTTCTTCTTGTTTTAGCACACACTCGGCATTGGATGACCAATATATTCAAGGAGATTCGAATGACGATGATGATGAGAAGAGACGCAGAAGAGAGTCAGCCGATAAGAAAATCGAAAAAAATCTAGAAGAGATACGAATGAAATCGGTGTTGCGTAGAGAGGAATCTGTTGAATCTGACGAAGAGATTGATGTGGAAACCATTGGAAATAGTGATTCTAGTAATGAGAATCCAATAGAGGAGGAGGAGACACCAAATAGTTCAAATAGTATTTCTGTGATGGAGACACTACCAATCAGAGAATCGATGAAGTCTGGAAATTCGGTTGTCCAGTCAGTTACAAGAGAGAGTGTAGTTCAAATGGGAGCTAAGGAGGAAACACCAGATAGTTCTAGTATTGCTGGGATGGTGATTCCGAGCGGAAATCTGGCTCCGCCAATCAGAAAATTGATAAAGAATACTCGAAGTGTCTCAGTTCCGCCACGATATTTTATTGCCCAGTCAGTTACAGCTGCTATTAATCAGACAACTTCTGAGCATAACACCACTGGAAATGGCTGTACTCTGGCACCCGAAGAATCTGGAAATCAAGTGATTACACGGGGAGAAAAAAGAAAGAATAACGAAGAAGGAGAAGAACCATCGAAAAGAACCAAAATGGAGAATTCTGGAGAGATTCAGAATACACTTCCAGAAGCTTCGTCTCCAGGAAATCAGTTAGTACTGCAATGCAATACTTTTCTAATTTTCCGTTTTCAGATCTTCATCAATCGAATCAATTGACTCTCGCCAGATCCTCGAATGGATGAAAGCGTTCATTCGAACCCTTCGCTCAACTACTCTCATTCAATTCATCTCGGAAATTGACACAGCAATTCAAGAGTTGACTCATCAGAATATCCCATCCGCTGACGTCATCCAGTTGCTCGAAGCGGGTCTTCTTCTCATCAAAAGTGGATCCAAATCCACGTCATCTCAAGAAGAATCGATGGATCTCAAGGACTTTTTGAAGAATCTCAGCGATAGTTTCTTCTATCTCAACTCACCTGGATTCGATGATTTCCAGAAGAAAATTGATGGAATTATAGGCGGAATAAGTGGAGAAAACAAGGTAATCAATTGATTTTTCAATATAAAACCCAAATCTATTCCATTTTCAGGTTGTCCCAATGAGAAAGATTCTTCGTGCACTTCAACAGATTCTAGAGTTCGTCAGCCCATAATTTTTTTTTAATTTTTATCTTTGTTTTTTGTTGTTTTTATTGTTTTCTTTTTCTTTTTCTCGCATTTTTCAAATAATTTTTATCTTGTTAAAACATGATTTTTACCCACTTCATTTTACCTTGTTCTCTTAACTTTTACAAACCTAAACTCCTGTTAACTTCTCACATTTTTAAACATTTCAACCGCACTTTCTAGACTAGACACCCAATTTGTTTCACTTTTTTATATCTGCATTTAACCTCTTCTCATTACATGTTACACCGTAGAATCCTCGATTCTAATGAAACTGTCACTTTCAATATTCATTGTTCTCTTTCAGATTCTTATATCAATATCTTTTCCGAATTTCGACATTTTGAGAATATCTCTTGTTTCAGATGACAGACGAGTCAACAAGTTGTGCGATGAATTCAGAAGAATTTGTTATATAATTATTCGTTTTATTTGTATTTTTTTGAACGATTCTAGCAAATGCAGTTGTGCTATATATCTGTATTTCTTTGTTTCACATTGTCAAGAGTATTTTCCAACAAAAAGTGATCATTATGCTAGTGAGTTTAGTGGAGACTTCGGTTCTCGTGACTTTTGACAACTCGTGCTCCATTGAAATTTCTCTGAAGCGCCGCAAGAAAACTGATAATTCATATTGGTTATTCGAGTAACATGATCAAAGTGAGAAAAGTAAATAAGTGAGTGAAATGATTAAAAAAGTTCAAAACAATGGAAGAATAATATCCAAAGCATGTTCTAGTCCGTGTCGAATCGTTTCGTGGCTGACATTTCTATTCTTCTTCTCTTCATCATTACACATTTCATCCAGTTCCTGCTGAAATTCACCAAGTTGAGACGAATTCATTCGAGACGTCGCATTTTTGAGAAGTCGGAGAAAATCAGCGAGATTAATTGATGGCATTTCGGGCGGTGCAATAGACTTTGTGATAACTGGAAGGGCGGAGTCAAGTGCCAAAAGTATGGAGCTGATGGAGATGTTCTGGAAATTAGGAAAATGGGCGTGGCTTAGTTGTGGGCGGGGCCAATTTTTTTACCAAATTCCTCGGTTCCAACTGCACAATTTTCATGGATAACTCATCGCGAAGCTTCTTCAGACCGATTTCGTCTGTCAAATCTCGAAAAATCGATAGAATTTCAGTTAGACTGATAGAATCGGAAGACGCCCCCGATGCTGAAGCAGACTCTTCACTGCTGAAATTCCACAAATTCTAAATAGTTAGCCGTAGAGCGCACTTACTCATTAGAGGATATAAAAAATTGATCATCATTATTAATAAAATTGAGAAAATTCTCGTCTGGAATCGAATTGAGGTCAATGAATTCTGGTTTTACATCGAAAAGAAGTGGTTTCTCTTCCAGAATCGGATGTTCGGAGGCTAGAAGGATTGAATCAACGTCTTCTTTTGAAAGAAGATCAAACGGAAATTTTTGATTTTCAGATGAATCTGATTGCTGACTTCTGAAATTTCTTATTGGAAAAAAATCTATGCTGACTCCGCCTACTCACCCTGTGAACCCGCCGTGATACGGAAAATTAAACGATTGTTCTGATGATGACGTGGCATACTGAGAATGCTGAGAATCGAATGAATTGTACAAAAAAGGAGTTTCATGTGGGAATTCCTCAATTTGAGTTTCTTGTTTTATTGAAATTGGAAAATCAGGATAATATTGAATCTCTTCCGCTTCTTCTTCATACAATTCTTCATAAAAATATTCAGAATTATCCACTTTTTCAATCGAATTCCTCCAGATTTCTTTGTATTTTTCGTTTGGAATATTCTCCATTTCCTCCTGAATTCGTTGAGATCGTTTCTTGACGATATTCGAGCCAACTGTGTAGTATCGACGCTTTTTCACACTGAAATATTCACAATTAGAATAAGGCTGGGGCGTCGTTGGCGCCTTCTAGTTTCCTAACAAGGGAACTTTTTTCACTACCAGTGTTGAGAATTGGCTGAAATTTTGCATAGTTATACTTTCGACGATCCTCTATCACATGGCGCTTTTCAAATCTGCAAAACTCGGAGGATTTTCGAATAATTTGAGTCTGAAGAGGTCTGAAAATGAACATTTATTAAAAAGAATTTTTTTCCGAGAGAAAAAAGGCAACTTTCAGACTTTTTCAGACCCAATTTTCTCGAAAATGACCAGAGTTTTCCAGATTTTGAAAACGCCATGAGATAGAGGAAGGTCGAAAGTATAACTATGCAAAATTTCAGCCAATTCTCAACCGTGATGTGAAAAATATTCTCTTGTAAACCATAATTGGCCCGGCCCGGCCTGTTTCTTTCAATATATTTTTGAAATCTTTTTAATTTTTCATCAAAAATGTAAAATTTCTGATGATTATTCAGAACTTCTTCTAATTCCGAATGATTGTCGAAAATTTGACTTTTTCGCGAAAAAATATCAAACATTTTCAAAAAAATTCGAAAAAAATTTTGAAATTTTCACTTTGGCGCCAATTTCCCGGGCTTTGATAATATATCTCTCCATTTTGACTCGAGATCCTTCCCTTCTAAACTAACTTTTTATGCATTTCGAGTTCTCTTTGCTCCAGAATCTTTCCATATTCTCCTAAATACGCTGTTCCCATTCTCTTCCTTCTTGTTCTCTTATCATTTCCCATCTTCGCTGGAAGACTCTGTTTTCCACTTAATTTCAGATTTCCATCGTTTGATTCATATCTTGTAATTCTCATCTCTTCGTCCACTTCGACTTCGGCGTCTTTTCGGATTCTGGAGATAGAAATTTTCAATTTTCTTTGAAAAAATTTAAAATTAGACAAACTCTTCGAGAACACTCTTCGGTATGGATGCACTCGAAACGAATAGCATTTTGATCTTCGTCTCATTGTCTAATTCATTCGATGTGTAGATTTGAGTCTTCATTTGTTGATATCTGGAAATGTCATGTATTGCGACTAATTCAAAAAAAGCTAAATTTTCTTCATTTTTGTCGATTTTCAATGCGATTTTTGTAGTCCGAGTCCCGGAAAATCATCAAAAACCAGCAAAAACCTAAAACTTTTTGCTAAATTTCTAGAAAAAAGTGAATTTTTCAATTTTCTTGAGATTTTGAGAGAAAAATTGCATTTTTTTTAAAACTATTTTTGCTTTAAAAACCTTGAAACTGGGGTGCCTTTGACGCGTTTCTAGAAAAATCGGGGTTCAAAACTTTCGGAAAAAGATTCAAAATGTGGGCGGATCATAATCTCCCAATTTTTGCAAAAAGAAGACGCACTAGACATCTTTTTTCATCGGGAAACTATCCAAAATTGGGTCTGGGGCGCCTGTGACGCGTTTTCAGGTCGTTTTCGAATTTTGCCGCTTTTTAGCATAATTTTCTGCAAGTTTCAGTCATTTTTCGTCATTTTCGACGTCGAATTCTTCAAACTTTCATCGAATCTCTACTTATACCTGTTCGCAATATTTTTTTTAATTTTTAATAAATTTTTCAGATTTTCCTTATTTTTTGGAAGTAATATAACTGACACTCGTCTCAAATAGCATTCACTATTCGTATCGTTCGTCAACATCTTGAATTCTCTAATCAACGAGGCATCAGTGATCGGAAAACAACTCGTTTCCTTCGATTTCTCCATCAAAATGTCCATCAGAGCCCTATTTCTTTGTGTATTTAATGGAAGTTCCTTCTGGAATATATGATCTCCTTTTAAATCCAAACCGCCCGTCTTTTTATGATATTCTGTGATTCTTCCATGAGCATCTAACACGATTTCTGCTTGTTCTGTTAGTCTGGAAATTTTGAATTTGTCTTAAGCTCCGCCCCCATTTCCGCATACTCTTTTAGAAATGTTCGATCGATTGGAGCACTTAACGCGTAGAGAATTTTCACTTTTGTATCAATATCGAATTCCTCCAACTCGTGAATTCTTTTTCGATATCTCATAAGCCTGTAAACAATTTTTTTAAAGGAATTATTTTAAAATTTAAAAAAAATTAATTACTTGCTGCTCAAATTAGAATCAGAAGACCTCGTGCGTGCTCGATTCTTGAATTCTCTGCATATATTCCTAATATTGAATGGGTCTTTCACAAATTGGGCCTTCTCTGCGATGAAATTCAGAAATTCCAAGTTTTCAGGGCTGGCGCCCGCCCAAGACGGCAGTTCCGTCACTTTTGACATTCTGCAATTTTAGAATTTTAGATCTTCGAGCTTATTTCACTCATTTCAGTTCGAGAAAAACATAATTTTTTATTCAGCAAAATTTTATTTCAAATTGTGTGCACTCTGACGTGGCGGTGTTTGCAGACCTGCCGATGTCTACCGTAACCTAGAGAAATGTTTGGGTTGAATCCGAGAATATCGAAAGAACGACTGAAAAAAAAAACAATTTTTATCAAATTAGTACCAACAACACAACAAATTAATAAAGTTAAAGGTCCAATTATTCACGGGAAGGCCATCTCAATCGCCATCTCCAATCCGTATCGGACATTTTTATACGAAACTCTCAGATCCGCTTTCCAATTGCTATAACTCATTCGTCTCAACTCGTCTTTGAAATCCACGTAACCGTTTGAATTGAATAGAGCAACACGGAAAACCATGAGCACTTCTTTCAGTGAAATATTCGATTCCTCGTTTGAAACTGTCAGTTTCGAATGATCGAGAATGACACGTAGACCCACGTCGAATGAGGAACGGAGGATTGATTCGGGGATGTACTGAAATTAAAAAATGAGACATTTTGAAACTTCCTCAAGGACTAATAACCATTTTCTTGATCTCGGATTCTTGTATTCTCTTTGCAACATTCTCCACAAATGGAAGCATAATCGGTGATTTTAAATTGAATGCCACGTCAGAGAGGATCGAAAGAAATTCGATCCCATTTCCACATCGAGTCGATTTTTGGACTGTTTTTCTGAAAAACTTCAAGTTTCGCAATTGCGCTCTACCGGAATCAAAGCGGTACTTGACACGATTATTACAACCGCGCTCTATCGAAACCGGAGAAAATTGTGTGCGAAATTGAGAGACGCAGATAAAAAGATACATTTTTCAAGAGGATTTCGGTGGAGCGCAGTTGTAAAAACTGGGCTAAGCTAATAAACAGTATTTTTTCTCGTTTAAATTCAAAAGAGCTGGGATTTTTGCAGTTTTTGATAGAGAGTGAAAAAAGGTTTAAAATATTAAATTGAGTGAAAAAAAGCAAGCGCGCTCTAATGCTAAAGCAGACATACAACAATGCTCCATAAGTAATCGGTGGAAGTCTCGTGGAAGATGACGTGGCAAGCTGTGGATGCTCCAACTTGATTTTGTGCTCATTTTTATAGTTTTCTATGAATAATTTCTCATCGAATGGTTTCACACCGTCTTCTTTCACTTTCAACTTCATCTTCTTCTCATCTTTCTCATCTTCCCATTTATATGTTCGTCGATGTGCTCCTCTCAATTCAAGACTTCCGTCATTCGCCTTGTATTTTGTGATTCTTCCCTTCTCATCCACCTCCACTTCAGCATTTCGGCGGAGTCTGAAAGAGGCGTGGCTTATTATAACTGTTCTCAATAGAGCGAACTTTCTCTGATTTTTCAACAAAAATTGATAAAAAATGCTGGGAATCTGGCGTGCCTTTGGCGTGTTTGCTCATTTTGTGAGATATGAGGCAAAAATAGCGTTTTTAGAGTTGAAAATCAGATTTTCAGTAGATTTTTTTGCTAAATTTAGTTTAAAATTGGGCGAAAATGAGCTGAAAATATCAGAAAACCAAATTTTTCAACAATAAATTGTTCAAGGAATCTGGCGTGCCTTTGGCGCGTTTTCGCAGTCAAGCAGTTTCAGCCAGCCTTTCGAAAAGCTTCGGAAAAAACTGTGCCGTGATGTTGCGAAACAGACTCCGCCCATTTTCCAGGACCTCACCTCTCCAAATAATTCTGATCAATCTTCACACCCAATCCAAAAATCATTCGAATTTTCAGGCTCAAATCGAATCCACAAAGTTTGGGAAGATTCGTTCGAAAGCGATGAATCTGTTGTTGAACTGCGTAAATTGTGGAGAAATAATTGAATTTCTTCATGAATTCTCTGCTTAATTCATTAATATTCATTTGAGATTTCGTATTTCGAGACTGTTCCGCAATAAATGTCATCAACTCTCTCTTCCCATCAACTATTCTTATTCGATTCTCTTGGGCGACGTCTTCTTTCATCGGATACGAATTCAATTTGACGTGTTCTCCGAGTAATTTCAGACTTCCATCATTCGATTCATATTTTGAGATTCGTCGTTTTTCGTCTACTTCTACAATTGCGTCACTGCGGAGTCTGTGCAAATGAAAGTTGGTAAAATTAGACCACGCCCCTCTATTAGCATTTTTGTTACAATTTCGCCCCACGGCAAACATCGACGAGAGACGCAGAGTTTTTTCTCGCGTCGACACAGATTTTAACCGTTTTTCATCCATTTTGGATGTCTGAAACTGTGAAAATCTGCGTCTCTCGTCGCTATTCTCTCGTTTGCCATGGGGCGCACATGTGACAAAAAAGCTCGGTTGGTTAATATACTCATTCAAAAATCCTTCATCAACTCTGGCACTCAATCCAAAAATGATTCGAACTCGTGTCGCCACATCGAAATTCAACATTTTATAAACTTCGTCCCGAAGCCGTCGAAGCGAATGACGAATCGATGACTTCGACTTCTCCGTTTTCCCTTTTCGAACGTATTCAGTTGCCAAGTATGCGAGACTCAATGGCCTAGAAATCCCCTTCGTTTTCTCGGCCACAAATTTCATTAATTTGAGTTTTGACTCAATGAGACGAGGCCATCCACTTATCGAGACACTCTCCTTGAAATCCATTTCGGATTCTGAATCTTCTTCTTCTGAAGAAGAAGAGGATTCTGATGATGATGACGTCACTTCTCCTTCTCCTTCATTCTGTGCTCTTTTCAACGCCCAATGGAGTGGTTCTCCATTCAATTTCAAATTTCCATCATTTGCAGTGTATTTCATAATTCTCATTAAGGAATCAATGGTCACAGTGGCGTTCTTTTGAAGTCTGAAAGTAATAAAGTTATTAAGCCACGCCCCCTTAGATTATATTCCGTTCTATTAGATCGGCGTTCTTACAACTGCGCTCCACCGCTAACGAGATAGTATCGGCGAGAGACGCAGAGTTTTTCACCGTTTTCGACCTATTTTTGATGTTTTTCATAATAATTCACAAAAAACAAATGAGAAATAGCAAAAAATAGGTCAAAAACTGTAAAAATCCGTGGCGGCACGCGAAAAAACTCTGCGTCTCTCGCCGATTCTCTCTCGTTAGCGGTGGGGCGCAGTTGTAAGAGGGGTGAACTGCTAATAGCTGTGAGCGGAAACTCTATGAAACGATTGGTCTGAAGTTTCCAAGACCACGCCCACTTCTGTAAATTTGCCGCACAGTTCAAGTCTTGTCAAATCTGTAATAATGGGCGGAGCTTCTCCCTGCTCACTCACTCTTCTAAAAACTTCGAATCAATCGATGCGCCCAATGCAAAACAGATTCTCATCTTCGTCATTGTGTCGAAATCCTTGTTTTGATGCATCTCTCGTCGGTATTTTTGAATTCAAAAAAAAAAGATTTTCATTTATTAAAATTTCCAATAAAAATAAAACTAACAATCCCTGTAAATATCTCAACGAAATGGACGTCTTCTCCGCGTATTCTCTACAAATTTGTGTTTTGTTGAATGGTGACGTCACAATTTTCGATTTTTCCACAATAAATTGCAGAAAATTCGATGAGACGGGCGGTGGAGAGACAGGGGGCGGAGTTTCACCAGTGCTCATTTTCTGAAAATCTGTTATTATTTGCTCCGCCCATTTTCTAAGAAATATGGAAACGAAAGAACATAAAATAAGACAAAACAGATTAATTTAATAATTATCACATTTATTTTCAAGGTAAAAAATAAAATTAAAAATTATCGAAGAACCATTTCCAGAACGTAATCAATAGCATAGCGAATCTTGTTGATTGGAATTCTCTGAAATTTGTTTTTTTGAAATACAATTTATCAATAGAGCGAGATTGAACCGCACCTTATTCGAAGCTTCTTCATAATGAGCTCTCAACTTTTTATTGAAATCCACGTGGCTCATAGTGAATGTCGCCGTTTCGACAATCGTCAGAAATTTGTTTAGACACGTGGAATCTTCGTTGGCGATGAAATTCGTGGCAAATTTAGTGGCGAAAAGAAGAATATTGTCGAGAGAATTGGAGATGATTTCGAGTGGGATGTTCTGGAATTGTTTGGGTTGTTAAATGGGCGGAGCTTATTTAAAATTTGTATTTTCTACGTTTTTAATTGAAAAAATACCAACATGATCGGATTCCGAAGCAGCCTTCTCTATTTCTGACTGCAATTTTATTAGTTTTGGTGAGTTCAATGGTCCAATTATACTGAGAAGAATTTTGAGAAATTTCTGGAGACTCATCGAATTGTCATCATTTAGTAGCTTCTCAACATCTTCTGCTTTCGGTATTTTCAGAATATGAATACTCTTTGAATCCTCTGTTATCTCTTTTTTCAGTTCTTTCATAGTTTGGGTAATGGGTTTGACGTCTTCTGAATCTTTTTTCGTCGAATTGTCATATTTCATCTCAATCCTTCCATCGGAATCAATCTCCACATTGACATTCCACTTCAGAATTCTGAATTTTTCTAGATGAAATCTATGGGCTTCTAGAAAACGGTCTATTACAGTTCTTACGCTCCACCGAAATGCCCTTGAAAAATGTCTATTTTTCTCTGAGTCTCTCAATTTCGCCCACAATTTTCTTCGGTTTCGATAGAGCGCGGTTGTAAGAAGCGTGCCGTGCTGATAATAACTCTCACTCTTTATGCACATTATCTGAAACCCTTGTACTTGATATATACATCATATTGATTCTTGTATCCATATCGAGTTCCGAACATTCGAAAATTCGATTTTTGACGAGTCGATATCTGTATTTCAAACTATTAATTTCTTCACTCGAACCCGTCGATTCTTTGAATTTATTGACGAATGAGACATCAGAAATCGGGAATTCTCTGGTGACAGATAGTTCTTCAAGAAGTTTCAACATTTCTTCGTCTCGCTTTAAGCTAGTTTCCGGATTGTGAGTATTCTGAAAATTCTCAATAGAGCGCACTTCCAAAACATTCACTAACATGATAGACATTTAATTTCAATCCTCCTTGTCTTCTCTCTTGATATTTCATGATTTGATTCCTTTTATTCAATATTACATCCGCATTTTTACATATTTCTCTCAGAAATTTCTTATCAATCGGTGTCTTTAATGCATAAATCAATTTGATTTTTGTCTCCATATCGATATTTGTCCTCTTGTGGATCTTTGAACGTGTCAAGGAGATTCTAAAAGTACCAAAAATATATATTCTCAATAGAGCGCACTTTCCAGATATTCACCTTGTCTGTAAACACTCGACTGTCCGATTCGTTCCACTCGTCTCCTTGAATTCCTCACACAACTGTCTGATATTGAATGGAAATGTCACATTTCGACACTTTTCGACACAGAATTTTAATAGTTCTGATTCATCTCTCTCACTCCATAACTCGTTTTTTGTCATCTGAAATTGAATTTTCAGTTTGATCTGGAAAATTAAGGAGATAGATAATGAAAGAGAGAAAACTCAAGAAATTTGGTTTTTCAAAAGTTTCAAAATATTACTTTTATAAAGTTTTTAAAACAATTTAAATGCAGATAAATCGGTATGAGATGGAACACGACAAAATGAATTTTTCAAACAAAACGAACAATGAAACAGGTGATAAATATTATAAAAATGAGTTATTAATGCAGAAAGTGTCGAGCAGGAGATCAATTTGAAGGTTGCACGCAGTGGAAATGAGATAGTTCTGAAATAATTGACTTCTTTTATTGCCGAAATAAACTTTTTTGACATTCGGTGTTTGCGGACCCAAGTTCCCGCGCTTAAAATAAGCCACGCCCCCTTTCCCTTGTCTCGGCTATATTTTCAGAAAAGATCGGGGAGTTCGACTAATATCATAGCCGAGACAATGGAAAGTGGGCGTGGCTTATTTTAAGCGCGGGAACTGAGGTCCGCAAACACCGAATGCCAAGAAAGTTTGTTTCGATAATATGATATTTTGATTGATACTTTTGCCTAACATGAGTGATAAAAACATAAAAATTTTATTCAGAAAAATAATTTTTCCAAATTGTGTGCACTTTGTGTTTGCAGACCTGTCGCTGCCTACCGTAACATAGGGCAATATTTCAATTAAATAAATCCGTGCGAATCAAGAGAATAGTTTCGGTAAAGTGTGATTGTAAAAACTGCAAATAAAGAAACCTTCTCTATAAATGTTCCTTTGATGCATCAATTTCCTGAGAATTTCCGATCCCTCTTCGTTTCAATCGAATATTCCTACCAATCGAATCATTATTCACCGGTTTTAATGGTGTTTCAGTGATATTCTTTTCTGTGTTTTTATTCTCCTTCGATCCCTCTTCTTCCTCATCTTTGTTGGAATCGGAATCAGAGGAATTGGTTCTGAAATTTTTGTGATCCTTAAAATTACAGTCTTATTCTAAAAATCTTACAAATCGATAATCGGTGTCTGCTCTTTTTGTTTTTCTTCTGTTGATTTCTGAATCGCTTTTTTGACGGTTTCGACGTCTTCTGAATCTTTTTTCGTCGAATTTTCAGATTTCATCTGAATATCGCTTTTTCTATAATCCTTCATTCTCGGGTCTCCAAACTCCGCCTCCCCCTCTTTTTGTCTGTAATATATGATGTAGTTGTGTGCATCGACTGCCATGTCTGCATTAGTGGAAAATCTGAAAATAAATGAATATTTTCACTGAAAACTAGCTGATCAATCTGTACATTTCAATTTGATCCGACGAAAGAGGAGTATCACAAACAAAGAATATTTTCGCATAAAGCCACGGATGAATACGTGGAAAAAAAGCGAGAGAATTGTTGGCGAATGTCTTGACGAATTCATCGATTTCAGACACTTTTCGATTGATTTCAGGGTTTTCTCTGATGATTCGTCCACTAATTGCATGAAATGGGACAGGTGCTCGGGAATTTATGGAGAATTCTGCAATGCATCGAGCCATTTTGAAGTCGTCATTATTCCATTGAGTGGGCGGTGAGCTCACCGGTGAGTTTTGAGCAGGAGACGACGACATTCGAGAAGTGTTCTGAAATTGATTATTATTTAGAAAGCACTGTAGTCTTAAAGGCGCATAAGAATATATTTTCAGTGAACATTTGCGAAATCATCAACGCTTTTTCGGATTTTTTCGTACAAACGGAAAAAAAATCCAATTTTTCTCGGAAAATAGAAACTTTCCGAGGGGTTTCTCCGCATTTCGACATTTAAAAACCATTTCTTTGTCGAAAATTTCAGTTTTTGGTGTAAAATTTCTCATTTTCGATCATAAAAATACTTTACAAATCGAATCAGTTTTCGATTTTTTTCGGAATATTCGGAATTTCCGTTTTTCGACACTGATTGTTCTAGATCAGTTTATATTTTTTGAGAGAAGCACTCGTTAACAACATGGACAGTGTGGTTATTTGTTTATTTTGAAAGCGAGCATAAATCAGAGATGAATGACAGAATTTATGTGTTACAAGTTTGGATAGATGAATGCAATAGAACAGAGTGTTGAAATTAGAGAATAAATTATGAGAGCATGAAGTGTTGATTTTCAGTTCAATTATTATTGATCACATCATTTCTTTGGTCATCGTGATGAATGTGGTGAGTGAAAGTTCTGTGTTATCTCTCATTTTGATATATAGATATTTATTGTTTTCTACGAGAAACTCTCCAATTGTTCCATCGTTACCATGAATAGAATACTTTATTCTGTGTGATAGACCATCTGGTCCCTCAATTGTTTCTTCAGATCTGAGCAGGTCGGAATCCGGAATTCTGAAGAAACATGATTTTTAATGTCTTTGAAAGAATTTTCTATCTTTTTACCTTACTCTAATTTTGTTTATGATATCGTCTATATTTATGAATCGAAACTCAATCATCATTACTGTCCATTTTGGCGTCCATCCGGAATACCATCTTTCAATCAAATTTTCCACATACCACCACCATGTCAGGTGATGGTGCATAAAAATGAATACAGAGAATGAGTTGAAATATTCAATGTCAACGGAAGTAACCCATTTAGGATTTCGAATGACTAATTGGTTTGGAATGAGTTGATTTTTTTTTAAACGAAATTTAGAAGACAGTATGTCGATTGTCAAATCAGATTTTGCCTCCTGTCGACTCAGAATATAATTAACTACTTCATCATCTTCTGGAGTGTTCTCTGATTCTCCAACCAGTGTCAACTTTTTCGCACAATTCCTGTCACTCTTATTCCCACAATATGAATCGATTATTATTTCGTTTTCTTCTCGTGTGAAATCTTGAAAGTGAAGTTCCAGATCAGTCAGTGTTATATTGAAAATGTAGGATAGATGATTGATGAACGTGCGGAAACCGAAACAACCATCTTCCATGGGTACGTAAAACTTCAGAAGTTTCTCCTCCCCAGCGATGTGGTCTCTGAAATTAAATTTTAAAACTCCCTATCAGACAATGAGAACGTCCATGTTAACTATCGATAGAGACGATTTCAAAGCTCTAGTTTATCAAAATCCGTCATCACCTACAGATGAACTGAAATAACTGACCTAATATCCTCCAGAGACCTTTCAATTGGAATCCAATTGGGTATATGAACCCCGTATGTTGTTTCCGACAACTCATGTCTATCCGAATTCTTTCTTTGAAAAATCAAGTATAACTTATCAATAATTGTTTCTCGATTTCCTTTTATAGCCATAAATTGTTCCAATTCGAAAATCCATCGAGTATTTGGATAATAATTGAATTCCAATTGTATTTCTCTCTTTTTTGAAAATTTCAATTGAAATTTCACTGCTTTCTCTTTACATTTCAGTTGGTTTCGAAGTGACTGACATACTGTTTTACACCGTTTACTGCATAGTGACAGAGATAATCTGAAAGTGACAATTAAAGTGTATTTATATTAAAAGAACACTTACATTTCGAATGGAGTCATCAATTTAAGCCCATGATTTAGTACTATCAATGGGAGTCTGAATAACGGGAATTCCGAAGACATTGATTTTTGTGTGGCGATGAGAGGAGAGAAGAGGTAAGACAAATGAGGAGGAAAAGAGAGGTCAGATAGGGCAACTGTTTGTATTCGATGAATAGAAGACGTTTGGAGGCTCATTGTGTGTTCAGAACAGGGACGGATACTGTTATGTCGTTAGGGGTGTCCCCAGCAGTCGACTCCATTGTTAGAGAAATGAAGGAATTGTTTTCAGTTTCACATGTTAAAGCCATAAATATTTAAAATCAAAAACATTCTTATAAAACGATAAAAAATTAAAGAAAAACAAAAAGGTCCTCCACTTTGCCACGTGGTTTCATGCTATGGAGCACGGTTGCAAGACGTCTTCTTTCAAAGTGAATAACCACTTTTCTGTAAAAGAGATAACAATGATTCTTAGCAGAAACATCCGCAAAGTGATGACTGAAAAAAGGAAATTGTATATTTATAAAGTGTTTGGAAACAATGAACAAGAAAGAACAACTACGAAATATTTCTAGGAAAAGAAGAGACGGGGGAGTGGAGAACGCAGAGAATGATTTAATTGAAAAGACGGGGAAAAGGGGAAAAACCTATTAAAACTAATGAAAATTGCTCAAAAATCAATTTATTTCGGGAGAGATGACACCGCCTTCGCCGCCGCCTCATCCAAATTGTTAGCCGTGAGAATAGTGAGTCCAGATTTCTTCATGATAAGCTTCGCAGCGTCCACATTCGTTCCTTCTAAACGAACAACCATTGGCACTTTCAGTCCAATCTTATTCACAGCATTCACAACTCCATTCGCAATAGTCGCACAGTTCACAATTCCACCGAAAATATTGATGAGAACACATTTGACACGTGGATCCGATGTGATGATTCTGACTGCGTTGAAGACGGCGTCCTCTGTCACAGCTCCTCCGACGTCGAGGAAGTTCGCTGGCTCTCCACCGTGCAATTTGATCAAATCCATTGTGGCCATAGCGAGTCCGGCTCCGTTTACTAGAAAAATTAATGAATTTATTAAAGATTTTTAAATTGAAATTTCTACCAAGACAAGCGATATTTCCATCCATTCCAATGTAATTGAGATTGAATTGATGAGCATCAACTTCACGTGGATCCTGAAAAAGATAACAATTTCAGGTTTCAGTCACTCAAAAGACACTAACATGCTCTTCGAAAGTCTCATAAGCGAAAATCTCCTTCTGTCTGTAAGAGGCACTATCATCAAAGTTCATCTTAGCATCCACACAGAAAACTCGTCCATCAGCAGTCTCAACCAATGGATTGATCTCCACTTGAGTCGCGTCGACAGCAATGAACAAATCGTAGAGTCGCTTGATTTCAGTGGCTGCTGCTCCGAGAAGATTTCCCTCGAATTGGAGATCTTTGGCAATTTTCAGAGCTTGTCCATCGGTCATTCCCATTTGAATGTCGATTGGCGTCTGGAAATTGAAAGTATTCATGAGATTTTTGATGTTTTTTTCCATGAGATAACCTCCTAGGAGTCAAATTGATACAGAAATTCGTATTTTCTGAGAAAAGTACTCACTAGGGAAGGTCACCGAGTGACCGTGGAGTTATAGAACCCATATCACTGGAATGCTGAAAAAAAGCTGATTTCAAACATTTATCCAGTTTCTGCCCTCGAGGCCTGGTATTCGAGAGAAACAAAGTGACAAATAATTCAATTTTCTCTCTATTTTTCCGAACTTTGACCTCTTTTTCTCGAATATCAGGCCTCGAGGGCAGAAACTGAATATATATTTGGAATCATCGGTTTTTCAGCATTCCAATGATATAAGTCACATCCCGTATTTCCGCACTGACTTCATGGCCTTCCCAAGTCAGTTTGGGAGCCAAAATGTCTCCAAAATGTCTGTATGAACCTTGAAAATTCTATCGGGTGTCTTCTCAGCAACCGCCTCAATATCCATTCCTCCATCTGGAGATGCGACAACAACAGGTCCATTCGATTCTCGATCCATCAAAACTGCCAAATATGTCTCTCTTTTAATATCGACACCCTCTGCAATCATCACTTTATCGACACGGACGCCTTCTTCTGTCGTCTGTTTCGTCACCAATCGTTTTCCGATCATCTCGTCAATCGCTTCGAGAGCGGCGGTCTTTCTGAAGATACATTTTGTGTTTTCAGTCAATTTCAATAGTGTTCGACATTGAAAGTGTCAAAAATTGAGCATTTTATCCGAAAAACTGAGAAATACAGGGATTTTATAGTGATTTTGGAGGTAAAATAAACAAAAATCACCCAATTTTCTCAATAATTCTGCTTGAAATCTTTACTAACTCCTTTGTAATGTAGACTCCTCCGATTCCTTTCGTTCCATTGATGAATTTTCCTTTTCCACGTCCTCCTGCGAGAATTTGGGCCTTGACGACGTATTCATGATCTCCTGAAATTCAGAATTCTCTAATTTTTCCCTCTCTGTCGTCTCTACAAACCGAATGACATCCATTTCTCCTCTGCTTCCTTTCTGTTTGACGCGACGACAAACTTCTGAACACTGCATCCGTGTTTCTCGAGAATCTCTTTGCTCTGGAACTCTTGGAGATTCAAGAATCTTCTCTGAGTTTTCATCATTGATTTATATAGATTTCCACCAGCACGAAACATTTTTAGTCTGAAATTGAGGAGATTTCTTTCAAACAGAGACGAAAATAAATCCACGTTCACACGCCGTCACAGAAAACGTGGAAGACAAGCGATTGTTATTCTTTTCCACAAAGAAGCATCCAATATTCTTAGTTTTCAGAAGTCATGCCAAATGCGTACGATAGATGTTTGAAAATTGGATCCAGTCCACCAACTGAGACCGAGTTCAACATAAAAAGAACAGAACACATTTTATTTTAATATTTAATTTTTTATTTGTTCACCATAATAGGTGAATAACGTTTTGGGAGAGGGGGCAAAAGGTGAATAACGTTTTGGGAGAGGGGGCAAAAGATCGATAATATAGGGGATTTGGGGAAAAGAGAATAAGGATAAAAACCGAGATCAAAAAAGAAGATAAATAATTAGTCGACCTCCTCGATCGTTGGTCCTCCAGCTCCTCCGGCGGCTCCTGGGGCACCAGCGCCTGGTGGGGCTCCTCCGGCACTCTGGTAAAGCTTGGAGATGATTGGGTTGGCGAGTTGTTCCAAGTCCTTTTGTTGGTGTTCGAACTCTTCCTTCTCGGCGGTTTGGTTGCTGTCGAGCCACTTGAGGATCTCGTCGCATTTGTCCTCAACCTTCTTCTTATCTTCTGGGCTGATCTTGTCCTTGAGCTGAAAATGAAGTGGTTTAGAAAAAGGAAATCTAATATTTCGAGATGAAACTAACCTTCTCGTCTTCGATAGTCTGCTTGAGGTTGAAGGCATATGACTCGAGTCCGTTCTTGGCTCCGATGCGGTCCTTTTGGGCTTCATCGTCGGCCTTGTACTTCTCGGCTTCATTGACCATTCGCTCGATGTCATCCTTAGAAAGACGTCCCTTGTCGTTGGTGATGGTGATCTTGTTCTGCTTTCCGGTGGACTTGTCGGTGGCGGAAACGTTCAAGATTCCGTTAGCATCAATATCGAAGGTAACTTCGATTTGTGGGACTCCACGTGGTGCTGGTGGGATTCCGGAGAGCTCGAACTTTCCAAGCAAGTTGTTGTCCTTGGTCATGGCACGCTCTCCTTCGTAGACCTGGATCAAGACTCCTGGTTGGTTGTCGGAGTAGGTGGTGAAGGTTTGAGCGGTCTTGGTTGGGATGGTGGTGTTTCTCTTGATGAGAGCAGTCATGACACCTCCGGCAGTCTCAATACCGAGAGAAAGTGGGGCAACGTCGAGAAGGAGAAGATCTTGGACAGCCTCCGATTTGTCTCCGGAGAGGATGGCGGCTTGAACAGCAGCTCCATAGGCAACAGCCTCGTCTGGGTTGATAGACTTGTTGAGTTCCTTTCCGGAGAAGAGGTCAGAAAGAAGTTTCTGGACCTTTGGGATACGAGTGGATCCTCCGACGAGAACGATGTCGTGGACCTGAAAATAAGATTTGTGAAATGGTTCGAGATTATTGTTAAGACGACTAAGAAACTGACAACACATGGGAAGCGAAACAGTAGGGTTATGTCTTAATTATATTTCCTCAATTTATATCGGCAAGAACTACATGAACTAAAGCCGGAACAGACGAGGAAAGACCTAGATGGCAGGCCGGTGATATAACTTACTTGACTCTTGTCCATCTTGGCGTCACGGAGGGACTTCTCGACTGGGTCCATGGTGGATCTGAAGAGATCAGCGCAGAGCTCCTCGAAACGAGCACGAGTGATGTTGGTGTAGAAATCGATTCCCTCGAAGAGAGAGTCGATCTCAATCGAAGCCTGGGATGAGGACGAAAGAGTTCTCTTTGCGCGCTCGCAAGCTGTGCGGAGACGACGAAGAGCACGTGGGTTGGATGCAAGATCCTTCTTGTGCTTGCGCTTGAACTCGGCAACGAAGTGGTTGACCATACGGTTGTCGAAGTCTTCTCCTCCAAGATGGGTGTCTCCAGCAGTCGACTTGACCTCGAAGATTCCGTCCTCAATAGTGAGGATGGACACATCGAAGGTACCACCTCCAAGATCGAAGATGAGAACGTTGCGCTCTCCATGTCCCTTCTTGTCGAGTCCGTAGGCGATGGCGGCAGCAGTTGGCTCGTTGATGATACGAAGGACGTTGAGTCCAGAGATGGCTCCGGCATCCTTGGTGGCCTGACGCTGCGAGTCGTTGAAGTAGGCTGGGACGGTGATAACGGCGTCCTTGACGGTGCTTCCGAGGAAGGCTTCAGCGGTCTCCTTCATCTTCAAGAGGACCATAGAAGAGATCTCCTCAGGAGTGAAGATCTTGGACTCTCCCTTGTACTCGACCTGGACCTTTGGCTTGGCTCCTTCGGCGGAGATGACCTTGAATGGCCAATGCTTCATGTCCGATTGAACTGCTGGGTCGTCGAACTTGCGCCCGATGAGACGCTTGGCATCTGAAATTCGAAAATTGAGAATGATATTCAAAGCGGTGGCACGTTCTCTTATTTTTTCAAAGCGAAACTCCAAAATGACTACAGACTAGAGGAAAGTATGAAAATAAAACTAACCGAAGACGGTGTTGTGTGGGTTCATGGCGACCTGATTCTTGGCGGCATCTCCAATCAGACGCTCGGAGTCGGTGAAAGCGACGTACGATGGAGTGGTTCTGTTTCCTTGGTCGTTGGCAATGATCTCGACCTTTCCGTGCTGGAAGACTCCAACGCAGGAGTAGGTGGTTCCGAGATCGATTCCAACTGCGTTGTGCTTGCTCATTTTACTGAAAGAAAATGAGATTGAATTGGAGAAATTCGAAGAGAAAGAGGATAAATCGACGAAGAAACGAGCGGAAAATGCAGCGAATACGGAGAAAATAATTTTAAAATGAGAAATCGGCCTAAATTTCGCAAATAAAACAAATCGACGGGCGAAGCGGCAATCTAGAAAATTCGAATTTTCACAAAGTATTCGAAAAATCTTGGGAAAATCGATAAAAATACGGTTTTTTCGCAATTTTTGGGAAGATTTAGTCTAGAGCTATCGAATAACACTAAAATTGGGAAAAAACCTGAAAAAGGAGCATAGATTGGGAGAGTTTCTCTACAGAAAAGGGTAGAAAATTCAGAACTGAAGAAGAGATGCTTGCGCAGAGAATGTTCGCGACTAAAAAGGGAGGTAAGAGCGCGCACCACACTTTCGCAATGCATTGCGCGCTTTATACTGAGTTGTTTTAAAGAAAAAGTATATTGTCGGAATGACAATTAAAAGGGGTGTTTTATGGTATAGTTTTTAAAAAGATTCAAAAAAATTCTAGAAATGCAATTTTGGGGCGGGGCGTCTGGGAGGTCTGGAAGGTTCGCGGCGCGTTAGGCTCAATGTCTGCGTCTCCTCGTTCACTGTGGTCTCTCGTCGCTCTGCCTTTCGAAATCAGAATGATGGGCTGATCGATCTACAGAGTGACTTTTGAATCATAGAAAAGTACGTCTGAAGGGCAGGGAGAGTACAATTTTCGAAAAATTGCAAGAAAAATGAAAATTTGTTCAATTTTTAGGTAGAAAAAAAGTGCATTTCAATAAAATGTTAGCCGAAATATTCAAAAAATAAAATTTTCCACATTAGAAACCCAAGGAGATTACATTTTTCAGCTCTTTGCCTCCATGTTTTATAGGAACTTTAAGATTCTCGAAGATTCCAGTTGTTCTTTCCTCATTCCTAATCATTTCTCATCTTTAATTCACCTCTTCCTCATTTCTACACCCTTCTCGATTTTTCCTTTTGATGTCTGATTCATCGGGTTTCTTTTTCGATAACAGATGGGAGGGAGAGAGACCACAAACAAACACACTTCGTGAACACACACTTTGACGCGTTTTTCGCTTTTTTTCTGGGTGATTCCGACCAATTAGATGATTCTCGAAGGTGTATTGCGACAGATGGTGAGAGAGTGAACACCTGCTTCAGAGGTTTCTATGGGAACGAGAGAGAAATGATTTATTCAAAGAGAGCAGATACACATAAACAAGTTAAGCCACCCATACATGGAAAGCGTCGAGGGGCTTTTCGCAGATTGAGTGGAAGCGGGATGTGCATGGATAGTAGTAGTTGTAGCTTTTGGTTGGGGACGAGTAGAAGGCGATACACGTGGCGACTGTGTTCTTTCCGTTGATTTTCTCTTCGTATGGTTCGTAGAGCCATTCTCTGCAAATTAGGGGGTTTTTATTGTCAGAAGTCGACTGGGATAGTTTATGAACCGCCCGGGAATGATTTGTAGATAGATCCACGTGGATTCCAAGTTTTCCCACTGGAAATCTTGAGAGATTTCCTCGTCTATTCTATTTTTAGATTCTTCTAGCTTTTTCCTTTTTCCATCTAGGCCGCCTATATTGCTCACTCTTCCCCCTCTCATCTCTTTTCCATAAGAGACCACAGAGACAACAGAGTGTCGTGAAATCAAACGCCTAGTCCGCAAACACACACTCACAATTCCTCCTCGATTTCCGCCTGAAGCCAAGTGAACATGTAATCTGGGAAGAGGTTCCGAACGGCAGCGAACTCAAAAGTTGAGTCGAATTGGAAGAGAGTGGCTCCCTGACGTGCACAGCTCTCCATCGCTCCCTTGAAGTCGAGGGTGTCCGGTTGACGGATGTAACAGTGGCGTTGGAATTGGAGCCATCCTTTCGGGCAGGCTGAAGGGATTTTAGTTAAGTATTGAAAGAAATTGAAGAAGAAAATGACTCACTTTTGACACCGAATCCGAATCTACGATTTCCTGAGATTCCTGAGACCAGGAGAATAATAGTAACAAAAATCAACAAGCGCATGACGTTGTGGATACAATGACCATCAAGGATGCCTTATATAATGGGACCCTGTTAGATTAGATAAGATTAGAAAATGATTGATCAGGTGTACTGTAGTATCTAGATGCAATAAATCAACTTCATTTGGGGAAAAAGTCGAGACGATAATATAATTATGATGGATTACAATTACAATTCTAAACGAGATCCAGAGTGTGAATAAAAAGAGTCTTGAAGTGACATTTTACGTGGTCGGGGCACCGGTTGAATTGTGTTGCTGATTACGGTAGGTCCTGAAATAAAATAGAGATAAAACAGAGTGTGGTGGAGCACGATAGCCTACCGGTCAACGAGCTCAACTCGGGAATCCGTGGTGGTTTTTTGAGTGCCAACGCGAATCCGAGACAGGCAAGAGTTAGTTGATCAAAGACCAGTACGATTGCGAGAATATAAGGCCATCGGATTTGACAAAGGCCTAATTTATATGACCGAGACTCGCAGATCTCTCGGACACGTGGATTTTCCCAGCCTTGAGGGTAGAGGAGGCAACCGGCAGACATGGCGAGGACTGGAATTCGAGGAGGGTTACTGTAGTCATGGTTTTTGAAAGACACGTGGAGCATTAGAATTCCGATAGAGCACACTTGCAACTTTATCAGAAAGCAAAAACTTTGTTGCAAGTGCGCTCTAGGGAGATTTTACATCTGGGTTACTGTAGAATTCTCAACTGAAACTCTAGATTTTGCAAACGCGTTATCAATAGAGCACACTTGCATATCCAAAAAACTCACAAGCCACAAAATGAAGCCAAGAGCAAACTGTGAAGACATGACGATCACGAAGAAGTACTTGGAGCTGGAATTTAACTTTTGAATACTTTTTTCAAAAAGAAAAAAATTTATACCAAAATGAAGAAAATGGCGAGAAAACTCAAAACGGTGGCTATCAGAACGGCCAGTGCGGATAGTTGGAACCAGAAATCCAGGCGGCGAAATCTAAATTTTAAAAATTGTTTTTTTTTTTTCTAAAAATCGTATCCTTGGTATTAGCTCGGCACAATTGCGCTCCACCGAAATGTCCTTGAAAAATGTTATTCGGTTTCGGTAGAGCGCAGTTGTAAGAAACGTGCTAATATTCCAGTACCTGAAAGGGTTCCATGGACACTCGCTGGTTCCACAGTAATCATACAATCCGAAATATCCACCTTCGTCATTGCCTATCCACGTAGGATGGATTAGTGTCAATGTTTGAAGTACCGCTGAAAATATTCTCAATGGAGCGTACTTCTTCTTCCCACCAACTCACTTGTACACAATCCACACAACACCCAAATCGCCCCGACCACTCGCCAATTTCTCGTGTAAATCGAGTGATAGGAGAGGGAAAATTGTTGCATTTCCCCCTTTTTCGTCTCGACTTTTCCTTGTATTTGTGGTCAGGATTACTGTAGCGAAAGGGATTACGGTAGTTGAAGCATGATGTCTCGGAAACAAAGAGAGGGAAAAATATGGGAAAGAGGTGCGAAATAGAAGTGGTTTCGATTCGTGAACATCAGATTTGTGTGTAGAGAAACCACTTCTTGAGAGAGAGAGCAACAAAAAACAGAGGGACTAGGAATACTAGCCATGTGGCTGTAGTAATCCATCAAATTGCAGACAAACAGACACACAGAAAGATGTATGGCACCGCTCAAAAAGTATTCAACTTTTTCTGTTTTCATTCGAAAATGACCAAATTTGAGGGTGTATTTCGGTGTCAACGGATTGTCCCACAAATTTTATTTTGTTTGGGCTGGACAGAGCAAAAATAGCACATCATTTTTGTAGTTGACAATTTTTTTGTAGGAACACTGCGATAGAAGTTACAGGTTGTCAAAGACGTTTCTCCTTGGAGCTTTTCACTTTAACAATCTATAACTTTCAAGGTAGTGTTCCTAGAAAAAAGTGGTCAACTACAAAAATTATTTGCTATTTTTGTTCTGTTCAGTTCATACAGAATTGAGCTTCTCGAATAATGAAGTGATGCCGAAATACACTGGCAAACTTCATTTTCCACTGAAAACAGTCAAAGTTGATGCGCAGGAGAGGGTCTACGATATTTGAAGGCGCGTATCTCAAAAACTAGATGAGCTATGAAAAAGTTGTCAACTAGGAAATTAGAGCTCCAGGTTAGATCTATTGAAAAATTGTAATTTTGAAAAATTTCAATTGTATAGAAGCATAAGACGAGTTCTCAAAGTTAGACGTTTTTTTTTAAACAAAAAACCCAAAGAAGCGATTTTAGGTGCTCATATCTCAAAAACTATCTGAGTTATTAGAAAACTGTCAACTACAAAAATGAAGAACCAGGTTTGATCTTTTAGAAAAATATAATTTCAAACAAAATGAGCAATTATTGATGCTCTGGTGAGATCCTAAACTGGGAGATTTCCACCGAAAGTACGGTTTTGTGTGAAGAAATAGTCAACCTTGATAACCTTTTTCCAGGTTTTCCAAAACGTGGAATTTACTGAATTCACACTTTTTGATTAGATTAGACACATATCTTCATTTTAGTAGTTGACAACTTTTTGATAGTTCTTTTAGTTTTTGAGATACGGTTCTATAAACTCGAGCACCTCAAAAACAAAATGATGACATTGAGTTCAAATCCCGCATATCTCAAAAGTGGGCGGAGCAATGAAAAAGTTGTCAACTACAAACATAAAGATCCAGTTATGATCTATCTGCATTATTTGAATGTAAACAATTTTGATCATTTCCGATGACGTGGCAATAATTCAAAGCCACGTGGCATGGTATATTCACAATTTCTATGTAAAAATATAGCTAGTGATACACAATAAAAGAGAATCTTGCCAAGACTGGAAAAATACGGTCAAAGACTGTTTTTCCATGAATTGTCTCCAAAAAGAGAGAGCACTCGTATTGAAACAAAGGGAGAAGGTGATAAAAAGAGGGGTCGAGGATAGAATTTCTTTATTCGAAAAGGGAGAGAGAGATGGTCAACAAAGAGGAGCACAGAGCAAAAAGAATACAGTTTTGGACACCTTTCTTCTTACGGGCGGCTAGCCAACTGACCGCCCGTTTGTTTGTGTTTTGGGGGTTGTGATGGGTTGGATGCGAATGAAATGAGAAATTACGTCGTTTCGGATTGATAAGAAAAGAGATACTGATATTGTGTGTGTGCTCATTGAGCCTTGACATTTCTCGAACCTGGACAAATATGGTGATGTGTTTGTTGAAGATGAATGCATTAGAACGGAAATTACAGACTTTATTATAAAGTTTTAGTTGCACGAGTCAGTAGTCAGGAATATACAGTACCGTGCGGATAAATGAATTCAATAGAACAGAATGTTGAAAGAACAGATTTAAACAAATTATGAGAGCATGAAGTATTGATTTTCAGTTCAATTATTATTAATCACATCATTGGTTTGATTTTCGTGATGAATGTGGAGAGTGAAACATCTGTGTTATCTCTCATTTTGATATACAGATATTTATTGTTTACAACGAGAAACACTCCAGTTGTTCCATCGTTACGAGGAATAGAATACTTTATTCTGTGTGAAAGACCATCTGGGCCGTCAATTGTTTCTTCAGATCTGACTGCGATTAGTCCAGCTGGGATTCTGAAGAAGCATAATGTTTAATGTTTCTGAATGAAATTTCTATCTCTTTACCTTTCTCTAACTCTGTCTATGCAATCGTCGATATTTATGAATATGAGCTCTAACATTGCTAGAGTCCATTTTGGTGTCCATCCAGAATACCATCTTTTAATCATAAACTCTATATTAAATTCATTTATTTTTGAATTGAACATCCAGACGGAAAACGAATTGCAGCATTCAAGTTCGGTGCAACTGAGCCAGTCGGAATTTCGAACGATCAATCGGTCAGTACTGTACCGGAATCGGTCTCCATAGAAAAAGAACTTGGAAGTTGGTTTGATGTCGAGTGTCAATTGGCATTTCGCCACTTGTCGATTCAGAATGTGATACAGTATTTCATCATCTTCTGGAGTGTTCTCTGATTCTCCAATCAATTTCAGTGATTTCACACAATTAGTGTCTCTTCTATTCCCACAATATAAATCGATGATTGTTTCGTTTTCTTCTCGTGTAAAGTCTTGGAAATGGAGTTCCAGATCAGTCAGTGTTATATTGAAAATGTAGGATAGATGATTGATGAATGTGCGGAAATCGAAACATCCATCTTCCATGGGTACGTAAAGTTTCAAATTTTTCTCCTCCACAGCATTTTGATCTCTGAAATGAAATTCACAATTTTAAAAAATGAGAACGTCCATGCTAACTATCGGTAAAGATGATTTCAAAGCTCTAGCTTATCAAAACCCGTCATCACCTACAGATGAACTGAAATAACTGACCTAATATCCTCCAGAGACCTTTCAGTTGGAATCCAATTGGGTATATGAACCACGTATGTTGTTTCCGACAACTCATGTCTATCCGAGGTCTTTCTTTGAAAAATCGAGTATAACTTATCAATAATTGTTTCTCGATTTCCTTTTATAGCCATAAATTGTTCCAATTCGAAAATCCATCGAGTATTTGGATAATAATTGAATTCCATTCGTATTTCTCTCTTTTTCGAAAATTTCAATTGAAATTTCACTGCTTTCTCTTTACATTTCAGTTGGTTTCGAAGTGACTGACATACTGTATTACACCGTTTACTGCATAGTGACAGAGATAATCTGAAATTGACAATTGGAGTGTATTTATATTAAAAGAACACTTACATTTCGAATGGAGTCATCAATTTAAGACCATGATTTAGTACTATCAATGGGAGTCTGAATAAAGGAAATTCCGAAGACATTGATTTTTGTGGCGATGAGAGGAGAGGAGAGGTATGGCAGATAGACTCGATTTGGTTCACTATATGCCTGTTCTGAACACACAATGAGCCTCTCAACGTCTTCTATCCATCGTGCACAAACAGTTGCCCTATCTGACCTGCCCTTTCCTCCTCATCTGCCGTACCTCTTCTCTCCTCTCATCGCCACAAAAATCAATGTCTTCGGAATTCCCGTTATTCAGACTCCCATTGATAGTACTAAATCATGGGCTTAAATTGATGACTCCATTCGAAATGTAAGTGTTCTTTTAATATATAGACACTTTAATTGTCAATTTCAGATTATCTCTGTCACTATGCAGTAAACGGTGTAATACAGTATGTCAGTCACTTCGAAACCAACTGAAATGTAAAGAGAAAGCAGTGAAATTTCAATTGAAATTTTCAAAAAAGAGAGAAATACAATTGGAATTCAATTATTATCCAAATACTCGATGGATTTTATCAATTTTCCAAATCAGTGGAAAGGAGGAGATTGGATTCTCAAGGAATGATTTGTTTGTAACTAATTGGATTCCAACTGAAGAATATACTCCTCAGGAACAATTCAGGTCAGTCCGTCATGACTAATTATATATAATTATATTAATTAGTATCAATTTTGTAGAGAAAACAACTCAATGGTGAATCGATATCTGAAAGTGTACATATCCAATGACTATGATATATTTATCCTTAGAAAGTACATCACTCATCTATCCTACATTTTCAATATCACACTGACTGATCTGGAACTTCACTTTCAAGACTTTACACGAGAAGAAAACGAAATAATAATCGATTCATATTGTGGGAACAGAAGAGACAGGAATTGTGTGAAAGCATTGACATTGGTTGGAGAATCAGAGAACACTCCAGAAGATGATGAAGTACTGTATCACATTCTGAATCGACAAGTGGCGAAATGCCAATTGACACTCGACATCAAACCAACTTCTAAATTCCTTTTCCGTGGAGACCTACTTCGATACAGTATTAACCAATTGATCGTTCGAAATTCCGACTGGCTCACTTGTTGTGAACTTAGGCGCTTCGATTCGTTTGCTATTTGGATATACAATTCAAAAATACATCAATTTAATATAGAGTTTATGATTAAAAGATGGTATTCTGGATGGACACCAAAATGGACTCTAGCAATGATAGAGCATATATTCATTAATATAGACGATTGCATAATCAGGATTAGAGAAGGGTAAAGAGATAGAAATTTCATTCAAAAACATTAAATATTATATTTCTTCAGAATCTCAGCTGGACTAATCGCAATCAGATCTGAAGAAACCATTGAGGAACCAGATGGTCTTTCACACAGAATAAAGTATTCTATTCGTCGTGGCAATGGAACAATTGGAGAGTTCCTCGTAGAAAACAATAAATATCTATATATCAAAGCCAGAGGAAACACTGATATTTCACTCTCCACATTCATCTCGATGACCAAAGAAATGATGTGAGCAATAATATTTGAACTGATGATCAAGACTTCATTCTCTCATAATTTGTTTAAATCTGTAATTTCAACACTCTGCTCTATTGCATTCATTTATCCGCATTATTTTCACTACCACCCAAACTTGTAATACATAAATTCTGTCATTTCTTTCTGATTTGTATTCATTTTCAAAATAAACAATGTATTCACAGTATCCATGTTCCGAAAAAGATATCGGAAAACTGGTATTATTGGAGCTACCGTAATTTTTGACATTTAAAAAACATATTCGATTTCGAAGGCGGAAAATTGCTTGGAACACAAATTATCAGTACTTTAATGATCGAAAATGAGTAATTTAATACAGAAACTAAACTTTGAAGATGTTCCTCGAGTTTTCTATTTTCTAAACGAATTTCACATTTTTAAAGCTTCAGAACTCGAGTTAACTCACGTTTCTCCGAGAAAGTTTTCCTCTCGATTGAAACAATATTCGTTTTTGAAAAACAGCAAGCTTCCTGTGAAAATCAAAGCAATAATCTAATGTTTATCATTTTTTCTTTATTTTTATGCATTTTTTATTTGAAAAAATCCACTCGAAACTCTCAAAAAAAATATATTTTTATCTGAAATTAATGTTGCAAAACGGCTGAAACTCCATACTTGCAACACCCAAATCGCCCCGACCACTCGCCAATTTCTCGTGTAAATCGAGTGATAGGAGAGGGAAAATTGTTGCATTTCCCCCTTTTTCGTCTCGACTTTTCCTTGTATTTGTGGTCAGGATTACTGTAGCGAAAAGGATTACGGGGAGTTGAAGCATGATGTCTCGGAAACAAAGAGAGAGACAAATATGGGAAAGAGGTGCGAAATAGAAGTGGTTTCGATTCGTGAACATCAGATTTGTGTGTAGAGAAACCACTTCTTGAGAGAGAGAGCAACAAAAAACAGAGGGACTAGGAATACTAGCCATGTGGCTGTAGTAATCCATCAAATTGCAGACAAACAGACACACAGAAAGATGTATGGCACCGCTCAAAAAGTATTCAACTTTTTCTGTTTTCATTCGAAAATGACCAAATTTGAGGGTGTATTTCGGTGTCAACGGATTGTCCCACAAATTTTATTTTGTTTGGGCTGGACAGAGCAAAAATAGCACATCATTTTTGTAGTTGACAATTTTTTTGTAGGAACACTGCGATAGAAGTTACAGGTTGTCAAAGACGTTTCTCCTTGGAGCTTTTCACTTTAACAATCTATAACTTTCAAGGTAGTGTTCCTAGAAAAAAGTGGTCAACTACAAAAATTATTTGTTATTTTTGCTCTGTTCAGTTCATACAGAATTGAGTTTCTCGAATAATGAAGTGATGCCGAAATACACTGGCAAACTTCATTTTCCACTGAAAACAGCCAAAGTTGATGCGCAGGAGAGGGTCTACGATGTTTGAAGGCGCGTATCTCAAAAACTAGATGAGCTATGGAAAAGAAGTCAACTTGAAAAATAGAGTTCTAGGTTAGATCTATTGAAAAATTGTAATTTTGAAAAATTTCAATTGTATAGAAGCATAAGACGAGTTCTCAAAGTTAGACGTTTTTTTTTAAAACAAAAAACCCAAAGAAGCGATTTTAGGTGCTCATATCTCAAAAACTATCTGAGTTATTAGAAAACTGTCAACTACAAAAATGAAGAACTAGGTTAGATCTTTAAGAAAACATTAGGTTCAAACAAAATGAGCAATTATTGATGCTCTAGTGAAATCCTAAGGGGTCTTGAATTTACTGAATTTACACTTTGGAGTAGACCAAACACATATGTATCTTTATTTTAGTAGTTGACAACTTTTCAATAATTTTTCTAGTTCTTGCTCTATATCATCTCAAGAAGAGAATGATGTCTTTGTATTCAAATCCCGCATATCTCAAAAGTGGGCGGAGCAATGAAAAAGTTGTCAACTGCAAAAATAAAGATCTATTCATGATCTATCTGGTGTATTTGAATGTGAACAATTTTGATCATTTCCGATGACGTGGCAATAATTCAAAGCCACGTGGCATGGTATATTTATCAATTTCTATGTAAAAATATAGCTAGTGATACACAATAAAAGAGAATCTTGCCAAGACTGGAAAAATACGATCAAAGACTGTTTTTCCATGAATGGTGTCCAAAAAGAGAGAGCATTCGTATTGAAACAAATGGAGAAGGTGATAAAAAGAGGGGGCGAAGATTGAATTTCTTTATTCGAAAAGGGAGAGAGAGATGGTCAACAAAGAGGAGCACAGAGCAAAAAGAATACAGTTTTGGACACCTTTCTTCTTACGGGCGGCTAGCCAACTGACCGCCCGTTTGTTTGTGTTTTGGGGGTTGTGATGGGTTGGATGCGAATGAAATGAGAAATTACGTCGTTTCGGATTACGGGATTGATAAGAAAAGAGATACTGATATTGTGTGTGCTCATTGAGCCTTGACATTTCTCGAACCTGGACAAATATGGTGATGTGTTTGTGGAAGATGAATGCATTAGAACGGAAATTACAGACTTTATTACAAAGTTTTAGTTGCAGGAGTCATGAGTCAGGAATATACAGTATCGTGCGGATAAATGAATACAATGGAGCAGAGTGTTGAGATTACAGATTTAAACGGATTATAAGAGCATGAAGTCCTTTCTTCAGCTCAATTATTATTGATCACATCATTGGTTTGATTTTCGTGATGAATGTGGAGAGTGAAATATCAGTGTTATCTCTGGATCTGATATATAGATATTTATTGTTTTCTACGAGAAACTCTGCAATTATTCCATCTTCGCGATTAATAGAATATTTTATTCTATGTGAAAGACCATCTGGACCCTCAATTGTTTCTTCAGATCTGAGCAGGTCGGAATCCGGAATTCTGAAGAAAAATGATTTTTAATGTTTTTGAAAGAAATTTCTATCTCTCTTTACCTTTCTCTAATTTTATTTATGATATCGTCTATATTTATGAATAGAAACTCGATCATCATTACTGTCCAGTTCGGCGTCCATCCGAAATACCATCTTTCAATCAAATTTTCCACATACCACCACCACATAATTGAGTGTGCAGAAAAAATGAGTACAGAAAATGAATTGAAGTATTTGATGTCACTGCTAGTGACCCAATTAGGATTCTGAATAACTAGTTGGTTTGGAATGTATCGGAATTGACTTCTTCTGATATTGAATGTAAAAGACTGCATGTCGAGTGTCAGTTTGCATTCCGCCTCTTGTCGATTCAGAATGTGATTAACTAATTCATCATCTCCTGGCGTGCTCACTGATTCTCCAACCAGTGTCAACTTTTTCGCATAATTAGTGTTTCTTGTAGTATTTCCACAATATAAATCAATTATTATCTCGTTTTCATCTCGTGTAAAGTCTTGAAAGTGAAGTTCCAGATCAGTCAGTGTTATATTGAAAATGAAAGATAGATGATTGATGAATGTGCGGAAACCGAAACATCCATCTTCCATGGGTACGTAAAATTTCAGAAGTTTCTCCTCCCCAGCGATGTGATCTCTGAAATGAAATTCAAAAACTCAGACAATGAGAACGTCCGTGATTTCAATTGCAGGTGAACTTATAACTGACCTAATAGCCTCCAGAGAACGTTCAGTTGGAATCCAATTTGGTATATGAACCCCGTATGTTGTTTCCGAGAACTTATGGTTGTCTAAACTTTTTTGTTGAAAAATCGAGTATAATTTATCAATAATTGTTTCTCGATTCACTTTTGTAGCCATAAATTTTTCCGATTCAAAAATCCATCGAGTATTTGGATAATAATTGAATTCTAATTGTATTTCTCTCTTTTTTGAAAATTTCAATTGAAATTTCACTGCTTTCTCTTTACATTTCAGTTGGTTTCGAAGTGACTGACAGACTGTTTTACACCGTTTACTGCATAGTGACAGAGATAATCTGAAATTGACAATTGGAGTGTATTTATATTAAAAGAACACTTACATTTCGAATGGAGTCATCAATTTAAGACCATGATTTAGTACTATCAATGGGAGTCTGAATAAAGGGAATTCCGAAGACATTGATTTTTGTGGCGATGAGAGGAGAGAAGAGGTATGGCAAATGAGGAGGAAAAGGAGACGGTGATCAGATATGACATTTGTTTTTATTGGATGAATAGAAGACGTTGGGAGGCGTGTGTGGACCAAATCGAGTCTACCGGCAATGAGTCTGTTGAAATAGAAGAACATTGATCGGACGGCTACTACATGCCGTTCGGGGTGTCTCTGAGGGAGGGGATGAACTTACTCTATTGGTTAAAAAATGAAACAAATAATAAGGGATAAGACTAGGGTTCAGGTCAGGGTTGGGAAATTCCGGGCCGGGCCGACTGAAAAATTTTCCTCGGCCCGGCCTAACCCGGGCTGGCGGTCCGTGCGGGGCCGGCCCGGAATTTCCCAACCCTGGTTCAGGTACAATAGGTTTATTAGCTGTCGACGTCGAGATACATGATATTACCATGACACACTCTCAAGCTAGACAATTTCAACTGAAAACGGCCAACCTTTTGACCGGTACTGTGATTTACGGTGTCCATCGAGATAAGAGTGTTACATAAATATTTTCCACATTTTTCTCCTTTGCCATAACTGAATAATGTTTTCCACAAAAATACAAGATTTACAGATGTTTGAAGTTCAAAATTCCAAATATTAGTACTACCAACTTTGATGGCCTGGAAGATATGGTTAACAAGTCAAGAGTAGTGGTTCGGTGGTCAAAAAATAAACATCAAGACCGTTTTCATTAGAAAACAATCATAAACACTAATCATACACTCTATTTTTGATACACCGGTCATGGAAATAAAAATATGTGATTTCTCGGATTTTCTTGATTTTCGAAAATTTTACAAAAAACTTGTGAAACATGATTTTTCACCCAGAATGTTATTCAAAAACGAAGAAAACTTTATAATAAAGGTTTTCCCCAAGTTTCAGGTCAATCCGACCAAAACTAAACCAAGTTATGAGCGAAAACCTCCTGTGGAATAAGATTATGGCTGGGACTGTAGCTGAAAATATCCTTCTAAAAAATGGGTATAAAACTTTTGTCAGAAGACAAAATGATGCCAACAGGCGTAGCGACATAGATATACACTCCTACGTCCCTGTCATTCCTATACCGTATATCTCAGAGCAAATCACAAACCTGGTCCGCAGCTCCCTTAAAAAAGTGGGCCTGGAAGCAAGAGTCATTAAACTGAAAGGTGTCTCTCTCAAAAACACTCTGGTTAAAAGACAAACGATGTGTTCGTCGGCAATGTAGAGTCTGTTCGCAGATTGGTTAAGGATCGTGTGCCAGACGTGGAATTATATACATACCATATCACCTGCGTGTGTGGAGAAGTTTTGTTTGCACGATCTCCTAGAACGATTCTAGGGCCAGATTACGTCATCAAAAGTGGAATGTCACGATAATGAAAAATAAATCAAAAATTCACGCATGAGAAGATTTTTGAACATGTGAGTTTTTGCAGATTTTTCGGTTGGATATTTACATCCTTTCAAAAAATGAACTGAAAACACTTATTTTTCGAATACACTCAGTTTATCAACCAGATTTTTTCTTATTCACAGATCGAATCTCATAGAATTTCTGCGATTGATCACAGCTTCCATTTGAGCCAAAAATCATAGATTCCGGTCTTAATATAAACGAGTTATAACACAAAGAGTGTGCTCAACTTTTTAAACAATTCATCATTCTCTTTGTTTTCACAATTTTTTTCAAACTGTTAACTTCTTCTCTCATGTCATTCCTTTCTATGTAATTATCCGATAAACTGTTCGAAAATAGTGTGAAACACATGTTTTGATTTCTTTTCATTATCATAACATTCCACGTTTGATGACGTAATCTACCCCTAAAATCATCCTAGGATACCGTGTATTGGAGAAAGTGGGCGACTGTTAGCTGAGAAATACAATAAACACGCAAAAGCGGAAGAAAAGCTTGATTGTAAATCGTATTCTTTTACTACCTGGGCAAAACATTCAAAGAAGAAACATCCTGGAAACCATCTTACGCTTGACCTTAAAGTACTAGATTGTGAGAGAGAAACTGTGCGCCGTAGGATTCTGGAGGGTATGCATCAGAGCTGTGCGGAAGTAAAATTTTTTGAAAAGGAAGAAGGAAGAAGGAAGTGAAATTTTCATAAAGGAAGAAGGAAGAAGGAAGAAGGAAATAACTTTTTCAAAAGGGAAGAAGGAAGAAGGAAGAAAAAAGTGAAAAAAGCCCGGAAGAAGGAAGAAGGAAGGAAGAAGGAAGGAAGAAAGAAGTTGGGTTCCGAACCGGGAAATCGGATTTTAATTTTGAAAATGACAAATTTGAGGGAACTTTTTTCTAGTCATCTCTGAAAACGAATTTTGATGTTGTTTCATACAAAATTCCGTCAAAAACCACCAAAATTCCGCCAAAATTCCGTCGAAAATTACAAAATTTTAGTAAACTTTTCAACGGAAGAAGGAGCAAGGAAGAAGGAAATAAAATTTTTCAAAAGGGAAGAAGGAAGAAGGAATAAAAAAGTGAAAAAAACCCGGAAGAAGGAAGTCGAAGGAAGGAATTCCGCACAGCTCTGTTCTCCACCTTGCCCATACTACATATTAGTCTCGTCCTATTGTAACGTCCCACAGCACTGTCTTTCTATCTTCCCTTCTCGCACTTATTCATCCAGTTTACGCACTCCCTATTGATTTTTACCTTTTGTTTTCGGTGTCCTGTTCATAAAACATATTTTCTTCGGTTTTGTTCCTACCTCTCCTCTCTCATATCAAATTTTCTTTTATAATTTTTATGTGAATATAGGTAGTTAATATCGTTTCCTGATCATAGTCTAAGAACCGATACGTTGGATATAAACATTCAAAAACTGTGCCATTCTTCAATAAAGATCGTCTTAAAAAGTAGTACTCACTCTGATTTCAATTTTTGTTCGTAAAAGTCAATTCACGTATTTTACTTCCAGTCATTGTCCAAATACTCCTCTTTTACCCATAATGTTCACACTTCCGTTAATTTATTTTTGTCTTCTGAGACTATTTTCCTTCACTTGCAATTCGTTTATTTGTTTTATAAATAATGGGATGGGAAGACAACAAACTATCTGGATACTCAGAGTTTGTTGCTTTCCTTTTTATTTCTTTTCCTAACTTTCCTTTTTTTAAATCGAAAAAAGGAATTCCAGAATGAGCCTCCCAGGTGCATGGAAACGAGTTGCTTCCAATCTTTGGAAGTATTTGGAAGGCGATATGTCGCAAAAGGTAATTGGATTCAGTATGACTTCTAAATAAATATCATTTTTAGAATTATGTTGCCGAAGATGCTTCTGGAATTAAGATTGCAAACAGTCGACAGAACGTTTCGAGTTGATCTGCCGGGACTCCAACAAATTCTGAACAGAGTCTCACGATTCCAACAGACGGTTCGGAAGGACTTGGTTAGTTTTAAACTACACTTCGTATCCCTTTGAGAGTCCTAAGTCTAGTTTCGAGAAAGAGTTTTCTAATATATGCAATAGTAGGCAGAGCAAAGTGGATATTTTGAAAGTTCTTAATATATTTCTTCCACTTTCTGAAAGAAGTAATAAAAACAAAGAGTTTCCGAGACATGCATTCATTCTTTTTACAAGTTTTTAAGCCTTGAGAATGGCGGGGGGATCAAAATTACAGACTAGTACATGCAATGAGTGAGTATGTGGGCTGTAGAGGGTGAGAGATTTTAATTTACAATCAAATTCCGAATCGAGCAAGCCCGATTGGCGACTCCCCACGAGAACTTGTCAGCTTGGCTGGTCTCGTGACGTCCTGTCAATCGACGCAAGTTGTCTTGTCCACCGTTTGGATCGTACACCTTCATTGCCTCCAAATGCGTCTTCTCCAACCCTTTCATCGCTTCGCAGATTGCTGTGAGACCATTCGGTTTGCGCATTTCCGACGTGGAGAAGTTCGTGTGACATCCGGCGCCATTCCAATCACCCATTGTGACGTTTGGCTTGGGATCGAGCGAGATACACACTCCGAACATCTCAGCAACACGGTGGAGAATGTATCTGGAGATCCAGAGCTGATCTCCCATATCGATTCCTTCGCAGGTTCCAATCTGGTATTCCCATTGTCCTGGAGTTACTTCAGCGTTTGCACCGAAGATGTTAATACCGGCATGAAGGCATGCGCGGTAGTGAGTCTCGACGACTTCACGTCCGAAAGCACGGTCGGCGCCAACACCGCAGTAATACTTTCCTTGTGGTGCTGGGTAACCGTGCTTCGGCCATCCGAGTGGATGCTCGTCTCTGTCGACAATCAGGTATTCTTGCTCCATTCCGAACCATGGGTGTTGATCGGCAACTTGTTTCATGATGGCGGCACAGGCTTGACGATGATTGGTGACTGAAATTAAAGAAATTAAAATGGAAAATAGCAGAATGGGCGTAGTCAAGGAGTGTGCGAATGCGAGAGACGCAGATAAATAATTTACATACTTGCAAACCGGGCTGACACGGTCCAGCGCGTAACTCACTTAAAACACAATATTATGAGCTGAAAAGTATATCAAAATATAGATCTCAGCGATTTCTATGTCTGTGACCTAGCGAGGGCCGGATGGCTAGTCGTTAATGTACCGTGGGCGGGGCAAAAGTGTTTAAAAAAACGCTAAATTAACCAAAAACCATTCTAGCCCGGCCCGCGGCACATTAACAATTAGCCATCCGGCCCCTAGTATGTCATGGGCATAGAACTCGCCGAGATCTACATTTTGGTATACTTTTCAGCTGTCGTCCCGGTTTGCAAGCATGGGAAAAGGAGAATGGGCGGAGTCAATAGATGAAAGGAGTGTGGGAGTGCGAGAGACGCAGAGAAGTAATTTCTCGGTGACGCAAACTCTCCCAGAGAAGAAGAGACCCCTGTGCTCACCTGTTGGCTTCATCTCGTTATCCAAAGTGTCGCACATTACCAATACATTGTGTCCTCCCGAAAACGGATCAGGAAACACGGCGACCGGTCTCAAGTAGCGATCCGAGTTGTCACCCTCGGCTTGTCCTGTCGACGATCCATCGTAATTCCAGACCGGGTACTCGGAAACGTATTTTGGCTTCACGTCGAACGTACGGGTCTTGGCACGAAGTTGTTCTCCGGTTCCATCGATCCAAACGTATGTCGCCTGACACTTGGATGGATGGGCTGGAAGACCCATGAAGTGATCGATGGTGGCTTGTTCAAGTGGGAGACGGGTCTCGTAGTTGAGATGCGACATGGTTTTCTTTGGGTGAGAGACGAGACGGGCAGCCCGCGGAGAAGGTGGCTGAAAATTGATTGGGATTAGGAACCAATATCAAGAAAAGTAGCAAATCAGAAGAGACTTATTGTAAACAATATAGTAAAAAAATAGTGTTTCAAAAGAAATTCAGCAGAAAAAACACAATGGCAAACAAGAATTGACAAAGAAACTGATTTGCAACAATTTTCCATTCGAAAATGAGTGAAAAGGAAGCGAAAATGTCGAAACTTACAGGATAGACAAAAGAAAAATTCTTTATAAATAACCCGAATGGCACTAAAATGACTACAATTCAAACTACATCATTGGATTTGCGTTTCCCTCATTTGCCCACTCTCTCGCCGACACACAGGAAACGTGTGCGACAGTAACCCAATCGCGGCGAGACCAGTACAGCCGCGTTTAAAATTTTGAGGAAAAATTAATTTTTGGAAAAGTAGTTCCCCAAAAAGCCATTTTTTAAGATTAAAAAGGTTACTTCAACAAGTTTTTGAGGGAAAAACATTATTCTAAAAATTAAATTGAAATTAAATGAGCATTTATATGCGAAAATCTTGCAAAATTCGAGATTTTTTTCAAGGTTTCTCCAAAAACACGATAATTTTCCACTTTCTGAAGCTATGAAAACCATGGGTTTCTGTCAAAAACGTTCACCCGACCGGGGAAACTATTTTTGGACGTTTTCAGAAAAAAATCCAGTCCAGTTTTTTTAAAAACTATGAAAATGTGTATTTTTATTGGCTTCTTAGCGCGAAAAAGGAGTTTTTTAACGGTAGAAGAGTTCTACGTTATTATTAACTGTGAGGTACTAGTTTCCCGTTGTTGAACTGCGTGTATCCTCGAAATTTTAGAAAAATCCAGTCTAGTTATTGAGATTAACGTCATTCTTCTTTGTTGTTGGTTTTAGATGGATTTTTAACAAATTTGTCTTGTTGTAAACTTGATTCAAATATAAAAGTAGATATTTTCAGTTAGTTTTATTGACCCTTGCCCTCTTCGTCGATTTATCCTCTTTCTCTTCGAATTTCTCCAATTCAATCTCATTTTCTTTCAGTAAAATGAGCAAGCACAACGCAGTTGGAATCGATCTCGGAACTACCTACTCCTGCGTTGGAGTCTTCCAGCACGGAAAGGTAGAGATTATTGCCAACGACCAAGGAAACAGAACCACTCCATCGTACGTCGCTTTCACCGACTCCGAGCGTCTGATTGGAGATGCCGCCAAGAATCAGGTCGCCATGAACCCACATAACACCGTCTTCGGTTAGTTTTATTTTCATACTTTCCTCTATAGTCTCTAGTCATTTTGGAGTTTTGTTTTGAAAAAATAAGCGAAAGTGCCACCGCTTTGTATATAAATATCAATTTTCGAATTTCAGATGCCAAGCGTCTCATCGGACGCAAGTTCGACGACCCAGCAGTCCAATCGGACATGAAGCATTGGCCATTCAAGGTCATCTCCGCCGAAGGAGCCAAGCCAAATGTCCAGGTCGAGTACAAAGGAGAGACCAAGATCTTCACTCCTGAGGAGATCTCTTCTATGCTCCTCTTGAAGATGAAGGAGACCGCTGAAGCCTTCCTAGGAAGCACCGTCAAGGACGCCGTTATCACCGTCCCAGCCTACTTCGACGACTCGCAGCGTCAGGCCACCAAGGATGCCGGAACCATCTCTGGACTCAACGTCTTACATATTATCAGCGAGCCTATCGCAGCAGCCATTGCCTACAAAATCAATAATCAGAGACATAGAAAGCGCAATGTGATTGTATACGTAATCAATAGAGATTATGTCACCAGTTCTGTTGTATCCATTGATGACGAAATCTTCGAGGTGAAGTCTACTTGTTGCAATCGAAACGTTGGTGGCAAATCTTTCGAGAGCAGAATTTTCAACTTTTGCCGAGATACGATCCTGAATGAGAGTGAAGTGGATATCAGTAGTGATCAGCGTGCTCAAAGACTAATCACACTAGAGTGTGCGCGATGTTGCAAAAGTTTAATGAGTATGCGGTCGTCATCAATAGAAATCGAGTATTTTTTCAAGGATTACCGTTTTTTCATGAATTTGACAAGAGAGCAGTTCGATGAGATCTGCGCTGATCTTTTCAGAAACATCATGTGCCCTGTGGTTAGGTCCCTCCGTGACGCCAAGATGGACAAGAGCCAAGTAAGTTATAACACCGGCCTTCCATCTAGGTCTTTCCACGTCTGTTCCGGCCTTAGTTCATGTAGTTCTTGCCGATATAAATTGAGGAAATATAATTAAGACATAACCCTACTGTTTCGCTTCCCATGTGTTGTCAGTTTCTTAATTCTTAACAGTGTGTGTCTTCGAGAGCATCCCGAGAGATCTCTCGAGAAATTTCTCGAGAGAAATCAATCTTTTGACAGACTATTTCCTAGTTTTCGAAACCTGACATTGCGAAACCGGTGAAAAATGAATAAACTTTTTATTTTCCGCAGTGGGGATCAAACTATGGTCTTCAGATTGGTACCAAAAAGCTGAAAACAAAAAAAACAAAAACATTTTTCCACCATTGGCGGTCGAACCCGTTGGTTGTCAGATTTGTACCAAAAAGCCAAAAACAGAATGCAAAAATGTTATGCTATGGCCGGTGTCGAACCCCTTGGAACCACAATAATACCCTTTTTTCAAAAATAAAAGGTATTCATGTTTCACCGGTTTCGAAATGTCCGGTTTCGAAATGTCCGTTAGCAATGTCCCAGAGTCGAAATTCGCACTATGCTCTTTTTGGAGCAGTCTTTGAGTTATCTCTCGGTTTCTCTCGAAAATCTCTCGAGAGATTTCGAGAGACTCAAAAATCTCTCGAGAAATTTTCGAGAGATCTCTCGAGGAATCTCTCGCGAGATCTCTCGAAATCCTGATCTCCCGATAAAAAAATATCGAGAGCACACACTGGTTCTTAACAATAATCTCGAACTTTTTTACAAATATTATTTTCAGGTATACGACATCATTCTCGTCGGAGAGTTCGCTGGATTCACGAAACTCAGACGGTCGCTTTCTGATTTCTTTTCAGGAAAAAAGTTATACCAGGGGCTTCCGGAGGAAGCAATAACTGTCGGAGCATCTATTTATGCAGCCACACTCTCCGGAGACAAATCGGAGACAATATTTGTGAAAGATATGTCAAGAGAAGCTAAAGATTGGATTATGTTGAGTGGTTATGAAAAGCAGAGAGCGTTAGATATGCGTTATGAACTCTCAAACACCTTAAAACAGCAGCGATTGACTGATAACGCAAGAAAGGACTTAATGAGAAGAGTTTTAAAATTCAAGACGGAGATAATAAAAGTATGTTTACTTTGATTTTTTCAACCGGTTTCTAAATCACTTCATTTTCAGCTCAAGGACAAGATCAGCCCAGAAGATAAGAAAAAGGTGGAGAACAAATGCGACGAGATCTTGAAATGGCTCGACACCAACCAAACCGCTGAGAAGAAAGAGTTCGAAAACCAACAAAAGGACTTGGAACAACTCGCCAACCCAATCATCTCCAAGCTTTACCAGAGTGCCGGAGGAGTCTCAATTTCTCTCGGTATTGAGACTGCCGGAGGTGTCATGACTGCTCTCATCAAGAGAAACACCACCATCCCAACCAAGACCGCTCAAACCTTTACCAAGAACTCAACCAAATCAGGAGTCTTGATCCAGGTCTACGAAGGATCACAACCAACGATTTTCCCCTCATTTTCTTTCGTTTCCAAGTCCACCGGAAAGCAGAACAAGATCATCATCACTGACAACAACGGACGTCTTTCCGAGGATGATATAGAGCGAATAGGCAATGAAGCCGATAAATTCAAGGCCGGCATTGAAGCCCAAAAGGACCGCATCGCAGCCAAGAGCGAACTCGAGTCATATGCCTTCAACCTCAAGCAGACTATCGAAGACGAGAAGGTTAGTTTCATCTCGAAATATTAGATTTCCTTTTTCTAAATCACTTCATTTTCAGCTCAAGGACAAGATCAGCCCAGAAGATAAGAAGAAGGTTGAGGACAAATGCGACGAGATCCTCAAGTGGCTCGACAGCAACCAAACCGCCGAGAAGGAAGAGTTCGAACACCAACAAAAGGACTTGGAACAACTCGCCAACCCAATCATCTCCAAGCAGAGTGCCGGAGGAGCCCCACCAGGCGCTGGTGCCCCAGGAGCCGCCGGAGGAGCTGGAGGACAAACGTTCGAGGAGGTCGACTAATTATTTATCTTCTTTTTTGATCTCGGTTTTTTTCCTTATTCTCTTTTCCCCAAATCCCCTATATTATCGATCTTTTGCCCCCTCTCCCAAAACGTTATTCGCCTATTATGGTGAACAAATAAAAAATTAAATATTAAAATAAAATGTGTTCTGTTCTTTTTATGTTGAACTCGGTCTCAGTTGGTGGACTGGATCCAATTTTCAAACATCTATCGTACGCATTTGGCATGACTTCTGAAAACAAGAAGAATATTGGATGCTTCTTTGGGGAAAAGAATAACAATCGCTTGTCTTCCACGTTTTCTGTGACGGCGTGTCAACGTGGATTTATTTTCGTCTCTGTTTGAAGAAATCTCCTCAATTTCAGACTAAAAATGTTTCGTGCCGCTGGAAATCTATCGAAATCAATGATGAGAACTCAGAGAAGATTCTTGAATCTTCAAGAGTTCCAGAGCAAAGAAATTCTCGAGAAACACGGATGCAGTGTACAGAAGTTTGTCGTCGCATCGAACAGAAAGGAAGCAGAAGAGAAATGGATGTCATTCGGTTTGTAGGGATGACATCGAGGGAAAAATTAGAGAATTCTGAATTTCAGGAGACCACGAATACGTCGTCAAGGCCCAAATTCTCGCAGGAGGACGTGGAAAAGGAAAATTCATCAATGGAACGAAAGGAATCGGAGGAGTCTACATTACAAAGGAGTTAGTAAAGATTTCAAGCAGAAATATTGAGAAACTTGGGTTTATTTTGTTTATTTTACCTCCAAAATCACTATAAAAACCTGAATTTCTCAATTTCTGACACTTTTTCTGTCGAAAACTATTGAAATTGACTGAAAACACAAAATGTATCTTCAGAAAGAACGCCGCTCTCGAAGCGATTGACGAGATGATCGGAAAACGATTGGTGACGAAACAGACGACAGAAGAAGGCGTCCGTGTCGATAAAGTGATGATTGCAGAGGGTGTCGACATTAAAAGAGAGACATATTTGGCAGTTTTGATGGATCGAGAATCGAATGGACCTGTCGTTGTCGCATCTCCAGATGGAGGAATGGATATTGAGGCGGTCGCTGAGAAGACGCCCGATAGAATTTTCAAGGTTCATACAGACATTTAGGCTCCCAAACTGACTAGGGAAGGCCTTGAAGTCAGTGTGGAAATACGGGGATGTGACTTATATCATTGGAATGCTGAGAAAACGCTGATTCCAAATATATATTCAGTTTCTGCCCTCGAGGCCTGATATTCGAGAAAAAAGAGGTCAAAGTTCGGAAAAATAGAGAGAAAATTGAATAATTTTCTATTTTTCCGAACTTTGACTTTGTTTTTCTCGAATACCATGCCTCGAGGGCAGAAACTGGATATATTTTTGAAATCAGCGTTTTCTTAGTTTTCCAGTGATATGGGTTCTATAACTCCACGGTCACTCGGTGACCTAGTGAGTACTTTTCACAGAAAACTATGAATTTCTGTATCAATTTGACTTCCAGCAAGTTATCTCGTGGAAAAAACTTCAAAAATCTCATGAATTCTTTCAATTTCCAGACGCCAATTGACATTCAAATGGGAATGACCGATGGACAAGCTCTGAAAATTGCCAAAGATCTCCAATTCGAGGGAAATCTTCTCGGAGCAGCAGCCACTGAAATCAAGCGACTCTACGATTTGTTCATTGCTGTCGACGCGACTCAAGTGGAGATCAATCCATTGGTTGAGACTGCTGATGGACGAGTTTTCTGTGTGGATGCTAAGATGAACTTTGATGATAGTGCCTCTTACAGACAAAAGGAGATTTTCGCTTATGAGACTTTCGAAGAGCATGTTAGTGCTTTTTGAGTGGCTGAAAATCTGAAATTGTTATCTTTTTCAGGATCCACGTGAAGTCGATGCTCATCAATTCAATCTCAATTACATTGGAATGGATGGAAATATCGCTTGTCTTGGTAGAAATTTCAATTTAAAAATCTTCAATAAATCTTATTAATTTTTTTAGTAAACGGAGCCGGACTCGCTATGGCCACAATGGATTTAATCAAATTGCACGGTGGTGAGCCAGCGAACTTCCTCGACGTCGGATGAGCTGTGACAGAGGACGCCGTCTTCAACGCAGTCAGAATCATCACTTCGGATCCACGTGTCAAGTGTGTTCTCATCAATATTTTCGGAGGAATTGTGAACTGTGCGACTATTGCGAATGGAGTTGTGAATGCTGTGAATAAGATTGGACTGAAAGTGCCAATGGTTGTTCGTTTAGAAGGAACAAATGTGGACGCTGCGAATATATATTAGCATAAATTTGCTTGACTTGCTTTAGCTCACCATTTTTATAATTAAAATCTTTTTAATATCTTCTTTTATTTACAAATCAAGTATGTTATTGTGAAGACAAGCATTCTATTGTTAGAGAGAGAAAGGGCGCAGAAGAGCGACTTTAGGGGCTCATATTTCCAAATCTATAGGAGTGATGAGAAAACTATGAACTAAAAAATGAAGAACTAGGTTTGATATTTCAGAAAAATATAATTTCAAACAAAATTGGCGATTATTGTCGCTCTGGTGAGTTTCTAAATTGGGGGATTTCCACCGAGAATATGATTTTGTAACTTTTTTCGAGCTTTTCCAAAGGTGTGGAATTTACTGAATTCACACTTGTTGAGTTCATCAGAGAAATATCTCTATTTTAGTAAATAACAACTTTTCGATAATTCTTCTTTGAGATATGAACTCGAACACTTCAATAAGAGAATAATTAGAGTAGCATATCACAAGAACGGGAAAAGGTATAAAAAAGATGTCAGCAACAAAAATGAAGATCTAGTCATGATCTACTTAGAGAATATAAATTTGAAAAAGTTTCCGATGATGTGGCTTTGCAACGAAGTCACGTGGTATGGTAGTGTGAAAGGAGCTTCGGCCTCAACTGGTCGTTGGTTTGTTTATAATTCTATCGCCCAAATCTCCGTCACTCTTGTGGCGTCGTGCGTGAGCTCACATGAGTAAGAGGGACGAGGGAGGAAAAGGCACGCGGAGCCACGTCCATGAGTTTTCTATTCTATTCTGCAGTAAGACTTAACATCAGGACGGAGAGAGGTCCACCCATGGGGAGCTCTCTCCGCTTACTCAATAAAGATGAATCGATTCATAATCAAAGTTTTCTAGCTCTAATAGAAACATTAAGACAAATAATACCATTCGGTTCACGTCGCCTAACGGCAACTAAACCTCCTTCTCAACACCACCCTAGGTGTTACGGTGAATCGTGCTTGGAATCATCTATTTTTTCCGAATCCGATGAAACACGGTCTCCTACGCGTGAAAAATTTTATTAATTTGCACGTCGTCTGCGTCTCTCACAGTGATTTTTATCTCTCGTTTTCTCTTTTATAACGTAATTTTAAATGTTCTGGTGACCTCGAAGAAGCAGGATTTTGATTGATTTTTATGAAAAGTAGATGGAGGAAGACTTTTTCAGCATTTTCATATATAAAACATATATTTCTGTCGTCTATGGAGCTCAATATCTCTTGTGTAATCGAATGGAGTGTTCTGACCCGTATTCGAGGAAGTGGTCTACGCTTCGTTCAAAATTGGATGGAAGGTTGTTAATGAAGACAACCGTAAGGATTTTTTGAACCGAAATCGTTTAGAAGATCATCAGATGGAGGAAAAAATCAGGAATTATGTAGATAATATGACGATTTTACACTGTCAATGACCTAATTACAATGTATTTCAAAAATCGCTTGCCATGAGTTTTTAGAAAATTTGAAATTAATTAGTTTGCACGTGAAATTATGCACCTTGAAATTTTAATTTTGGGCAAAAACTGAAAAAGTTGATTCAAAAATTCAATTTCAGTACAAAAATACGATTTTTTTCGCAATTTTTGGCAAATATCTTGAAAACAAAATCAAAAATCAAAAAACTGGCTCCATGCGAAGTTTCTAAATTTTATTCTGATTCGATTGAGTCATAAATCGAGAATTTTTGTTGGAAAATAAAAATGTAGATGCATATATAAGAATTACTACTCAGTCGAAGGAACATCTTAAAACTAGATCAACTTTTTTAATTTCCAACGAAAATTCTAGATTTATGGCACATTCGAATCGGAATAAAATTTAGAAACTATGCAAGGCGCCACATTTTTGAAGTTTGACCTAGATCTTGAGAAAAATTGGAAAATGTGCAGGAAATTTGTTATTTTGAACTGATATCGAAAATTGGGATCTGCTTTTTTGGTTTTGCTCCAGGAAGATTCATTCCACTTGAATAACGATCAGATTAAGAATCTCTACAACCCCATGGAAACAGTTTTTAATCAAATGTCGTAATTAGGTATACGGTATCTCAGCTGACTGAATATTGGTTGAGAACGGAGTTTAAATGGACATAAAAAGATTTCTGGACGGTTTCTCAGAGCTAAACGATCACTAAAATCTTGCTCGACAAATTTATAGCGCATGAACAACAAATAGTCGATTACATTTCTCAAATTCGGTCAAGTTTCTCAGTTTTTCTGTTTCTCGTTCACCGGCTTCCAAAGCCTAAGTTCATATTACTATTGCATATCAAAATGTAGGGAATTTTTTCCTCTATTCGTTTTGAAAACTTCCAGTCAAGTTGATACTTTTCCTTGAAGCTAGAGCGTTCTAAACAATTGCCCTACTTTTTTCTCAAAAATAGCCAAGGACAATACTCAGCGTGAAAGGTCAGATGACGTGGAAAATTATTTAGAATTTTTTACGCGTAGGAGACCGTGATGAAATCAAAAAATCTTTCACGTCGTCACTTTTTAGAAAACGGGCTGTATCTTTTCATGACGTGGACCAATCCGAAAACGGACGACACGCTTGGAATCCTCTATTTTTCTGAATCAGATGAAATCAAAAAATTCTTCACGTTCTGACATGGGTTCGAACCAACTAACTGTAGTCAACGTTGCTTAACTTGCCAGATCGGACGCGGCGAAGCAGCCACCTGATCCATGCGGCCAGGAGCAGTGTAAGGCTCCCGGGACGATTCGGGAAATTTTCCGGTTACTTCCCGGGAAATTACCGGGAAATTTTCGGTAAAAATTTATAGTTCCGGGAAGTAAACTTCCCGGGAAATTTCACTTATGTACAAATCTAACAACCAGGGTTCGATCCCCACTCGTGCCAAAACTTTTTTGTTTTTTGTTTTTGACTTTTTGGTACCAATCTGACAACCAGGGTTCGACCCCTCCGGTGTCAAACCTTTTTTCATTTCATTTCTTGCTTTTTGGTACCATTCTGAAACCATTTCAGAACAAAAAACAACATTTTTAGATTACAAGTGTCTATTTTCAGAACAGTCCTTCTCCGAAAAAGCAACTTTGGTCTTCAGATTTTTACCAAAAACCAAAAATGAAATGAAAAACAGCTTTGACACCAGCGGGGTCGAACCATGATTGTCAGATTGGTACCAAAAAGACAAAAACAAAAAACAAAAAAGTTTTGGCACGAGTGGGGATCGAACCCCGGTTGTCAGATTGGTACCCAAAGTAGTTCTCAGTAATTTCCCGATAAAAATCCCGGATTTCCTGAACTTCCCAAAAATTTCCCGGGAAATTTTCGGGAAAATTTCCCGGCATTTCCCGGGAAGTTCGAGAGCTTCCCGGAACTTTACCGGGAAATTTTCGGTAAAAATTTCCCGAAACAGCATTTCCCGGGAGACTCACACTGGTCAGGAGAAATGGCGGCCGGGGCGAGGAAAGAAAAGGCGACGCTTTGTCGACCGTTTCTCCTCCTTTTTTCCCCTGCCGAACCAAATTTGAAGAAAATCGGTTCAGTAGGAAGTGCGGTAGGATCGGCGAGCCACAGACAAACATACAGAATCTGGTGATTGTTAATAGTAAAGATTTCCCTATTACAGTAGATTTACGAATTTGTTATGTATATCCACATAGTCATTCGACAAATGTAGCTAGTGATTTACAGGTCTTCAGTGTATAGTATTGATTTTTTTTTTAAAATTAAACATGAAAGAGAATCTTGTCAAGACTGGTGAAATAGGGTCAAAGACTGTTCTTCTTCCATAAATAGCCTTCAAAAAAAGAGCAATCGTATTGAAACAAAGGGAGAAGGTGATAAAAAGTGGAATAGAATTGATGAGAAAAGATATACTGATATTGGGTGTCATTGAACCTTGACATTTCTCGAACTTCGACAAATACAGTGATGAGTTTGTTGAGGATGGAGGAAGATGAATACATTAAAACGGAAATTACAGACGTCAAGTTTTAGTCTCAGGAGTCAGGAATATACAGTATCGTGCGGATAAATGAATACAATGGAGCAGAGTGTTGAGATTACAGATTTAAACGGATTATAAGAGCATGAAGTCCAATTTTCAGTTCAAATATTATTGCTCAGATCATTTCTTTGGTCATCGAGATGAATGTGGAGAGTGAAATATCAGTGTTTCTTTTGGCTTTGATATATAGATATTTATTGTTTTCCACGAGAAACTCTCCAATTGTTCCATCGTTGCGTTGAATAAAATATTTGATTCTGTGTGATAGACCATCTGGACCCTCAACTGTTTCTTCAGATCTGACTGCCATTACTCCAGCTGGGATTCTGAAGAAACATAATGTTTAATGTTTCTGAAAGAAATTTATATCTCTTTACCCTTCTCTAATTCTGTTCATCCAAAAGTCTATATTCATGAATATGAGCTCTATCATTGCAAGAGTCCATTTTGGTGTCCATCCAGAATACCATCTTTCAATCATGAACTCTATATTAAATGGATGTATTTTTGAATTGTATATCCAAATAGCAAACGAATCGAAGCGCCTAAGTTCACCACAAGTGAGCCAGTCGGAATTTCGAATGATCAATCGGTCAGTACTGTACCGGAATCGGTCTCCATAGAAAAAGAACTTGGAAGTTGGTTTGATGTCGAGTGTCAATTGGCATTCCGCCACTTGTCGACTCAGAATGTGATACAGTACTTCATCATCTTCTGGAGTGTTTTCTGATTCTCCAATCAATGTCAATGATTTCACACAATTCGTGTCTCTTCTATTTCCACAATATGAATCGATTATTATTTCGTTTTCATCTCGTGTAAAGTCTTGGAAATGGAGTTCCAGATCAGTCAGTGTTATATTGAAAATATAGGATAGATGATTGATGTACTTTCTCAAGATAAATATATCATAGTCATTGGATATGTACACTTTCAGATATTGATTCACCATTGAGTTGTTTTCTCTACAAAATTGATACTAATTAATATAATTATATATAATTAGTCATGACGGACTGACCTGAATTGTTCCTGAGGAGTATCTTCTTCAGTTGGAATCCAATTAGTTATAAACAAATCATTCCTTGAGAACCCAATCTCCTCCTTTCCACTGATTTGGAAAATTGATAAAATCCATCGAGTATTTGGATAATAATTGAATTCCAATTGTATTTCTCTCTTTTTTGAAAATTTCAATTGAAATTTCACTGCTTTCTCTTTACATTTCAGTTGGTTTCGAAGTGACTGACAGACTGTTTTACACCGTTTACTGCATAATGACAGAGATAATCTGAAAGTGACATTTAAAGTGTTTTTATATTAAAAGAACACTTACATTTCGAATGGAGTCATCAATTTAAGCCCATGATTTAGTACTATCAATGGGAGTCTGAATAACGGGAATTCCGAAGACATTGATTTTTGTGGCGATGAGAGAAGAGAAGAGGTAAGGCAAATGAGGAGAAAAAGAGAGGTCAGATGGGGCAGTTGTTTGTATTCGATGGATAGAAGACGTTTGGAGGCTCATTGTGTGTTCAGAACAGGCATATAGTGAACCAAATCGAGTCTATCTGCCTTACCTCTTCTCTCCTCTCATCGCCACACAAAAATCAATGTCTTCGGAATTCCCGTTATTCAGACTCCCATTGATAGTACTAAATCATGGGCTTAAATTGATGACTCCATTCGAAATGTAAGTGTTCTTTTAATATAAATAAACTTTAATTGTCAATTTCAGATTATCTCTGTCATTATGCAGTAAACGGTGTAAAACAGTATGTCAGTCACTTCGAAACCAACTGAAATGTAAAGAGAAAGCAGTGAAATTCCAATTGAAATTTTCAAAAAAGAGAGAAATACGAATGGAATTCAATTATTATCCAAATACTCGATGGATTTTCGAATTGGAACAATTTATGGCTATAAAAGGAAATCGAGAAACAATTATTTCGATTTTTCAAAGAAAGACTTCGGATAGACATGAGTTGTCGGAAACAACATACGGGGTTCATATACCCAATTGGATTCCAACTGAACGTTCTCTGGAGGATATTAGGTCAGTTATCATCAGTTCATCTGTAGGTGATGACGGATTTTGATAAACTAGAGCTTTGAAATCATCTTTACCGATAGTTAGCATGAACGTTCTCATTGTCTGATAGTGAGTTTTAAAATTTAATTTCAGAGATCACATCGCTGGGGAGGAGAAACTTATGAAATTTTACGTACCCATGGAAGATGGATGTTTCGGATTCCGCACGTTCATCAATCATCTATCCTACATTTTCAATATCACACTGACTGATCTGGAACTCCATTGCCAAGATTTTACACGAGATGAAAACAAAAAAATTATCTATTCATATTGTGGGAATAAGAGAGACACTAATTGTGTGAAATCACTGAAATTGGTTGGAGAATCAGAGAACACTCTAGAAGATGATGAAGTACTGTATCACATTCTGAGTCGACAAGAGGCAAAATGCAAATTGACACTCGACATACTGTCTTCTAAATTTCGTTTCAAAGAAAATCAACTCCGATTCATTCCAAACCAATTAGTCATTCGAAATTCTAAATGGCTTACTTCCGTTGACATTGAACATTTCAACTCATTCTCTGTACTCATTTTTCAGTACCATCACCTGATATGGTGGTGGCATGTACAATGTTTGATTGAAAGATGGTATTTCGGATGGACGCCGAATTGGACAGTAATGATGATTGAGTTTCGATTCATAAATATAGACGATATCATTAACAAACTTAGAGGAAGGTAAAAAGATAGAAAATTCATTCAAAGAAATTAAAAATCATGTTTCTTCAGAATTCCGGATTCCGACCTGCTCAGATCTGAAGAAACAATTGAGGGTCCAAATGGTCTTTCACACAGAATAAAATATTCTATTAATCGTGGCCATGGAACAATTGGAGAGTTTCTCGTGGAAAACAATAAATATTTATATATCAAAATGAGAGAGAACACAGAATTTTCACTCTCCACATTCATCTCGATGACCAAAGAAATGATGTGATCAATAATATCTGAACTGAAAATCAACACTTCATGCTCTCATAATTTATTCTCTAATTTCAACACTCTGTTCTATTGCATTCATTTATCCGCATTATTTCTGCTACCACCCAAACTTGTAATACATAAATTCTGTCATTTCTTTCCGATTTGTATTCATTTTCAAAATAAACAATGTATTCACAGTATCCATGTTCCGAAAAAGATATCGGAAAACTGATATTTTTGGAGCTACCGTAATATTTGACATTTAAAAAACAGATTCGATTGCGAAGGCGAAAAATTGCTTGGAACACACATGATCAGTGTGTTTATGTTCGAAAATGCATAATTTAATACAGAAACTAAGATGTTCCTCGAATTGTCTATTTTCTAAACGAATTTCACATTTTTTAAGCTTCAGAACTCACGTTTCTCCGAGAAAGTTTTCCTCTCGATTGAAAAATATTCGTTTTTGAAAAACAGCAAGCTTCTTGTGAAAACCAAAGCAACAATCTATTGTTTAACATTTTTCCTTTATTTTTATGCATTTTTATTTTGAAAATCCACTCGAAACTCTCAAAAAACATATATTTTTATCTGAAATTAATGTTACAAAACGGCTGAAAGTCGAAAGTCCGCTGGAATTTTATGCTTTTCGTCGCGAAGCGTTCGAGCCGCAACGCCGCCAAAGGCACTCGTTTTCAAGTTTTTGACCTAAAAATGCGGCGCGCCCGCCATTTTTACAGGTTGTTTCAGTGATTTTCTCGGTTTTTTAGTTTCATTCGGGTTATTTATCAAATCGGATGTGTTCTCGTTCAGTCTGTGCTGTTTGTTTTGTCATTTTCGCCTTGTTTTTACTAATTTTCGGTTGTGGAAATCATTTTTGCTTTCATTTTTTGTGTTTCGACGCATTTCTTTATTGAATCGCTGCTCAAAACACAGTTTTTTCTTGTTATATTACTCACTTTTCTCTGATTTCCTGAATAGCTTCGTATTTTCTCCTATTTTCTCCTAACCTCAATCATTTTTCAGCCACCTTCTCCGCGGGCCGCCCGTCTCGTCTCTCACCCAAAGAAAACCATGTCGCATCTTAACTACGAGACCCGTCTCCCACTTGGACAAGCCACCATCGATCACTTCATGGGACTTCCAGCCCATCCATCCAAGTGTCAGGCGACATACGTTTGGATCGATGGAACCGGAGAACAACTTCGTGCCAAGACCCGTACATTCGACGTGAAGCCAAAGTACGTTTCCGAGTACCCGGTCTGGAATTACGATGGATCGTCGACAGGACAAGCCGAGGGTGACAACTCGGATCGCTACTTGAGACCGGTCGCCGTGTTTCCTGATCCGTTTTCGGGAGGACACAATGTATTGGTGATGTGCGACACTTTGGATAACGAGATGAAGCCAACAGGTGAGCACAGGGGTCTCTTCTTCTCTGTGAGAGTTTGCGTCACTAAGAAATTACTTCTCTGCGTCTCTCGCACTCCCACACTCCTTTCATCTGATGACTCCGTCCATTCTCCTTTTCCCATGCTTGCAAACTGGGACGACAGCTGAAAAGTATACCAAAATGTAGATCTCGGCTAGTTTTATGTCTGTGACATTCTACGGGCCGGATGGCTAATTGTTAATGTGCCGCGGGCCGGGCTAGAATGGTTTTTGGTTAATTTAGCCTTTTTAAACACTTTTGCCCGGCCCGCGGTACTTTAACGTCTAGCCATCCGGCCCTTGCTACGTCACCGACATAGAAATCGTTGAGATCTACATTTTGATATACTTTTCAGCTCATAATATTGTGTTTTAAGTGAGTTACGCGCCGGACTGTGCCGGTTTGCAAATATGGAAATTATTTCTCTGCGTCTCTCGCATTCGCACACTCTTTGACTCCGCCCTTTCTGCTATTTTCCATTTTAATTACTTTAATTTCAGTCACCAATCATCGTCAAGCATGTGCCGCCATCATGAAACAAGTTGCCGATCAACACCCATGGTTCGGAATGGAGCAAGAATACCTGATTGTCGACAGAGACGAGCATCCACTCGGATGGCCGAAGCATGGTTACCCAGCACCACAAGGAAAGTATTACTGCGGTGTTGGCGCCGACCGTGCTTTCGGACGTGAAGTCGTCGAGACTCACTACCGCGCATGCCTTCATGCCGGTATTAACATCTTCGGTGCAAACGCGGAAGTAACTCCAGGACAATGGGAATACCAGATTGGAACCTGCGAAGGAATCGATATGGGAGATCAGCTCTGGATCTCCAGATACATTCTCCACCGTGTCGCTGAGATGTTCGGAGTTTGTATCTCGCTCGATCCCAAGCCAAAAGTCACAATGGGTGATTGGAATGGCGCTGGATGTCACACAAACTTCTCCACGTCGGAAATGCGCAAACCGAATGGTCTCACAGCAATCTTCGAAGCGATGAAAGGGTTGGAGAAGACGCATTTGGAGGCTATGAAGGTGTACGATCCAAACGGTGGACAAGACAACTTGCGTCGATTGACAGGGCGTCACGAGACCAGCCAAGCTGATAAGTTCTCGTGGGGAGTCGCCAATCGGGCTTGCTCGATTCGGATCCCACGTCAAGTCGCTGACGAGGCCAAGGTATGTTTTAGCGAGAAAGAGCGGAGCTTCGTGTCGATAGATTCGAGCTGAACATCCACTGCAGGTTTCATAATCAAACTAATTCTTTGTGTTTTCCAGGGATACCTCGAAGACCGTCGCCCATCATCCAATTGCGATCCTTACCTCGTGACAGCAATGATTGCAACAAGTGTGCTGCTCAACTGAACATTCACAACTACTCAATCACTCGAACAATTCATGTACATTTGATCTCTCCAATTTGATTGTAAATTGATATCTCTCACTCTCTACAGCCCACATACTCACTCATTGCATGTACTAGTCTGTAATTTTGATGCCCCCGCCTTTCTCAAGGCTTAAAAACTTGTAAAAAGAATGAATGCATGTCTCGGAAACTCTTTGTTTTTATTACTTCTTTCAGAAAATGGGGGAAATATGAAAGGAAACTTTAAAAGTGAGCTTTAAAAAGTGGAAATTATTAAAAAAGAAAACAGAAGTAGGGATCAAATGGATCAACATCATGAGTTCCAGATAAAAATAACAATTTTACAGCTTGAGGAGAACGGCCTGCTTTGGTGGAAGCACCAATTGCGATTCGACAAAGTTATGCTGCTCGCGAACTTTGTAATCGGTGACGTTAGCAGTGACAACAGAGATTTCAGTCTTCGCCAAATCCTTATTAGTTGGGATCAACTTGGAAGCCGGTGCCACGTTGAAATCGATCTTTTGCTCCTTCTCTCCGAAATTGAGAGCAACGATGAAGGCGGATCCAGTGGCTGTGTTATTTTCAGCTTTGATATAACGAGAGAACAGAATCACATCGTCATTAATCAATTCGTCTCTGACAGTCTCTCCAACGATGAGAGCCTCATCACGTTGACGGAGTTTCGCGAGTTTCCGGTAGATTTTAAGTGGAGAGTCCGAGATATCGAATTGAGAGTTATAGTTATCCATTTCGAGTTTATCATCAGTTTCTGGGAAGAAGATTGGCGCATCGCTTTCTTTACTGAATCCATGATGATCTTTTCCTGTTGGATACCACTGCATCACTCCCATTTGTTTCAATTCTCCGTCTTTACTCATCGCATTCTTCAGACCGTATTCTTGTCCGTAGTAGACTGAAACTGCGCCAGGAAGAGTAAGTTGGAGGAAGGAGAGAAGATGGGCGGTTGGAGTTTCGAAGCGAGATGCAAGCCGGGAGGATTCAGAGTTGGAGAATTGCCAGTGCGGACTGTATTTGTCGACCTGGAACATATTTTATGAGTTACAGAAGCTTCTAGACTTACAGACTCCGCCCACATATGTTTTTGGGCGGAGTCTTCTTCATGACATACTGTAACACCTATCAAAACTATCACAATCACAATTATACTACTTTCTACGAGTGCAACTACTTGCAAAACTTACAGAACTCCGATATTTATCGACCTGAACACTCTCTTTTCTCCTAACAACAATTTCCAGTTTTCTCCTCTTACCTCATGTCTCTGATAGGCGGCATTCAATGCGTCATGAACACACTTCGCAACTGATGGCTCACACTTCTTCTCATCCAAATTGGCGAACGAGTTGTCGATGACATAGTGCAGAATTCCGGTCTCGACAGCCTTCGCGTGGAGCTCTTCGATATCTTTCAGTGAGGAGAAGAGGACACTGGAATATGGATATTAATGGAATAGAAGGTGAAAAGGAAGGAGAGATTATGGAAAGCACCACAAAAGTGGGCGGAGCTTTCTGACTACAATTATAGGCCACTTACATCTTTTTCTCCTTCAATTCTTCCTTAGATTCCACATAAAGTTGAACGGATTTAGTAAGCTCTTCGAGGACTTTAACGGCTCCATCATGCTGAAAAATGAATAAATTCCTTATTTTCATTCCAGACATCAAACAAACTTACATTTGGTTTTCCCTTGGCATCAACAGCCAACTGACTGATATGATCGATATGGAATCCATCGACTCCTAAATCCAAAAACTTTTGAATCGCCGAGTTGATAGTAGCTTTGACTTCGGAATCCTTCCAATTCAAAACTGGATTCTGACTTGATGGATATCCGAGATATTTGAGATTGTTGGCACCGTGGAATGGATAGAAATTGGTCTCATTGAATCCAGGATCCGTTGGTTTTGCAATGACAAACTTCGACTCGTCACGTTTCTCGAACCACGGATGAGAGAGATCCACTGTAGACACAGGTAGATCCATGACAAGATACATTGCTCTGTTGTGAATTGTGTCAATGAGCTCCTTGAATTGCTCTTCAGTTCCGAAACGATCATCAACTGACAAGTGATCGACGACGTCGTACGAGTTGAAGTACTCATCTTTTTGGATTTTTATAACTGGTGTTGGGTAGACAGTCGTTACTCCGATCTTTCGAAGGAAATCGATCTTTTGAGAGATTCCAGCGAAATCACCGACGCCATCGCCGTCCGAATCGAAGAATGTAGCGGTGAGGAGCTGAAAATAATGTTTTTGGCTTAAGCTTGAGATTCCCATCTTTATTATTCTTCTTATTCTTCTAAAGATTTCCGAATACTAATGAACCGCCGCGTAAAAGAGAAAGCGCGGGAGATATTTGAAAGAGAATAGAAATGATTAATTGTCGAGATAAAATAGTTGACAGGCGAGTGAACGAGGTCATCAACACACACCAGAAGAGACTAATCCGTCAAAATTAGTGTGTATCTCGGGAGTATTTGAGTAGTCGGGGGGAGGAGAAGAGGAGGAGGATTAAGATGAGTTGTTGTTGTGAGATGAATAGTGGTTGGTAATAATGTGTAACCTTTATGAAGTCTGGAGAGGTATTATGGGAATCTTTTCATCTAAAATTAGCTGAAAATCTCATTTTTCAACGCAAAATCTGCTGAAAATTCAGATTTTCAGAGTTTTCCAGCCAGCTATATGGGGCAATATTCAGAGTTTTTCCCATTTAAACAGAGATTTTTAAGTTTATTACAAAATTTCGACGCTTTTAATCAAATTTGATCTAAAATTAGCTGAAAATCTCATTTTTCAACGCAAAATCTGCTGAAAATTCAGATTTTCAGAGTTTTCCAGCCAGCTATATGGGGCAATATTCAGAGTTTTTCCCATTTAAACAGAGATTTTTAAGTTTATTACAAAATTTCGACGCTTTTAATCAAATTTGATCTAAAATTAGCTGAAAATCTCAATTTCCCAAATGAAATTTGCTGAAAAATACAGATTTTTGGAGGATTTCAAACCCGTTTTCGGAGAAATTCTTGAAAATTCTACGATTTGGTTGAGATTTTCAAGTTTCTCCTCCAATTCGAGTCGACTAATTACCTGATACGAAACTAGAGAGGTACTATGAGACTACTTGCTTCGTAGAGGCTTTGGGAATCAAGATTCAAACCTTTTCATTTAAAATTAGCTGAAAATCTCAACTTTCAACGCGAAATCTGCTGAAAAATGCAGATTTTCAGTTTCCCGGTTATTTCGACCCCGCTGTATGGCGCAATTTTCAGATTTTTCATCCAATTCAAGTCGACTACTCACCTGATACGAAACTTTAGTTTGCCACCAATCAGGCTTCTGCTTCTCGGCACACTTTGGTGACAAAACGACGATAGCGATGGCACCGGCGAACATCAAAACCCATGCGAGCCAGAACAAAGCGAAGAGAACTGTTCTGACTGGCTTCCAGAACGGATCATTTCGATACTTTTCGAGTTGTTCTTTTGTCAAACCGATTGGTTTTGGCTCGAGCTCGAAATTGACGACTTCGGCGTTCTGGAGGAATTAGAATTTTTGTTGGGATTTGAAAGTAGAGGTTTACCTTATCAAAAGTAGCGATATCCCCGCTACCGGATCCCCCGAAATTGTTGCCTTCTTCGGCTATGAGGGCGTCCTTTGTGGCCATCCTGGAACAATAATAGTTAGGTAATTTCAATAAAGAGAAGCTGGATAATCAAGAAACGAGATTACGGGGCGAAAATTCGTTGAAATTGTTGTAAACGCATAAATTTGAGTCTTAAAATTACAATTTTATAGAATTGCCGAATAACATTCGGAAATTATAAAAAACTTAGTTTCTGGAATTCAAATTCAAACAAAAAATGTGACTTTTCCGACACAAAAAGTGCACAAAGACGCCAAAAATTCATTTCAAACAGTAAAAAGACACGAAAAAAGTGACGATTAGAAAAAAGAGGGAGTCAGCCGAGTGTCAGGAAGAAAAAGAAGAGAATTCGGGCGGCGACGAGAAAGAAGAAGAGGGCGGACACACACTCTGCGTCTCGTTTCTTCAAATGATGCTTTCCGTTTTCATCACACATTAAATAGATGGGGGGAGGAAGGGCGCCGTTGTGTAGATTATCCAAGAGGGCATCCATTCGGAATGATATAGTGTAAAATTGGGGGAGAGAATGAGTCTAGGATGAGAAAGAGATTGACTTGATTGAATAAACTAAGAAGGATGAATGTTCAATTTGCTATCAAAACTAAAGATTTTGCGCAATTTATTCCGAGGAATTCGCCGGAAAATCGGCAGAACTTACTAGTAGTGGTGAGCTTGGCAAAAAGGAAATTCGCTGAATTGTTAAGCAGCTTTTCTTTTACATTGTGAACAAAAATTCCCCAAACTACGTGACTTCTCACCTTCTTTTTAATAAAGTGAACTAATAAAGTGGTTATCGCGAAAAAAGAACAAACACCACCTACTTTTTTCGGTCAAATAAACAGTTCTATCAATTAAATTGTATTAGTTCGCCTTCCTCTGTGTAGCAATCTCCTCCGACCAGCCCAATGTTTTCCAGGCAATTTGACCACAATATTGCGTCAGACAACAACGTTTTTCGATGAAAGGACTAAAGTGGTGATGTGCGCAAAAAAGAAAAATGATGACAAAGCACACAAAAATAGTGAAAATAGAGTGAAAACTGGGAGGAATGATGACAAAATGGGAGCTACTTCGTTTTTTGAGCTTCTTGGACTCTAAAATTCACGAATATTATATCTTGACTATTTTTATTAAAGTTTTACACATTTTAAACTCTCCAAGATTAAGAAAATAATAAAAAACAGACAAATAGCTTAAAAAACTGAAATTTCATGGAAATAAAAATAGAAAATCGCCAAAACTGTGCATTCCGACGTGGTGGTGTTTGCGTACTTGTCATTCTCTACAGTAATCTTTAACCTCTGAAAAACTGAAATTCAATGATATAATGCGCGAAGGTGCGAATAGTAAAAAAGTAAATATCAAAGCAGAAAAGGGGCTCTGCACTCTATTTACTTTTCGTAAGGTGGTGTGCTCTGCTACCTGCACAATGTGAAGCTCGGCGAGCATACATAGAGAGAGAAAGCATTCAATTTGATATATTTGAACAAGTGTGTATAGACACCCAAAAAGGTATACGCTTCATTAAATTACGCAGAGAAGGTTCACACGAAGAGGTTTATTAGCTGTAATTCTATAATATGCTCACGGAGCAGCAACATTTCCGGTGGGAAGAGGAGGGAGGGAGTGTTTGCAAACCCCTGCTCTCTTTCTACGGACCATTAATCATATGAGAGAGAAGTACACTGAGAAACTAAAGAGAGGATTAGTAACGGAAATGAGGGGATTATAATAGTAAATGGGGAGGCGAGAAAGGCACCGAGAGTTTGGAGGTTTTGTAAATGCGCTCCATTGAGAAAAAAAGATTTTTAGATCACTTAACGGTCAAATCTCAGAATTTTTCATAAAAATAGAAATTACACATCTAGATCTCCATTTTTCTAGTTGATCACTTTTTTCTACGGTGGCTCTTTTCAAAGTTACAAGGTGTGAAACTGGAGAGATTGGAGAAATTTCAAGTGCATTTTTCCTGGAAAACGAAAAAAACGATTTTCACATTTTGTCACACAAATGGTGCATCGATATTGTGGTGATGCACCATTCTTGAAATTTAGGTTATTTTTGATAGGAGAGCACATTTTGTCCTTGAAGCGAACTTTTTTACGGAAATATTTCAATACGTAATTTAGAGAACTAGGCTTGGTATACAACAAAATACAACAAATAACTTTCTAGGAAAAGCATTTAGAAAAAAGTTGTTAAGAGTAAAAATAAAGCTCTAGATTTGCACTTTATAATTGAATATAATTCGAAATTCTCTGACAATCGGTGGCCTAGTTACAAACCTTGGAAGGTTTGAGTACTTTTCATGGCTTCGCGGTAACTGAATCTGAACCGCCCGTAACAAAAAAAACCCATCAAAACCATTACTCGTTATAATCTATCTGTGCTTAACCACCAAGTCTTGCCGCCTTTCTTCTTCCTCTCTCTCCGATTAGTAATCTGTCAACAAACACTTAAGTCAAGGGACCAAAAGAATATGGTAAGTACCACCTCACTTGACCGTTCTTATAGGGAAAGTATTTGATGAATCTCTCTTGGGATGGTTACTGTAGGTGAACAACAGATGGCTGTCAGGAAATTCATGTAATGAGGGTAATCAATAATGGTACAAAAGAGAAATTAATTAATTAACAGTTTGTGAAAAAGATCTCGGCCCGATACTGTTCACCGTGATTGTTGGTCTTGTTTGATACTTGTTACCAGGTAGAAAGAGCAATGAGCGGAGGAATCCTGGAATGTATTCAGTCTAGTCTTCAAACACACTCTTTCTTAACTTACCAATAGTAGCTTGTCTATAACTTTTGATAATCAAGAAACTTGGCAACGGGTCAACTGCAGGATACAAAGCAATGGTGGATGCAACAAAGGAACTCGCAAAATCAAAGTCCAGATCAAGCATTGGGCAAAGGAAGTAGATAGTGATTGGGATATGCATGAGGATCAATGGGATAGCAGTCTGGAGGACGAGGGTGTAGAAGAACTGAACTTGGAGGTTGTTAGCAGCACTTGACACTATTGAGAGTTGATTCGAGAGACGCAGATAGCAGAGGGTACCGAATCCAAAGACACAGATCATGGATGAGATCTGGAATGATATAAGATTGACCATCGGTACCTGTTTACGCCATAAAGTGCAGTAAGGTATAAAATTAGGCTTTTTTTCAGTTAAAAGTTACCAACTTTAAGAGTGTGTCATGGTAATACTGATTGTCCCATCAAGTAGACTTTTAATGTATCATACAGATTAAAAGTAGATCTCCATTTTTGTAGTTGACAACTTTTTTGTACGGACGCTCCCTGGAGAGTTATGGTAATTTTAAGACCACAGCTCAAAAATCGCACTATTTTGCACTGAAATTGGTCGATTTGATGGAGAAATTACTTTGTCGAGATATAACTCTCCAGGGAGCGTCCGTACAAAAAAGTTGTCAACTACAAAAATGAAGATCTACTTTTGATCTGTATGATTCATTAAAAATCTACTTGATGGGACTATCAGTATTACCATGACACACTCTCAAAGTTGAACAATTTTAACTGAAAACGGCCAAGTCCATAACCGGCACTGTATAAGAGACTTACGACCATAAACCACATCTGGGAGACACCAATCCACGCCGGTTGATTCAATGAGTTAGTTCCATTGAGACCATCTTTGTTATAGAATTTTGCACCGATATAACTGATATTCTGAATACCGACTCCAACTTTTTCCATTATCAATTCTCTGAAAGTCTTTCATCACTATGATGCTCATCCTCCCAAACCCTTACCTTGTATAATCATCCATGTCCTGATTCGGCCAAAACCACACTCTCACCACAGTCGCCCACCAGATTCCAGTAATCACCGGAATAAAAAAGAGTACTCCGAATTTCCATCCAGAAGTGTACTTCTCCCCGAAATTACTGTCTATTGAGCCATAACGATAAATAAAATGAGAGGCGAATAGAGCCATTGATGCGCCGAAAATAGCTGTGTAGACGAGGACAACCCATGATGACGTATCGGAGGAAAGGAGAGAATCCACGTCGTTTACACGGAATACTATGAATGCGCAGCCGACGGAATGGGCGATCTGAAAGGGGTTGGATTGGGTGAGGAAGGGATGATTCTGGGAATTTGGAGATCTGATTTTTGGCGCTGTCTGTTGGATGTCCAAACTTTTCACAATGCATCCCTAAAAATCTGAAAGGAACCTATGGGAAATTGGTATGCTGCATTTTGACTAAATGATGTCATGTACCATTTCTTAATTAAAGTTCAGAAAGATCAGAATTTTCCATGACTTTGACAAATGACTATTCTCGATTGTGAAAAGTCTGGAGAGAATATGTTGAACTGATTGAACTGCTCTGACAAGTTCTGTTCGAGACAAATTATTTATTACTATATTTCGAAATGTTACAAGTATGATGTCTGACATGCAAAGAGAGTCTGGACTAGAGTACATTGAGAAAACATTCAAATAGGTAAAAAATTGGCTCCAAAGTTCAAAATTTTCGATTTGTTTTTTTTTGCGAAAATTTGAAAAATGTCAAGTGATGAAAAAATTGGTTCATTTTTTGAAGCCGGACCTTGACAGTTGTGCAATACAGTACCACCGGCCATAAAGATAATAAAAATCTTTTTCTATTTTTTAAGTTGAAAAAGTCCCATCAAGTATACTTTTAATGAATAATACAGATCAAAAGTAGAACTCCATTTTTGTATTTTTGTTTGACAATTTTTGTATTTTTAATTGACAACTTTTTTGTACGGACACTCCCTAGAGAGTTCTTCTCGACAAAGCAATTTCTCCCTCAAATCGACCTATTTCAGTGCAAAATAATGCGATTTTTGAGCTGTCGTCTTAAAATGACCGTAACTCTCTAGGGAGTTCCCGCACAAAAAAGTTGTCAACTACAAAAATGAAGTTCTACCTTTAATCTGCATAGTTCACACAAAAGTCAGATTGTGGAATAATCAGGGGATACCATGACATCCTCTCAAAGATTGACAGTTCCAACTGAAAATACTAAAACTGTATATCTTACGGTAGTTATATCACAGAGTTCTTTAGTATATTCATCCCAGTAAATAAATTCAAAAAACAATTAAACCTAATCGCTCTGAACCTAATTGCAACAATATCTCTTATCACCTCCTCATGTATTATTCTATAATTGATTTCAAAAAAAAATTCAACTCACAATCTCCGCCGGCAAATCGAAAGCACCCCAGAAAATCTCAAAGCAAGTTGTATACAGCATGAGCCATTTGTATTTTCCAGTCTGTTGTGGTGAACGTGTCAAGATTAGCCAAACGAGAAATGAATTGAGTATAAATGAAATAATGGTGCATATCAGTTGATAGGTGGACGACATGATTTCCGAATAGAAATGTAAAATGAAAAAGCAAAAAGAGAAGAGGGAGGGAGGGAGAAGAGTCTAACGATGTCTACAGAAGGTAATAATTATATCCCCTTGTGATTGACGTGATAGTGATAATTAGCCTGTTGATCGGAATAGTCTTGTCTGGAATATTTTCAAAAGGGGAAAGTGTGGTTCATGGAAAAGAGCAATTGGAGGACATTTTTATAGAAATGCAGAGGAAAGAAGTGGCTGAAAAAAGAAAACAGGTGATATATTGAAACATAATTTCAGGGTTGCAAAATGTATGTTTTAGATGTTTTAATAAGTCTAGAGAAATGTGGTTTGTGATGAGATATAACAGACATCAGGATCAGTACTGTGTGAAAAGAAAAAATCGTTAGAAAAATTTTCGGATAGTTTTTGAAAAAAACTGTTAAATTAAGTTACAAAAATAGTGATTGTTAAATTTTTCCAGAATTTTTTAAATAATTTTGCACTCAAAAACATATTTCTGGGGTTCGTCCTTGAAATACTTTCAGTTTTGTTTTCATACAAATTCTAGATTTTTGCCTCCGATTAACTAATTTTTCAGGATAAGATTAGATGAATAAAGTTCTCATGAAGGCATAGTAGACATACCATTGCACAGAAATTAGTGATCTAATTGTTGGCGCGGCATAACTTTATGTACATATTATCGAAGTGTCCTTTTTCAAGCTACTCAAGAATTCGGCACCTCATTCTTTGGAGGCCGTAGATTTCGAATCTAAAATAAAATTCTGCTAAATCCTTCTGTGAACCGAGTTATGCACCGTCAAACTTACCCTATGGTTTAGCTTTTTATCAGGCGCCAAATTCTTGAGTCGTTTGATACTTCGAGGACTTCCTTTGTTCAGAATGAGAATGGTTCCGATCTTTGACTAATTCTCGACGAACGTTTTGTCGAAAATTTCAGAATTCCAAGTCTCTAACTATTTGTTAACTTTGAAAGGTTTTTCGGAAATTTTGAAAAATCACGTATTTTTTTTGGAAATGTATCTTTTTTATCACTTCTTCATTTTTCAATTAAAAATATCCACGTGTCCCTCATCCAACTTCCTTCTCTTCAACACTCCTTCATTCTTAAATATTCTACTCGTTGCGTCCCTCCAATACTCGCAAACGAATCTTCATTTCTCATCAACATCATCATCATCATCATCGTTTGGAGTATTTGTGTGATTATATTGCAAACAAAGAGTATTTGTAAAGCATAGAAGCAGCGATGAACGTGTCTTCTGAAGGTGTGACGTCGCCACAGCAACGGCGGTCTCCGTCCGATTCGTCGGTCGTCGAGGATCAACGCATTGCATCGGAAATCGCCAAGGACTCGGCGAGTTCCAAAGAGATCGAGGTCAATGAGATTGATCCGTGTCGAGGAGCATGGGGGAATCAGGTGAGTTAGATAATTAGGCAATAGTCATCAAATCATTTCAGTTGGAATTCCTTCTGTCTACACTTGGTATGGCTGTAGGATTGGGAAATATCTGGAGATTCCCAACAAGAGCTTATAACAATGGAGGATGTGCCTTCCTAGTCCCTTATATCTCATGTGCTCTTCTATTCGGCCTTCCCGCTGTATACCTGGAGTTCCTTCTCGGTCAATATCATCGTACCACTGCTCCAATCATATTCCGAAGATTCGCTCCGATCCTTCAAGGTGTTGGATGGATGGCTGTTGCTGTCTCATCCCTCGTTGCCATCTACTACATCATCATCATCGGATGGAGTACTGTATACATGGCGGCAATTGTAATGGGACATACGGGTATGTGGAATCGATGTGGGAATGAGTGGAATGTCTTGGAGACATGCATGGATTCTGGAATGAAGGCGATGTGTAGTTCGTTTAACAAGACTGGCAATGAGACAGCGCCGAGTTGGGCGAATTTGAGTGCAGTTGGTCGCGGAGAGTCATACGTCTACTTTAACTCGACATGCTATGACAGACTCGACTTGATATCGAATAAAACCACGACAGCTTCAGAACAATACTTCTTGTAGGTAATTTCCATCTTTCCTTGATCTCCACTATTTCCAGCAACTACGTCGTCACCCCATCTGCCGGATTCCTTGATTTCAACTCCATGAATATGAAGTCGTTCATTGGAATGAATGTATGTTGGATCATCGTCATTTTGATTTTGTGGAAAGGTGTTGATTACATGGGAAAGGCGTCTTATGTGAGTTTACTAGGGAAGGCCTCTGAGTGACCGTGAAGTTCTAGGGCGTGAACCATATCATTGGAAAGCTGAGAAAACGCTAATTCCAAATGTGTATTCAGTTTTTGCCATTGAGGACTGGTATTCGAGAAAAACAAGGAAAAAGTTTAGACAGCTGACAACTCATTCGGTAGGTTAATACTTTGACTTCGTTTTTCTCGAATTCCAAACCTCGGGGGTTAAAAACTGAATATATATTTGGAATCAGCGTTTTCTCAGCTTTCCAATGATATAGGCCACGGCCTATAACTCCACGGTCATTTGGAGGCCTAATGAGACACGTTTTCTCAATTTCAGGTTATTGTCACTTTACCATACTTCATTATCATCCTGCTGTTTTTCCGTGGAATCACTTTGGATGGTGCGGAAGATGGACTCTATTATTATTTGGGAAATCCGGATTGGTCAAAGGTAACAGTAAAGATACGAAAATTCCCGAGATACAAATTTTCCAGGTATTTGCACCTGCCACGTGGGGAGAGGCTCTGAAACAGTTGTGCTTTAGTTTGGGTATTGGATACGGTGGACTCATTGGAATGTCATCGTTTAGCAGACCGGATAACAATTGTTTTAGAGTGAGCTTATTCTCGTTGCTCTATTTTTAAGAAGAATTTGTGTCCAGGACGCCCTGATAGTCATCATTGGAGACACTATGATGTCTCTAGTCGGTGGTGCAGCTGTCTTTTCGACACTTGGATTTCTCGCCAAACAGAGAGGATGTGCAGTGTCTGATGTGGTGAATGATGGATTCTCATTGGCATTTGTTGCTTTTCCGGAAGCTTTGGGTAGAATGCCTCTGCCAGAGCTATGGTCTTTCCTCTTCTTCATGATGCTCTTCTTCCTTGGAATCTCTACAGAAGTCGCCTATGTTAATGTGTTCTGCTCGTCGATTTGTGATCAATTTGTGAATTTGAGAAAGAAGAAATGGTTAGTCGTAGTCGGATGGTGTCTCGTTTTGTATGTTATGGGAGTTGTTATGGTAACTGATGGCGGATTCTATTGGTTCATAATGTTTGACGAGTATGCTGCTGGAGTGTCTTCATGTTGTGCAGTTACTGCTGAAGTTCTTATTGTTGCCTATGTTTATGGTAAGAGTTTTAAAAGATGTTTAGAATCCTAGAGTATTCCAGGCCGCCGAAATCAGCAGGCTGATATGAAGGAAATGTTTGGACCGGCTAAGAAGAAGTGTAGTAGTTGGACAGGACCCCATTCTCCGTATTTTGGATTCAATTGGATGTTTATCACACCGACATTGGGATCGGTTAGTTGGAATGAATGAAACAAGAAATAAACAGATACTTCAGATTCTTATAATCCTTGCAAGCATTCGTGACTATCCGTACAAGAGTCGTCCAGATGTTTATCCGCCTGCATTTGATGTGAGTCGGTCATGGTACAGTACCGGTCAAAAATAAACGAACTTTGGTCGTTTTCAGTCGAAATAGTACAACTTTGACAGTGTATATCGATGTCACCTGATTGTCCGACAAATTTCATTTTGTATGGGTTGGACAGAGCAAAAATAGCACTAAATTTTTGTAGTTGATCATATTTTTGTAGGGAGACTACCATGAAAGTTACAGGTAATCAAAGTAATTTTTCCCTTCTGATTTCAGTGCAAATTAGCGAAATTTTGGAACTTTTCACTTTGACAACCTGTAACTTTCATGGTGGTGTTCCTACAGAAAAAATGGTCAAGTACAAAAATGATGTTCTATTTTTGCTCTGTTCAACACATACAAAATTGAGCTTATCGGACAATCAAGTGACACCGAAATACACTCTCAAAGTTGTTCATTTTCCACTGAAAACAGCCAAAGTTGATAACCCTTTGAGCGGTACTGTAGGTCATGGTAGATCAAAAAATCTTCCCAAAATCTCCTCGTTTTTTTGCAGTTTGTCGGTTGGATTGTCTGTCTCCTTCCAATGGCAATGGTTCCCATATTCGCCCTGTTCGCCTTCATTGAATTCAAACGTAATGGACACGACTTGAGAGGTTTATTTATGAAACAAAGACAACTCAAATCGTATGCGAGAATTTATAAGGGAATGTCATTGAAAGATCGTGTCAAGCAGGTACATTCCATCGATCCTTCACCTTCAAAACTCTTTTTTTTCCAGAAAATTCTACCGGATCGTGAGCCGTGGGATGATAAACCGACTGGTTACAAATTCAACATACAAACTATATCGAGTTCATCGAGTTCGAGAAGCACCACGGGAAGTCAGAATTATTCAGAGAAGGCTGATTTATTGAACTCTGCTTCTAGTATTGCGACGACACATAGTAAAGTTCAATGATTCAAAAGTTGAAACCAAAAATTGGGAAAGAAATTAATTTATTGTATATAACTCGGGCACTTCTTCAATCCTTCTTTACAGTCGATTTTCTCCAATGCATCGTACAATTCACTAAAAAAGGAGATTCTAGAAAATCACCAATTTAAAAAGTTAGTTACGAATTTAGACGATATCCTGATTTGAGAGTGTTGCCGTAATAAGTCTAAAAATTTTAAAAGTATATTGTCCATCTGTATGTCGGTTTATCCCCGGCTTACAATTGTTGCGAGAAGAAGGAGTCCGCAGACGATGGCAGTAGCTACGAGAGGAATCATATCGGATGAGGAAATTTGAAACTTTGGAAATGCTCAATTTGGTCACGTCCGTTTTTTTCAGTTATCTTGATCCACGTGGATTCTTTTGCGTGAACCTTTTCGAGAAGAAAAAAGAAGAAAGAAAACGAAAAAAGAAGAAGAGAAAAGTTCATTACCATAATCACAACTCGAAAAAATAGCAGAATTAATCTCGTCGTCGTAATGGGAGAAAAATGTGAAATCAACGATCTTTTGGTGCCATTGGTGAGTGTTGGAGACCTCTTCAAGGTCAATTCAATGCTTTTAAATCTACAGAAGGATAAACGTCTCCGTTTGGGGTCTCATGAGTATAAAATGGTGGAACCTATCGCCACTGGACCGTTCTCCTCTGTGTTTTTAGTGGAAGAGGACGGGATACCGTATGCGATGAAGGTGGAGGCGCAAGTTGGATGTTTGAGACCTGTTTTGAAGGTGAGAGCCATTTTTAAGCTTTTTTTCCGCTATAACGGGTCACACAGTACCGGTCAAAAAGATATGGACTTTGGCCGTTTTCAGTTGAAATTGTTCAACTTAGAGAGAGTATCATGGTAATACTGATTGTCTCATCAAGTAGATTTTTAATGAATTATACAGATTAGAAATGGGGATCCATTTTTGTAGTTGGCCACTTTTTCGTACGGGGTCTTCCTAGAAAGTTACGTATAGACAAAGTGATATCTCCCTCAAATTGACCAATTTCAGTGCAAAATAGTGCAATTTTTGAGGTGTCGTCTTAAAACGAACATAACTCTCTAGGCTGTGTCGGTACAAAAAGTTATCAACTACAAAAATGAAGCTCTGTCTGTGTAATTCATTAAAAATCTACTTGATGGGACAATTAATATTACCATGACAAACTCTCAACGTTGATCATTTTCAACTGATAAAGGTCAAATTGTATATCACAGTACTGTAGCTGATTTTCTCCGCTATGACGGCTCAAAATTTGAAATGTCAAGTAATAGAATTGTTTAAAAAAGCTGTCAACTACAAAAATGTACGGATTATTTTATTAACAGGTCTAAATCTGAAACCATGACATGCTTTCAAAGTTAGCCTTGGAATCCAAGACTTGGATTTGCCTGCGTGCTCAGAAAGGGCTATCTTTATGACATTAATCTTTAACTAAATCTCGTTTCTTTTAATTTTCAGCTCGACCGTGCCGTCCTCTCCGCACTTGACAATCAAACCGGCTTCCCATCTCTCATCGACGCCGGCCGTACCGATCACTTCAAATATGTCGTCATGCAACTCGTCGGTCCCGACCTCTCATCCCTTCTCGAATTTGCACCTCAAAATCGATTCTCCCAGTCGACAATCTATAAAATCGCTCTACAAACTTTGGAACGTCTTCGGATTCTTCATGATGCTGGATGGTTGAATCGAGATGTGAAGGCACAGAACTTTGCTGTCGGGTTCGGTGAGGAAAGCAGTATTGTTTATATGCTGGATTTTGGACTGACACGGAGATATCTGTGAGTTTGAAACAAAAGACTCTTCAAAGTCTAATGGTAATCTAGAGAACCAAATGGTCGTCGTCATCTGCTCCGCCCGTGGGGTCCATCAGTTGGCACGTTTCCGTATGCTCCCTTGAATTCTCTTGGATTCTTGGATCAAACACCGGCTGATGATGTTGAAGGTAGTTCAATGTTTATTTATCTAAAGTTTGTGCCTATTCAGGTTGGCTCTACATGATTATTCATCTCTTGAACGGTCTCCCGTGGCATAACTCTAAACGTTCGTTGAGTTTGGCAAAAGTGAGAGAGTGGAAAATGTATTGTCGAAGAGCTGGTGGAAGAGCTCAACTATTTAAGGATGTTCCTGATGGATGGTCGGAAATTTTTGATATGATTGTGAAGACGGCGTTAGTTTTTTTAGAGGGTCCACCAACTTTTGATGTTTCTGTTTCAGACACCACGAACGTCCGGATTATCACAAAATTGCGTGCAAAGTGATTTCAATTGCACAAAAAGAGAATATTGACTTGACGGAACAGTTTGATTGGCAGGTAGTAGAGAGACTAGAGCTTTCTGAACCTAGAAAACATTTCCAGACGAATCCAGTCCTCCGCTCATTGGTTCGTCTTGGACCGTTGAGTTGTGATGAGTTGACAATGCAGACTTGCGGAACACCGAGAGCCACTCGAATGATTCTTTCACCGATTTGAGGTATTGAATGGAAATATTGAATGAAATAAAACGCTTGATTTATTAAGAGTAAAATTTATTCTAATCAGGGAAAATATTGATATGAAAAAAAGAAAAGAAAAATGAGAGATGCAAGCTGTGAGAGGAGATCATAAAGTTGTACAATGGGATTCTGGTATAGTGGTAATTATGGTTGTAAGACTCAATGAATAAAAAATAAATTATTAGAGAATGGTGATATGAGACTTGTAAAAACTATTGAGAAACTGGGAAGGGATGAAAAGTCTCGACTGGAAGAGAGGCTAGGAGAGGCTAGGAGAGAGGTTCGATAGTCGAAAAGTCGATTTACAGAGGATCAGATTTTGTGAGTAATTAGGGAAGCTGGAGATATTTGAACAAATAGAAATTTTGGTGTGTATCCTTCACATGGCATGTTAGGAGCGGTCAATGAGATATGGGAGGGTACGGTGTAGTAGCAAAGTGGGCAGTTGTGGAAGGAGTTATGGAGAATCGATTGAAATTAGGTATACATACGTATGGAAAGCTGGGGTATCTATGAGTGAAAATTTCAAGCCGAGTAAAACTGGTCATGACCTCAAAGGACATGAAAATGTTTGAACAAAACCAGAGAGGGGTATCAGAAAGAATTTTCGGAGTTGCGACTGGGAGCGTGGCGGACGGTAAGGAAGTAAAGTAGATTGAGTTAATTGCGGAAATAACAGGCATCATTCGGGAAACTTGGTTTAAAGTGGTTTTCTAGGGAACGAGGTAGTATAGGGAAGGAGAGCGACAGAATTAGGGAATCCACGGATCCGATTCAGGGACGCAATTTTGAAAAGAAGAAACGAAAGAAAGAAAAGATCATATCTAACCTTATGAATCAAAAAAACTTCCTTGGCTTGCACTGACGCTTTCCTGGACGCTGGGTAGTTGAAAGTTGGTTGTGGTTCTCCTCATCATCCACTTCCTCTTCCTTCACTGGCCTCTTCTTTCTCTTTCCGCTGGTCGGCTGACGACGGCTGAAAAGAAAGCCCATTGAAACTTAAATTTGTTCTCTTTAAACCAACCAACTCACCTGGTACTCGGCTGATCTTTATCATCCTCATCTTTTTCATCACTTTTGGCTCTTTTCTTCTTCCCTGAGCAATTAATGCTTTTACAAAGGCAAATCTCCATCAAATTATTCATTTTATAGTAGAGTGTGATCTCCTCTCCTGCCTTGATGGATCGCCTTGCCCGGATGATGACGGCGGGTCGGTATGGTAGCACATTCTTTCGGAGTTTGAATGAGCCACTTTGAATCACTGCAATTAAAATATAATACGTTAAATGACATAAGAGGACAATCAACAATACCTTTGATATGGAGGGCTTCCGTATTTGCGTCACAAGAATGATTAATGTATCTCGTGATATTGCCCTTTCTCGCTGAATCGATAGACCAACGAGTATCAATATCCATCAAATATCGATTTGGCTCCAAGTCGTCAGCCATATCGATTAGGCTGAGTCTTTTCGCCCTTTCTGCCGCAGAGATTATCTCTCCACTATATTCCGCCAACTTTTCGCCATCTCCGATATCTTTAATTGCTTTTACTCCATATCCTTTTGTATCCGTTTTCACTAAACGGATTTTCTTGCTGCATTTTCCTTTCGAGACAAATCGGTTAACACAATTTCGAAACTTTCGGCAGCTGGGAGGACACTCCAAATTTCTCGAACCATATGCACAGTTATTCGAACAATCATCAGAACATCCACAGTTTTTATCCATCTTAATTTTATGTACTGGTTCTTCCGGCACTTTGTAGAACTTCGCTTTCTGAAAGTATAAATGTTTCATATTAGTTTTTAAAACAATTTATTTACCTTCAGGTCCTTAGTGACCTTTTTGTAAATAACTGGGAATTCTTCTCTCGATTTGAATTTCGCCACTGCATCTTCCCATTGTTTCCTTTCCTCTTCTCCTCTGGCCATTTTTAAGTACTTCGTGGTCAAATGAACAACTTGGTTCAATGGAACAATAGACTTCTGTCCTTTTCCTTTTTTATCGAGCCACTCCACCACAATCATACCAGATTTATGATCTATTTTGTGCGGGTAGTCATCCCACTTTCTAGTGATTCCAAGCCAGAAACTGAAAAGAGAGGGTTTTTTTTCAGTTTTTTCTACAGTTCAAGTCTATAACGTACTGTAAGTTAAATTTGGCGAGAACTGGAGTGTTCTGGCGAATGACTCCATTCTCACGGCAAACATCACATTGGTTCTTGTCAGCCATCTCTCCGTCGATCCTTTTGACAAAGACGCAATTTTGATGGTATACTCGCGGGCACTTCTTACATTTAGTCAGCTCGTCCTCTTCCTCCGACTCCCCGCAGTAGTGGCAATGTGTGATGTCACATGCGAACTTCTTCATCTTCTCCGGAGCCTTCGTTTCCTTTTGCTCAAAATGCGTCGGGCACTCGAGCATACTTTCCTCCATCATCTCGTCTTTCCAGAGTACTTCCCACTCTTTCGATCCACATGGAATACATGTATCCTTGTGATAGGATCTCAAGCAACGATGGCACTCGACCAGTTTGCCGTAATAAGCTGATTGTCTGTGGCCACTTTTATTGCAACTATAGCAACAATGAAGTGAGCACAACAGCCTATTTTGGCATTCTGGGAGTGCGGCATACTGGAAGAAGAACTCCCCGTCGTTGTAGGTCTGAAATGGAAGAAAGTTTTAAAATGTGGTTTTCATTTACAGAGTTTTTAAAAAATTTTAGCGATTTTTTGTTGAAAATGACCAACTTTGAGAGTTTTACTTTGGATCTGTATAACCCATGCAAAACTTTTTTGCTGGGCCAGTCAGGGATATTGAGACATCCTCCCAAACTTGGTCTTTTCTGGCCGGCACAGTGTATCTAGAGTACAGTATATTTCAAGAAACTCACTTTTATACATTCCAAATGGAATTGACTCATACACTTCTCCTCTCCATTTCGGAATCCTTCGCAAGAGAGAAGGTTGACGCCGGCTCTCTTGCAAATAATGCACATTTTGCACTGACTTTTGATGAAAGTAGCTTCTAGCTTCTCGTCCTTGCCAGTTCCCACCACTTTGGTATGCAGGTTGAAGCGAGGTCGAGCGGCGGTGTATTCTGAAAAGGTTTTCACATAAAATTTTGTTGTTACTTACACCCAATAGATCACTACCAGATCAAATGTAGTAATTACTTTCGGTTTTCATATTTCCTTAATTACCAGCCGACTTACACACACAAACACATCACAAATAAGTCAATAATACTAATAATAGTAAAGGTATCACTAACGATAATACAACCATGTGTTTTATTATGTGTGATAAAGCACTTTGTATATGGGGAATTGAGAAAAATGAGATTAAACCATTTTTGAGTTTAAAAAAATTATAATTTTTTTTCAATGATGGTTTGTAGAAGAACTCAAAAAATGTCTTTTGGAACATTTTTCGACTAATGTGAAGCACTTTTTGATGAGTTATGAAGATTTTCTCGAGGTCACTACTTTTGACTCCTGGAGCTTTAGCACGATGCTCAGGGTTTAAGAAGCCAATTCAACATAATTTTTTTGTTCATTTAAATGTTTTCCGACGTTTTGAAACAAATAACTCAAAAACTCCAAGAGAAAAAAGTTTTTTTTTTCAAATTTTCAAATCAAGATGAGGAAAAATTGTTTATCAATAAAATTAGAAATGGAACTTCTTCAAAAAAAACTTATTTTCTTATTGTTGATTGTTTCGGCTTTCTCTCAAAAAACAGTTAATGCAAAACGGACTCGATTAAGCAGAGTTAAACATGAAAAAATAAATCTGTACTCACTAATGTTCGCTACTTTAGATTACCTTTTACAAGTACAGTTCAGTTTGTTACAGTTTGTTAGTTCTTTCAGAGATCTATATCCACTTTTGTTAAATTTAAGACTCAAAGGTATTATAAATTAGAATAAAACATACTGTATGGATATCCATTTCCACTGTATTCCCCATTAACCAAATCATCTTTGACATTGTTCTGCAAATCAGCAAGATATCTCGTTCCGGAGGATGATGGAGCTGAGCTCATTTTTGAATTCGAGGCGTTTTTACTGAAATGACGTAATGATAATAAAAACAAGAAAAAGTGAAAAAGGAAAGAGCGGTAAATCATAAAAGAGAACGAAAAGAAGAAAGGGAGGAAATCGAGTGTTTTCAAATGACACCGCTTGTATGAGTAAGAGTGTGAAACAGTCCATTTTTCGTTATTTGAATAAGAGGGAGACGAGGTGGAAATGAGGAGAACAACGGAGGAATCTCTCACTAGCAACGGAGAAGAGCAGTGAATCGAGTGAAGGATAGATGATAGATCAGGTGAGAGGAGGGCTCTCTAATTAGAGAATGTATACGGGAAGGTTACTTAGTAACAGTGAAGTTATGGGAATGTTTTTTTCTCGAATATCAGGTCTCGAGTGCAAAAACTGAGTCTGTATTTGAAATCAGCATGTTCAATGATGTGAGACTCGACTGGGGACCTTCCCTAGTGGGTGGAGGCAGCTTCTAAGCCACACCCACATTATAGGAGTCAATAGAAGTGCAGATGCTCTCTAGGTTTCAAGGTCCCGCCCAGTTTGGGGCGTGGTCTTATGTATCTGTGCGAGTGTATGTGATGAAAACTTGGAGAGGTGATTTGTTAGTTATTTGAAATTATAAAGAAAATTGTTCTACAATATTATCAAAACAATTTTTCTTGACATTTTTGTGAGCCCGCGAAAGTTGCCGCCTTTGAATTTAATAACGCCCCCTTTTTGCAGTCTCGGGCAGGGTTTTTCGCAATCCGCCGCGCACTTATTTCGCGATTTATTTTCAGCGTATTTTGATGCTTTATTTTTTATTGTTTTTGACTTGAAACCATTTTAATTGTTTTAAAAATAGTTTATATTTGTTGGAAAACATCACTCTTTGTTTGTTTCAGACGGAATGAGATGAAAAGCAACAAACGGAGGACTAACAGCTTCAATAAAAGAGAAAAATTGAGAAATGAAAATTCTACTTCCGAAAATTAATTTTTGCAGATAAATAAGCATAATCATCAATCTAAAAAAGAAGAAACACGGCATTGCTACTGATTCCGCTCTTATTTGATATTTCTCAGAGTTTTGCGGGGTTTTAACTGAAATCCTCATGCTCCAGAAATAAATTAATTTCTTTTCAGCGTTAAAATATGATTAGACATGTTTAAAAACGTTATTCACTGCTTAATTCTTAATAAATACGTTATTTTTCATATTTTCTTTGTCCTCTCTCTTGTCTTGCTACAATTTTCTCTTTCCGAGTCAACGTTCATCAGATTTTTCCGAATTTCCGACGCTTTTCGCGTTTTTGCAAACGAAAATTAGGAAATTAACATGCCTTGTTCCGTTGTTTTCTTTTTTTCATTTGCATATGGAACACGTGCAACAAAAACAGTTTTACAGCTTACAAACACTTCGATAATCGAAGCTGAAAATAAATCGCGAAATAAGTGCGCGGCGGATTGCGAAAAACCCTGCCCGAGACTGCAAAAAGGGGGCGTTATTAAATTCAAAGGCGGCAACTTTCGCGGGCTCACAAAAATGTCAAGAAAAATTGTTTTGATAATAGAAGGTTAGAATGTAATCTCTGTGGAGGGAAATGGGTGGAAAATTTTGAAAAAATTGGAAAACAAAGAGATCATTTGCGATAGGAGATCATTGCGGGGAGGGGAGAGATGGGTGAGGAAATTGAAGGTACTAGGAAATGTGAAATAAAATCAAGGATACACAAAACATTAGAATGGGAAAAGAACTCGGGAGACAACATTTGAGACGCTTTGTGAGAATGAGGAGGTCTCGGTCAGTAGTCACTCCAATCGAGCCTTCTTAGTCGGTGTCCAAGGGAGCTTTTGTTGGCGTTGACGCTTCTTCGGAATCACTTTCTCTTCAGTCTTCTTCGGGCTGAAATTTTACGATTTTATATTTTTTACTTAGTCCCATTGCTTTACCTTGACTTATCAGCATATTTTCTCAAAATATTGAACACGTCATCTCCTTTCTTCATTTCAACATCCTGCACTGCTCCAGCTTTCATCCTTCCAGAGCACTTGGAGCTCCCACACAAGCAGACGTGGTTCACCATGTCCATATCGTAGTCGATGGTGATCTCCTCATTTTTCCTGATGGGTCGCGTTGTGCGGACGAGGATTCGAGGCTCGAATTTCATCTTCGTCTTACTCTTACTTTGGTTGGGCACATAAACTGCAAACTATAAGTTCTAAAAAATAAAAAATAAAAATAATTACCTCCTACTTCCAACACTTCTGCGTTTGGTTCACAGGAGTGGTTGAGGTACCGAGCAATATTTCCAGCTCTGGTGGAATCCATATAGAAATGCACTTTCTTCATGCGCATATTATAATGACTCGCTTCCAAATCTCCCGAAACATTGATAACTTCCAGCCGCTTATTCTTCTCCACTTCATCGATAACTTCTCCGACGTACTCCACCAAGTTCGTTTCACTCTTGATATCTTCCGTCGCGAAGACTCCGTATCCCCGGTCATCGGTCGCTCTCCGCTCGATTCCCGGATGCATTTCTCCATTGGTGACAAAACGATTCTTGCACCGTTTCCCACTGGAACACGTCGGCGGACACTCTACGACAATGTTACGGTAGGAGCAGTCATCCGTTGAACAGTCAGCATTCCCATGGCATCCACAATCCGAATCAGCAATCGTCATCGAAAATGTTGGAAGTGATTGGATCCGGTAAGGTACGGAACGCTGTAAAACCACTCTCTACAGAATCGAAAATAACTAAAATCCAACTTACGCTTATTTCTTTTGCCACCTCTTTATAGAGTTTCGGGAACTCCTCCCTCTTCTTGAACTCATCAATCTGCTTCTTCCATTCATTCCTCTCATTCAAGTTTCTAGCCATTTTCAAATAATTTTTATCTAATTGAACCATATTTTTGATTGGAACAACAGACATGGTATTTTTATCCAATGGCCACTGAACAACACTCATTCCGATCTTTGTCAATTTCGCCTCTTCTTTCTTGGGATAGAGAGAAGATGGTCTTGTTAGGCCCAAGTAGAATCTGCAATTTTCTTATTATAGTTTTTTGTTCCAGGTAAAAGATGCTAGCCTTACCTGTGCCCGTATTTTACAAGAACGGGACTGTTCACACGGATCACTCCATTCTCCAAGCAGAAGTCGCATCTCTCCTTATCAACTGTTTGTTCATCCACTTTTTTGATAGGGATGCATCTGGAATGGAAGACACGTTGGCATGTCTTGCAATCCACCAGTGGGTACTTCTTGTTCGACTCCGAGCACTTGTGGCATACAGTGATGGCCTGTGGGAACTGTTTCTCCACGTGCTTCCATTGCTTCGGAGTAGGGTGTGATGGGCACTTGATCATTCTTGTCTTCTCCATTTGATCGTCGTTCCACTCAACTGGGTAGACTTTCGATCCGGAAGGAAGGCAAGTCGCTTCGTGGAATGATCGGAAACACAGGTGGCATTCGAGAAGCTCTCCTTTGTAAGCCGACTGTTTATATCCACTCTTGTTGCAGTCGTGGCAGCAATGTAGGGGACAGAGAAGGAGGTTCTGGCATTCAGGTAGTGCGGCGTATCGGGCGTTGAATCCTCCATCGTTGTATTTCTAGAAAATAAAGAGGATTAGAAACATTTTCAATGCTAACTAGGTAAAGTCATGGAGTCAGTCTGAAGATTTGGGCCGTGACTTGCATCATTGGAAAGCTGAGAAAATGCGGAGTTTTTGCCGTTGAGGTCTGCTATTCGAAAAGAATAAAGTAAAAGGTTGGACGGTTGGCAAGTCATTGTCCTCAAAACGTGTGAAAAATGTCAGCAGCGTGGTACATATGATAACTGAATGAATGTGGAATCAGAGTTATTTTTCAGCTAACCAATGATTTAGGTCATGACTCATGTCTCCACACTGACTCCATGGCCTTCCTCAGTAAGGGTATTGAATGATAACTATTAATAATCTCACTCACCAGAATACAATCCTTGTGGAATCGACTGACACACAACCTGCCTTCTCTTCCATTCTGGAGCCCTTCACAGCTGAGAAGATTGGATCCGACTTTTTTGCATATGATGCATTTCGAGAACTCATCGGTCACGTAGTTGGCTCGGAGCTTTTCATTTTTGGATCCCTCATGAACGAATTTGGTTTGCAGCGAAAATCGGGAGGCCGTGGATGAGTAGTCTGAAATTAAAAACACTTTATTGAGAAATTCTCCCTTCTGTTGTACTCTCTAGTTTGGAGCATCCTATCTTGGATGTCTTTAAAGATAGAAAAGTGTTGTCAACTGAAGAAATATTCTATGATTATTAAGCTATATTTTGTCAGTTTGCAGCTTCTTGATAATTCCTTTGGGAACCGAGATATACCGCCGCGAACAGGAACCGCTAGGTGCGCCTGTATTACAGGTTTTACGGTACTCTAATTACTCATGATATTTAATTGCCATATGTTGTCAGTTTAGGATTAATTGCCGGGATGAAATAAAATATAAACGAGGTATTTCTTACACATTGAGCAAAGCGGTGTGGACTTATAGGCGTGTCGTCGTAATACCTGCATTTAGTAAAATGCCGCCATTAGTGAGTAATTAGTCCAGGTATGAAGAGAATGACAGAGATATTTTGAATATGGACATGATCTGGATGATAGCTCATCTAATATGAGAATTTAAACTTTTTTCATCACTTTCGCTAACTCACCTACAAAAATATGTTCTTTAATCCTTGAACTATTGCGGGGATTCATTGAATATCGAAAACTTAGAAATATTAGAAATACTTCCAATGATATAATTAAAGTTTTCAAATTATCACGCCGAAAATTTTTGTTTTTGATATGGAGCACGTGAAGGAAGTCCCCCGGGATCGAGAGTTGATTAGAAGAAAAAGTTCAATTAGGATGTAATCGAGTCAGTCTGGAGATATGGGACGTGACCTATATCATTGGAAAGCTGAGAAACGCTGATCCCAAATATATATTCAGTTTTTGCCCTCGATGTCTAGTATTCTAGAAAACCAAGACCAAAGTTTGGGAAAATCGAGAAACAACTTTGACCTTGTTTTTCTCGAATACCAGGCCTCGAAAACAAGAATGGAATATATATATTTGAAATCAGCGTTTTCTCCGCTTTCCACTCCCTAGTTAAATATAATAGAAAAGCAAGATAAACACGATGAACATTCAAAACCTATTTCTGATTTTTGAGAACTACCTGAATCAGAAGAACCATACAATCAAAAGTAATTTGACAAAACTACTCTATCTTGATTCAAATTTGAATTAAATCTTATTTTTGTAGTCGGTTTCTATCTATATGTGACATAACTCCTACATCAGAGTAAGCTCTTAAACCAAAACTACAAATCTCCAAATTTAGAGACAATACTCACTTTTGGGGTACTCGTTGTCCTTGAAATCTCCACGAAGAATATGATGTCTTACGGCGGTTGCTTGTGTTTGAGAACGATTGTTGGTTCCTGATGAAGAAGGCGTGTTCATCGTTTGTTAGTTTCTGGAAGCAAGTTAAGGTTCAGAGGTAATTTAGAGGTAACGGAAAAAAAGAAACAAGGAGATTCACGGCCGTACGGCTCGCTTCAAACAAGGAGGGAAAATTGTGAAATGAGAATGGCGCGAATATTCAAGAGAGGCGGGAAAAAGATTACTCGTTTCACAGGGCAACGGGAAGGCGGGAAGAGTAGGTATACTCAAATTACTGGGTGTGTAGGTACACACACACACAGAGTTGTGATATTTGGCGGGGAAGGGGAAATATAATATGTAGATGGACTCATGTTTAGATCACGCCCACTTTTTGGAGAGTTGGACGGACATTTAGGAGGGGTGTCGTATGAATACGAGGTTTAGGTTTCTGAAAAGTGTTGTAGAATCAAAAAATTTAAGAATTGATTTTCAGATGGCTGCTACCGTAACATGGCAAGTTTCAGGATCGTGTCATTTTTGGAGGGTGTGCAAGTCAGAAGGCAAAGTGACGGTATGGGGGTGATTTATTACACTGCTGACAATGTGTTTATGTTTTTGAATTGTATCGGGGGGACTGTCTTGCTCAGAAAAGAGGGAGGGGGTCAACAGATATATAAAGACAGATATAAGGAGAGAGGATAATGTTACAAACTGTAGATGATCTGATACCAATATATAAACAAATTTTCAAATGTTCGAATGTATATACAATAGATCTGATATAGTTCACACCAGATACTGTATTATCACAGAAAACTAAGAAAGTGGATTAGAGGTTACCAACTTTGTTAGAAGAGAGAGTGATGAAATTTAGATTTACAGAACTGGTCGAAAAGATATGGACATGACCGTTTTCAGTTGAAATTGCCCAATTTTGAGAATGTGTCATGGTAATTCTGATTGTCCCACCAAGTAAAATTTTAATGGATCGTATAGATTAAAAATATAACTTCATTTTTGCCAAAGTTTGAGAGCCCATAATTCAGAGCAGAGTGTCGGGCGGATTCCAATATTTTGTGGGAGCTCTATTGGAGGCGTTCTTGATCTCCCACCAAAGTTTCAGCAAACTTTCAAACCAGCTTCAGCAAACTTCAAACCATGAAGTTCTAGATATGGGCTTCATGTCTTTCAAAGTTTTAACCCCTGCCGATGTGATATCCTCTTGTCGTATTTCACCAAAAGTTCATAAATTTTTTGCAAGGTACAGTATCCCCCTGGAAACTGTAAATCTCTGGAAACAAACATTCCAAACAAGTAAATGATTAAACAAATAATGCCATCATTTTACTGATAAGAGAGAGAAAGAGCGAGGTACTCGGTTATCACTTGCACAGGCACACCCTCATTTTTGACGAGTTTTGTACATTTCTTTCTTATTTTAGAGAATTTCTATCCATTCTGTTTCATTCACATTTTCTGTACATTTGCCAATTTTGATACATAAGTATCTAGAATTCTCAGCTATACCTCTCCACATGATTTTTAGTAGACCTAACGAATCAATTATTTCAGAAATGAACCTAAGAATAGCCCTGCTCATCGGGGCTCTTTCTCTGGTTACCGCACAGTTCTCAGGTAGCTGTCCCTCATTTTTCTCTGACCCTCCCGACTGTGCCACCCGACAATGTTTGAACGGAGGATATCTGGACGAAGCCAACAAAACATGTATCTGTCCATCTGGGTACTTGGGAATTCATTGTGAAGCTGGTAGGTCATGAGGTGATTCTTTCAGGTCTTAAATAAATGATTCCAGTGAAAACGTCGATGCCTCCAGACAGTCATTTCAAAGCGGGTGGTACTTCATTCAACATTATGAATGTTAATTTGTATACACAGTATTGGGGTGTGCAAACTTATGAAAATATTAGAAAGGTATGCTCCACGGAAGAGTTGATAACGGAGATTTATTTTATTTTCAGAGTGTTTCCAATCATTTTGCTGCTTTTCCAAGTGGGTATGACAAGTACAACTTGGTGGAAACAACCGGAAAACCGGGACTAGACCGCAGTGACTTGCCAGACAATTCCACTTGTAAACAGCAACTTTGTTGTAACTTTTAATGAGTATAGTTCCTTGCAGATAGTTTCCAAAAAGTTTCACCGTTTTTACTTTCCGATCCCACCGACACTGGTCTTTACTGGTGTTACACTGTGCCTATTTACAAAAATCTTGTGAAGATGATCCGGGATGCAAATCTCAAAGACACAGTGATCACAATTCTGACACAACATCCACCAGAGAGTGATATGCAGTACCAGGCGAGAGAGATTGCAGTAGCATTTGGAATTCGTATCAATGTTCTTTGGACTATTGACAACACATTCAACAGATGCAACGATGCCCAAGTACAGGATTTCAAGACTTTTGTAGATGTTACCGGAGGACTCTTTGTTCAATTGCAATCGGAAACTCCTGACCAATCAACCACTGATGTGAGTGAGGGGAAGAATGCGTTTTGAGCAATATAATAAGTCATAAATCTATTACTTGAAAATGTGTAATAGAAAGGTGAGAGAAGAAGACAACGTGATGGTATGGGGGTGATTTATTGTTCCGCAATAGGAAAAGAGAGACTTCTCGCACTGGCTAATTGTTTATGTTTTTGACTTGTGTCGGGTGGACTGTCTTGCTCAGAAAAGAGGGAGGAGGGGGTCAGCAGATATATAAAGACAGATATTAAAAGAAAGAGGATAATGTTACAAGTTGTGTATGAGCTGATAACAATACATATATAAACAAATTTTCAAATTTTCAAATGTTCCAATATATATATACAATAGATCTATCGCAGTAACACCAGATGATAAAGTAGTACAAGAAAAACTAAGGAAGAGAATTAGGGCTACCAACTTTGTTAGAAGATGGTCAAAAAGTAATGGACTTTTGCCGTTTTCAGTGGAAATGGCCAACTTTGAGAGTCTGTCATGGTTATTCTGCCTGCCACACCAAGTAAAATTTGTAAGGGTCGAATAGATCAAAGGTAGATCTTTATTTTTGTAGTTGACAACTTTTTTGTGCGGACATTTCCTAACAAGTTATATATCGACAAAGTGATTTCTCCACCAATTTCAGTGCAAAATAAAGTGCTTTTTGAGCTGTCGTCTTAAAATGACCATAACTCTCTAGGGAGTGCCCGTACAAAAAATTGTCAACTACAAAAAAGAAGCTCTACCTTTGTTCTGTATAATTAATTAAACATCTACTAGGTGTGACAATCAGTATTACCATGACACACTCTCAAAGTTGCAAAGTTTCAACTGCCACATTCCATATCTTTTTGACCGGAACTGTAGTTCATCATAAGATTGAGGTATTTTTTTCTCAAGTGAAAATATTGTTTTGAGCCAGGGTGCAGAAGCTTTAGAAACAGTTTTAAAGAAGTTTGATACTTTGATCTGACAACCAGCTGCCTACAACTTCACCTTGCCTTCCTTCCCCATCGAACGCACTAATCCGTTACTCCCCGCACTAAACTCCATACTTGTCGCCCACCAGGTGTCAATGAATAACCCTTTTTGCAGTTGGTCTCCCAAGTACTGCTAACCCACTACAAGCCACAATACGTCTCAATTCAATCATTCAAAGATTGTTCAACAGCTCAATCGGTACCGGTTGTCATCGACCCACAAGTCAATGGACCGTACAACTTTGTGTTTTTGGGATGTAAGATTATATCTATTGAGTTTTTGATAACTTGTTATTCAATTCCCTATTTCAGTAAACGCTAGCCCGGACATCGACTCCTTCCGTAATTGTCTTCTCCGTCCGCCTCTTCGCTCCTCTGATAAAAATCTGGCAATCTTCCAAAGCCCAGATCCAATGTGTTCAAATTTCACAATCACATCTAATCCTGGACCTTGTACAGCTATTGTCTTTACGAATGCCAACACGACAACAGGTCCATTAGACTTGGCCATCTACATCACCTACGTTGAAGATCCATCGATTGATGCCTCCCGGTATGCGATTGTCGAGGGAGTTCCATTCTATCCAGCTATTCATGTCGAATCGAGTTCTGGTGCATCTACCTTGAATTCTATCTCCGCCTCATTCGATTCTTCTTGGACTAATGTTCCGACAAAGCGTGACCCGGCTGCATTTGAATGGATTTCAAGTGTGAGTTTTAACTTTTAAAGTTCATAAATTATAAATCAAAGCTACCAAATAGAATCTTTTCAGAAAACCATAACCTGCGACGCCTCCCAAACCTATTCCCTCTATCTCAACATCTCTGTGGACACTACTACTGTTCAACGCTCCGTCCGTGTTGCTTGTGTCCCGCCCCAATCTAGCCCTATCAGTCCAGGAGCCTCTACTCTTGCTTCATCTACACCAACCGATATAAAAACTTCCACCGTAACTGTACCAAGTACTTCCTCTGACTCATCGGGCTCTCCATCTTCTACCGTGACTTCAGGTATTTTTATGGGGTTTCTGTTTCTCACACAAATCAAAATTTCAGCGCAATGTACCTACGACAAAAACTATGCCACATTCTTGTTTGCATATGCCTCCGATTTCGATCCGAACACATATGGACTTGTTGAACACACTATTGGAAACATGGTTACCAATTACTTCCCGAACAAACAAATTCTGGCGAACAAGTTGATTGACATGGCAACACCACAAGATATCAAATACACTAATCTTACATTGTAAGTTTTGTAACAGTGTGGGCGGAGCTTCTATGTGCTTATTTAGGAGCTTCACTACAAATCTCAATGGCGATCAACCAAATGCCACCAAGGCTGCAAGTCCCATCGCGGGATCTGATGCTTTGGATGCTATAAGGGTGAGCTTCAGAACTTTCAAATGGATCACTCAACTTTTGTTTTTTAGAAATTCTTAACGGACACGTCTCCTCACCGTTTGGAAGGTTCCACGATCATTATATTGGTGAACCGTTTGCCAAAGACTTCCGATTCTGATTTGTCTGATAAAGAATACGACCAATTGACCAATCTGAATATTAGGGTATATACATTTCCTCGTTTTCTATTTTTTTAACAAATTCATTCAGGTCTTCCCAATTATTACATTGAACAGTCTCGTGGAGAATCTAACAGGAAGATCTGGTGCAGTATTCAATCGAATTGCCGCACAAACCAATGGACACTATGTTGTAGCTAATGACACAGTCGGAAGAGATGTGAACTCGGATTTCAATAAGATTGTTGCCAAATTCATGCAAACTTCTTACACTCAGAACTTGATATTCACTAGAAATATTGGAGTTGCGAGAGCTGCCAACACCAATTTGGGAACTGTTCGAATTCCAAAGTCACCGTCTGGTGCCCAGAACATCAACGTTACAATTACAGTTTCGCTGTCAGCAGTGGATTGTATGAATACATTTAGAAAAACAAAGGTTCTAGATATTTTAAATTTCAGCGCACCAACCGCAGCGACCAAATCGACTGTTTTTAGGAATCAAACCAAATGGACCTGGTACTGAAACAAAGTCCATTGATTTCTTGTCATTGGACATTGAATTTGTAAGTTTTCATGAAAATATGGTGTAATGCTGGATTATTTAATTATTACAGGCCAACTCAAACTACTACACTTATACTGTTTCACTGGCTGCTGGTATCGACAGGGATCTGTTCTTGCAGTATCTTCCGGGAGTCGATCAGAACGATTTGTTAATTCGAATGTGGGCTGAGGGGTGAGTTCTAACACACTGGGTACAGATGGCTGATTGAAAAAGTGTTATGAATGAATAGTTCTTACAAGGGAAGCCTTTGGAAACGCGCCATTCAAACAATCTATAAATCTGGTCATATGTACTTTCGACTACGGGGAGTCCATTTCTACAGTAAGAACCGGTTAAATGCCTCTGCAATCCGAGATATGAGCTGTCAAACTTTTCATATGTTCAAGCTTTTTCACATCGAATTCCAAATCTGCCGCGTATTCGCCACCACACGGTTCCGTTTGTGTTCCCCCAGCGGTTTTCGGTTCTCGTACGTTGCAAAAATGAGAAGATCTTGCGTATACTACTTGTCGACTTGGAATTCCGTGTGAAAAAAGCTTAAACATATAAAAAGTTTGAGAGCTCATAACTCGGCTCGCAGAGAAATTTAACCGGTTCTGACTGCAAAAATGGAATCCACGTAGTCGAAAGTGCCTATGACCAAACTTGTTTGGCACGTCCCCAAAGACTTCCCTTGTTAGAAAGCTGACGCTTTTAAGATTCTGAAAAAATCAACTTCCAGAGACACTTATCGTGAAGCTACCTACATCCAGTATGACGAATCTGGAGTGCTACCAAACATCTCCCCAATCAATGAGAACTTTGGAGCAGCTTTAAAATTGAAATTGGAAAATAAATGTTCTTCTGACAAATCGGTTTGTTGTATCGATGAAAAATGCGCATCTTTTCGTCTTTCCAGGCTAGACTTCTGATCACTGATTGCAATGGAGATGTCAGTGCAAAATATGACTCTGATCAGAAATTCAATTGGAACGACACGTCATCCACATTCTACCAATTCATTCCATTCTTCTGCTCTTCTCAACCAACCACAGCCACGTGTATTCAGGGAGCCGAGAGCAAGTATGATGCTCAATTCGTGTCTGACACCTTCTCAATCACTCAATCATTCCAATGTCGTCCAGGTGATGGACCCACTGACGATTGCCAGAACAAGGATGCGAATGGAAACAATCAATGTTCTGGATCAGCTCCGTTTAAGAGAGGACCAACTGGAAGTGTCTATGATTGCTCGAATCATGGATATCTTCGATACAATGAGAATACATCTAAGTTTAGGTGTGAATGTGAAGTTAATGTCTCCGGTGACTCTTGTGAAGTTTTTACGTGTAATAACAAGAACAATGACCCATTGGCTACTGACAACTACTATCACACTTATACAGTAGTTGTTGGATTGGAGAATGTTAATGGTCCCATTGTTCAGGAAGACGCTCAAATTTTGTTCGGTTTGAGTGAAACTGCACCATTTCCATCAGTTTGGAAATACCAGCTGTTGACAATATGTGCTGATGGAACATGTACATTCGATTTATTTTTTCTAAATTCTATTGTTGAAACGTTTCAGTTGATATGGTGTACTCTGGAAGTGACTTGGTTCAATTCAGAAAGATGTTCGCAACCAATATAGCATGCAATGCAAGTCCGACAGATGGAGCTCATGATCTGACAACAATCTACAAAGAGTCCGTGAAGGGAATTGGTAGAAATGTTAAAGGAATCATAGTGTATTTCTCGGAGGCGTCGAATATGATTAATGTGACTCTTGACGATTTCATTTTGGCTTCACAACCATACCAACAACAAATGTTCGTGTATGCAGTTACTGAAACTTCTATTGTCCCATTGAGTAATGACGTTGCTATTGCTCAAGCTGCAATGTCTACAGGTGGATTCTTGATTCAGTCGTATATCACTAATACTGCAGATGAGTTCATCGACAAACAGGTGAATGAATCATACAGAGCGCGTCAAAAAGATAGGACACGCCCATATATCTTTAGGTTCTGAAAAATCCTGAACAGTTATTAAAAACCGGTGAATGCAGTTCGATTAAGCAACTCAATCGGACTGCACTCACCAATTTTTGAAAACTATTTAGGATTTTTCAGAACGTAAAGATTTACGAGGTCTCCTATCCTTATAACGCGCACTGTAGTGGGAGAACATGAAAATGAAACTCTTACACTATGTTTCAGTTTATTCCCACTCTCTTAAATTCATCTTCCTCAATCGCTTGGTATTCTTCAACTCAGTTGGGAGGTTTTTCGTATAAAACAGAATCATTATCATACTTGCTCACATGGAAAATTGGTCAAGAATTTTTGAATCGTGAGTAATCTTTCAAATTATTTTCTCAGCCAATCAAAATACTCAGAAAACTTCCCACCGGGTAAATGTTCGAATGGTGATAATACATCCGGAACTTGCAAGCTCTCTGGAGAACAGACTGTGAGTGTAACTACAACAGGAAGGTTTATGTATTTAAATTCAGCTGAACGGTGTGTCTGATCAAGGTCCTTTCTATGTGGCTGCTTACCTACTCAATGATGTCTTGTCTCCAAAATCCCAAATTATCTCAACTCTTTCACAAGATGCCTCGGATGCTGTGTCTACATCTACATCAAATTCTAGAACAATGCTCACGATCAACGTTCCATCTACTTATACTGTGGTGGCGAATCAAGGAGATAATGGAATCACAAGGTAGAGATCATTAAGATTTTTTAAAATTTAGTAATTACGTAAACTATTGAATTCAGAAATGCCCAAAGGAACAACTGTGCATTCGATTGGACCGCCTATAGTGTGTTCTCTGATCAGAAGTACATGAATGGATTGAATATTGCAAAGGTTACAATTCAAGGACCAACTGGAACACTGTATACAAGATTCTTCCCATTCGGAACTTCCACTTTGCCAGTCTGCAATAACGGTGGAACCCCAATTCCATCCAGTGGCTCCTGTTCATGTCCTTCTGGATTCCAAGGACCCGACTGCTCACTGGTTAACTGTTCGGAGCAGTCCACATCGAATGCCTGGTCGGATGTCTGTGTTTGTGCTGAAATTGATGATGTGGCATGTGCCAGTAAATACACTTCCATGTTCTGATTTTTATTGGAATAAATTTGATTCATTTTTGGCTTCATTTCCTGCGAATTTGCTATGAAATTCTGGCAAACACGCTCTCTTTTAAACTTAGGGGATTTATTAGCTTCGTGAGAAGCGCTCCACCGAAACGGCCTTGAAAAATGTCTCTTTTTCTCTGACAAGGGAAGTTCATGACGAGTCAAGTTGAACTTTTTCTATAAATTGAACCATAGGTACTTTCAACCCTGCTGATTCCAAAACTACAAGAACAATCAGCCAAATGCTCACCTGGACCATTAGTGCGGCGGGCCTCTTACAACCGCGCGCTACCGAAACCAAAGAAAATTGTGTGTGAAATTGAGAGACTCAGAGAAAAGGAGACATTTTTAAAGGGCATTTCGGTTGTGAGAACTGTGCCGAGCTAATATATGTTCGATTTATAGAAAAAGTTCAACTGGACAACTTCTTTTGTGAGTCTCTCAATTTCGCTCAAAATTTTCTTCGGTTTCGGTAGAGCGCGGTTGTAAGACGTGTGTCGTACTAATAAATAGACCTTTTAAAATGAGTCTGGCCATATTTACATTTCTTTAGGAAATCAGGATAATGGGCGTGGCTTAATCTCTGAGCAGTTTTTGTGTCTTTTTAACTCATTTTTAATTGAAAAGAAAGAGAAGAAGCTTATTTTTCTTCTTTTTCTTTCTTTTTCACTTTATTCTCTCTCTCCGTACATTAATATCAAACATAAATTCGCTTCTTCTCTCCCTTTTCTTCTCCATCTCCACCGCAACACAGCGACGACGAGAGAGAAGAGAGTGCAGAGAAAACGAGACCTCCCCCAATTCTCTCGCTCGCTGGCGTGTCCGCGGCGCGTTCATCGATTTTTGTCACCTTTCTCCAAAGCTTCGTTTCGCCTTCTTCACGCTTATAGTTTTGTTTTCAGAAGCTTCGAAAATGGCGGAGGCTACCGAAAATCCATCTGTGTCGGAGCCTGTCAAACCTGAATTGGTGAGTGAAAGATAAAAGAAAATTAAGCTGAAATTCGATTTTTCAGTGGAAAACTGTCACTGAGCCGAGTAAAGTCATCGAAACGTACTATTCGGAAGGAAATTTCTATCACGATGTTCATATTGAAGAGTTGGCAACTCTAGCGAACACTTCTCATAAAAATGTAAAGAAAACGCGTCTGAGGCGCCCCCGAATAAAATATTTTTTGCTGTTTCAGGTGCGAGACACGCTCTCCCGTCTCCGCAAAAAGGACGAGAAAGCTGGAAAATTTGTTCCAGCAGCGCCACGTCAACAATACGAATTCTCGGATGAGCAGAGAAAGATGTTGGAAGACGCATTCAATGGAGAATTCGACTATGGGAACAAAATGTCAACGGAGGCGACAAGAGCGCTCGCAATGGAAGCGAAATTGACGGTGAAGCAGGTATCAGAATTACGAAATACAAGGAGAGAATTGGAACTTTATAAAGTTTTCAGGTGAACAATTGGTTCTGTAACCAGCGACGAAAGCGAGATGGAAGAAGCGCCGAGAAGGATAAGAAGAGAAGAGAGAAAATGAAATTGGAGCGATTGAGCAAGGGTCTCGGGCGCCCAAACATCTTCTCAGCGGAAGACTTGCAAATGTTCTCTCAATACTATATTGCTGCTGGAATGGCTGCAATGAACGGACAGAAATTCAAAGTTCCCTATGGAGAACTGGCGGAAAAGACGCAGATCGATCGAAAGAAGATTCGGGATTGGTTTTCGAAGAAGAAGGCGAAGGAGAATAAGCTGAAGAACATGGATAATGTAGAGAATGAGGAGGACGAAGGGGAGGAATCAGATGAGTCGGTGAAAGAAGAGGATTGTTCGAATGCCTCGTACACTTCTTCTAACAACGATACCGAAATGGCGGAGGTTGATGAGCAAGCTGAGGAACAGGAAAAACAAGAGGAAGAAGTGAAGGAAGAAGAGGACACGGAAGAGAAGCCTGCAGAACCTGAGCAGCCTCAAAGTTCTGCGGCGAGTGCTCCTGCTCCAGATTCCAATAATGTCTCGAGATCTCTGAAAGAAATCCTTGAAACTCTATTCGTAAAGCCGTAATTATTTATAGTTTCTCACTGGTTTCCATAATTCATGTCTTTAATTCCTTCTTTCAAATCTTTCAAATGAATAATAAACCTTTTGTTTGTTTTTTTTTCTTATCAAAATTCGCGCGCCACGTTTCCCTACAGTATCTTCCACGACCTGCACATCAAACTCGAAAAGTTTTGTTAAAAAATATATTTTTTAATTCAAAATTCAAACTTTTCCCAGCACTTCCAGCGAAATGAGAGTGAGCAAAGTTAAACGAGTGAGACGCGAAAACTTGGAAAAAATGAGGAAAAAACGAGCGGAACTTCGGAAAAATGGGAATTCGCTGGAAGATGGGTGAGATTTCTAAAGTAGTTTTTTCAAATTTATAAAAAAAAATATATTACTGCAGACAGGAGCACATATCGAACCTCAAAAGGGATCGTGATTTATACAAGAAATCGTTTGATAAAGTGGCAATGGACAATAACGATTTGAAGATTGAGAACGAGAAACTGAAGAGAAGCGTGGAATTCTGGAGAGATCAACACCACTATCAAGTGAAACTCTGTCAAAAGAGAAAGGAGGAAAATGATGCGGCGAAAGAGTCAAATTTGAGATTTTTCCGTGAGAAAGAGGTGTGGAAACAGCGATTCGAATTGGCGAGTAATGAGAAACGAGCGCTGGAACAGGAGAAAATTATTGCACGGAACAAAAAGCAGCTGATGATTCCAGAGAAAGATGCGGAGCAGTTGAAGAGCCATATTATGTGGTTGAGAGAACAGATGAATTCGGAGAAAGTGGCACATAATAGGACACGCCTTCAGTTGCATGAACTGAGAATGACACGGGCGGATCACAGTGAACACGATGTTCCGATTGTTCCGGAGAGAAGATTGACACCGAATGAGATTCTGATGCGGATGATTGAAGGATTGGAGGTTCCAGTGGTATTTTGTTTGAAATTCTTTTGAAAAAATATAATTTTTTGTACTTTCAGTTCGATACAACGGAGTGATTCTTCTTTCAAATGCCTCAACTTCTCACCTCATCGTACTCACTATATTTCTTCTCTTCTTTGTGTATTTCAATTCTATTCCAGGTCTGTCTGGAAAACTGTGGGCGGAGTCTTCATCATGAACCGTGCGGTGCTTGCGTTACGAACTCTCCGCCCATTGTTGTCCTTTTTATTGAAAACTTTATGAAAAGATTTTGTTTTCTGGAAACACCTCGATAAATTCCAAAAAAAAAAAACACAGTTTTCGCTGCAATTTTGCCCCTCTATCCTCTCCCGCGCTTAGTGGCGAAGAGACGCAGACATTGCAACAGAAACTGGGTGTCCATTGATCGGTTTCCTTCCAATTTTATGTTTTTTCCAGGTTTCTCTACAATCTACGGCCCGAACTGCTTCTTTAATAATTTTGTTAGATTTATTTGCATATTTTTGAATAAAATCAGATTTTTTAAGCTGTTTTTCTTTTCTTTCTCTTTAATAATGGTTCTCTCCGTTTGATATCCCTTTTAAAGAGGCCTTTTCTCCCAATTTCTTTACCAAAAAGTTATTTTTATTCAGAAGGTTAACCACCAATCGATTGATGAGGAAGTATACGAAAGTTCCAAAGCGTATAAGTAAAGCAAGCAATATGCAAAACTTGAAACTAGCGAGAGAGAAGCGTTTAATGAACAAAGAGCTAGAAAAAGAAAAAGGACCGATGAATTCGACAACGCCGAGCTCGGCGCCAAAAGATCCGGCGGTGTCATTACCTCCAAGAGATCCTCGTCCGTATATGGTGAGAGTTCCGGTAAAGACGCGCGGAGTTGTGGAGAGAGCGCCGGCGCCAGCGACAGCGGCTCCATTAGAAACGGCACCCAAAGGTCCACTCCCTCCGTATAATCCAAGGAAACGACAGCTAGAAGCTGCCGCGGAACGACAGCAACAACGAGTTTTCGATGAGCAGGAACTCCGACGAAAACATTCGGAAGAAATACTCGTATGGAAGGAGAGATTTGAGAGATCTCAAGCTGAAAGGAAGTCTTTGGAACGACGAATGTATCGACAGGCACAAGAGTTTCAAGAGAGATTCGATGAGACTGTTGACAATATTTCGTGGAAAGAACGATACGCGCATTTGGAGAATTTCTGTCGAACATGTAAAGGAGAGAATATAAATTTGAAGGTGGAATTGAATGGAATCAAGAGGGAAATGGATAAACGAGATAAGGAGATCACTGAGCTTCAGTTGGATTTGGCCTATGTTAGATCGCTTTGCACGTAAGTTATTAGCACACCAGCCTGGCTGCCGCGCCTTCGGCGCTTCATCCGGCTGGCCTCTCCTCATTTACTTGTTCACCTTCTCAGAAATGTGTCCGCGTGGCCGAGTGGTCCAAGGCGGCGGTCTCTGCGCAAAGAGCGCAAGTTCGATTTTGGGCCCGGCCGCCTTTCTTTCTCATTTCTCAAAATTTGCGGACATTGGGACAGATGGACAAACCCCACATGCGTTTTATATATAAGAATGATTACAACCTCGCTCTACCGAAACAAAAGAAAATTGTGTGTGAAATTGAGAGACTCAGAGAAAAAGAAACATTTTTCAAGAGGATTTCGGTGGAGCGCAGTTGTGAGAACTGTGTCGACCTAATAGCTTTTAGAATTGATCGATTTTCCGTTATTTTCCCTTATAAATCGATTATTCCAGAATGCCAATACCACCGAGAGTCAAGAAACCAAGGAAGCCGAGAAAGCCGAAACTGCTGCCACCTCCACTCTCTCCATCTACTATCAACTTGTAATATACATAAATTCTCTTGCAATTACTTTGAAATAAATTGTTGATTTTCATTAATTTTTCGCGTTGTTTTCATATGGTGTTCTAGCCGATTTATATACTTTTCGTTTTCATTTTTCAGCTCGAATCGATTCTCGATATTCTAGTTTTGCACTGTCTCCAATACAGCGAAAAAGAAATGCAAGAAACGTGAATCCAATGTTTTTTCGCACTGAAAATGCAGTATTTTCAGGTTTTCAGATGACATCAGAATTGTGTGAAATGAAATTCTCTAGCTTACGAACCAAAGAAACGTGAATTTTGGTAAGAAATTGACTCAGAAAAACCGATTTTCAGAAAAATGAGATTTTTAGCAATTTCAGCCAATATATATATTTCTGAAAATTTCTTACAGTTTCAAAGGATCCTCAAGTACATTACTTATGTGCAATTTTCGTTTGAAACAGTTTTCTGCCAGAAAAGTTCTTCACATTTTTCTGAAAATCGGTTTTCTGTATCAAAAAAGTAAATTTCTGCCCAAAATTCACGTTTCTTTGGTTCGGAAGCTAGAGAATTTCATTTTCTACAATTCTGAATGATGGGACGGTTCTTGCAGTTCTTTTTCGCTGTGTGGGAGACCGTATTTTGTTGAAATTCATTCAAAAATCGGTTAACAGTTTCAACCCGTTTCCACTGCTTTCTTAAATTTTTAAATTAGTTTCCAGATCTCTTCAAAAAGAATGCCACGATGCAGTAAAGCAAAAATGAGTTCAATCCAAAATCTGAAGAAATCGAGAGAAGCATTAGCTTTGAAAAAAGAGAAAACGAAGAGGGAGCAAGAAGATAAAATGAAAGCAATGCAATTCCAACTTGACTGCGTTATCCGAGAAAATGCAGAACTTCGATTAATGACTCAAGAGTTGAGAAGCCAGCGTGATCAGTTGAAACGAAAGAATGAAACTCTCCGATTCGCTGATCCAGTCGATCTTCGACATTGGAGGGAACGATGTATCAATGCTGAGAAGAAATTACAGCTGCATCTGGCGAAAAACGAAAGAGCGACTACGAAACAAGATCTGAAATCGATGGAAAATGCGTTGGCTGTTGAGAGGAGAGCACATCAGGAGACGAAGATGGCCCTGGCTTATTATAGGAATCAGGAGAAAATTAGGAGGTAATTAAATTGTTTAACTTTTCAAATTAAAAAAGTATTTCCAGTTCCCAATCACACCCGACAACTCATGCTAGACCTGTACGAATGATACGAGACCCGGTGAACACTCCAGAAGAGGCTCAGAGCTCAACTTTCAATTCGATTTTGATGAATATGGCTGCTCGAATAACGCCACCGGATGAATCAAATACAGATGAATCACACGAAGAGAAGAAACCTGAAACTTTAATAGCTGAAATTGTTGTTAAAGAGGAGGATCTGTGTATTTAAATAATAAAGCTTTTTTTTCATTTTCTCCTTTTCTCTCATCTCTGGCGCCCTGCCGCCTCGACGCCGATGTCACAATGCAAACGTGCCCCATTGATATTTCTCATATTTCTCGCTCGCGTCTCAAAATTCAACTGCGACTATTTTTTCATAGATTTTCCCTCTCATTCTATAATTTATTCCAGAAAAATGCCTCCAATAACAAAACGAGTAAAGGCCGCCCGTCACAATGGATGTGGAGATTGTCCGAGTGCAAACAGAGTAAAAGAGCTGTCATCTGAAGTGGCAGCTCTAAAAACTGAAATTAAAGCATTAAAATCTGAAAATGAAGAGCTGAAATCAGATAAAAGACAACAAGAAGAGTTGAATAATCGATTTCCCGAGTTGCTGGCAGTTTGGAGAACTCGTTACGAGGAGGCGATGGACAAACATTTGAATAAAGTATTGATGCGTGGCGGTGACGTGTTCATTCCGATGGGTGTGCATTTACGAGAGATGAAAACAATTGAAACGTGGAAACGGAAACATAGTGAAGAGCAGACATTGAGGAAAAGACTGGAAGGATTCATTGAGAAGTTTAAGAAGAATAATAATGAGTTGAGAAGAGACTACGAGACACAGGAGAAGGCGCTCAAAAAGGCACAGAAAATGGTGGAGATGCTGATGCCGGATAAGTGGAAGGCATCGGATGAGAGTGGCGAAAAAGTGGATGATAATATTCAAGATACTGAAGATTTTGAAGAAGAATTAATAACGAAAAGGTTGGGAAAAAACTGAAAATTCACTATTCAAATGCATTTTTTCAGAGAAGACACCCCGTCAACCACTATGGAAGGTCTGGAAATGATACCAAAACGGTAATAAATACATTAATTTTGTCGAAAGGCAAAAAAAATGCAATTTTCGCAACTTTTTGATATGAAAAACATAATTTTTTGTTCATTTTTCTTTAAAAAACCATATTTTGTGTGTCCGTTTTTTCCAGATGTCTTGTTTTTGGTTTAAAAGTGTCTGTCTGTGCATCCAGATATCCGAATGTTCGGAGGCAGAAATTTATTTTCAACATACTTGTCAAGATCCGGGTACAAATTCAAACAATTTTTTCAATTTTTTTTGAATTTTTTCGCGAAAAAGTCAAATTTTCGGCAATCTTTAAGAATTAGAAGAAATTCTGATAAATCATGTTGTCATTTTCGATGAAAAATTGAAAAAATTTCGAAAAAATTGGAAAAGATTTTAGGAGCCGGGCCTTGACAAGTATGAAAATGACCATTTTGAATGTATTTTTTCAGAGAAGACACTCCTTCAACCACTATGGAAGCGCTGGAAATGATACCAAAACGGTAATTCTTAATTTTTGCTATTTTTCCCCCAAAAAATCACTTTTTTCTTGTCCAAATTTCAAAAATCAAGCAAATATTATCATTTTTGCCTGAATATTCCTGTTTTTTTCTATAATTGTGTGAAAAATACTAAAAATATTTCAGTCGAAAAAAGCTATTTTCACCGATTTTCCATCCAAAAATCTCAAAATTTCCCATTTTTATCCAAGTTTTCACCGTTTTCGATCGAAAAAATCCTTTATTTTTCAGAGAAGACACGCCGTCGTTAATAGCTCCGAATGATCTGGAAATGATACCAAAACGGTAAATAAGAAAAACAAATTTAAATGGAATTTACAAAATTTTCAATTTCAGAGAAGAACAAGCCATAGAAAAAGGAATTAATGTGAAAGAAGAAGAACCTGAAGAATGGTACCAACCGTCTGTAAAAATGGAAGTGGAAGATTTCGATTTTACACAGAATCCAGCAGAAGCCTCCACGTCATCATCATCCAATTTAAATTCACATTTTCCATGAAATTGATTTTTCTTATTTACTTCTGAATTAATTTGTAAAGCCCGAATAAATCATAATCTCGAGATTCTTTCAACCCCGGATTCAATTCTCACTCAAACCTCGCGCTATTCTTTGTCCCTTGGGGCGCGATTGCATACCAGTTAGCGGGGGCATCTAGTAGTGGTCCAATAGACATTGTATATTCTCTTAAAATGGCTAGCTGGGATACATTGCAATTCGGACAACAAACACAGAAAAAGTAGGAATCTTTTTAAATTTTAAAAGTTTAAATTTGGAAATTCAGAAAATCAAAAATGATGTTCGCACCGGAAGACGATCTCAAAATGTGGAGTTTTATTGCGGAAAACTATTTAAATTATGGTCCATTTGAGATTTTCACTAAAATGAAAGAGATGTTGGGATATGAACATGCGGAGAAGAGTCTCTATTATAGGTTCGTACTTTTTTCGGTTTTCATTTTACTTTTTTTTCGATTTTTCTCAAAAATTTGAAAAAAAAATCTTTTTCAATTTCAGATTCCGTAACATCTTGGCTCCAAATCTCCACTTCACCAGTTTCGATGTCAACACAAAACTACAAATCGCAAAAAAGTTCAATATTGTTCTAAACGGTGACTTTGTGCAAGAGTGAGTGGGGCGGGTCTCGCCACGAAAACTTCAAACGAGAATATCTATAATTTCAGACTGAACAAGTCATGGGAATTGGTATTCGATTCGAATGGATGTCTCGAGGAATTCTCGTGGAAACCGCCCTTTTCGATATCCTCTTCTCCTTCGATTTCATCTGAAATGTTCGTCTCGTTGACGACATTAAAACGAACATCGACATCTTCTCAAAATGGGAATAAGAAGAGGAGACGAGTGACGTCGTCGGATGATTCATTCATGAAATCCCTTCAAGAAATGATCAGTGAAACTGTGACGACTTCCAATCGAAAGTTGATTGAAGAAATGAGAAATGAGACGAATAGAAAAGAGACTTCGAAGAATAACGGAGTGAAACACTATCTGGAAGGACTGAAACATCTCATAACTCACCTGAATACTCCGGAATTGAATGATATTGAGAAACGAATTGATGCGCTGAATGAGAAAATGAACAACGAAGAAAGTGTCCCTCTTCCAGTGAATAATATTGTTTCCATGCTTGACATCGGGTTGAAAATGATTGGCGGGTGAATTGTTGCCTTCGTTTGCTCTTAATGATCTCTAATAAATAGTTTCTATTGTCATGCTTATGGTTCTGAAATGTTGAAATTATAGGGGAAAGACATTGGGCTGAATTTTAAAACTTTATATGACAAACTACTCGCTATTATTATTATTACCAAAGTGCTATCACTTCGGGGTACAAATAAAAACTTATAGCTGTTTACAGGATACGTGTGTTTAAAAAGCATGAATGAGGGGAAGTCATAAAAAGGATTGGAAAAATTGAAAATGAGGGGAAAAAGATCAAATTGCTACAAACACTACTCTAGGGGGAGCTTTACAAAAGTACATTTAAAGTGCTAGAGAGTGCATTGTATGATACGGGGATAAAACGTTTTGAGATCACACAAGAATTGTTATATCGAGTGTTTGAAGTGAAACAGGGGTAGATGTGAGATTCTTGGATAATATTGATAAAACGGGGAAGGGGTTGATTGATTGTTGTGGGAGAAGAAACAAGTTAAAACTATTAGAATGGTTTATGCCCAGAAGTTTCTCTTGGCAATAGTCATTCCGTTCATAGCCACAGACATCTCGTCGACGATGGCTGAAGCCAATTGCTCACGCATCTCCTCGTTGACGAAATCCGGATGTTCAGCGATGACGCGTCTTTCGATGGCTTGTAAGCTTACATAGCGTCTGAAAATTTAAAGTAAGGATCGAGTGAAAAGAGAACATGACTTACTGATGAACTTTGTAGTTGTTCTTTCCTCTCTTTGCCAGATTCTCAGCTGCGTAAAGAACATCTGGTACCGATGGTGGTTGGTACGAGACTTGATGTCCGAAAGCACGGAAGTAAGTGAGGTGAATCAACTCGTTCTTGCTCCAGTTTGGATCATTGGCAAGAATTGTGTATTTGCATGGGCGAACAGTTCCCTGGAAATTGAAAACTATAAAAGAAGACAAATGATATATAAGACTCACGATCAATGGAGTTTGGGAACTCAAGATGAACTCCTCGTATCCGAAGGAAGTGACAACATTGTCAATACAAGTTCCGGACGGAACATTTTGTTCGAAAGCCTTATGTCCTTGGATTCTTGATGGGAACACACGAGCATGGGAAGCTCTCTGAGCGACGAGAACAACGAGTTGTGGGCTGTATCCATGATCGATTTTGGCGAAAGTTGAGCGAATCTCCTCAATTTCTTCTTTGATTCTCTTGAAGTCGCCTTCGCCAGCACCGACACGATAAATGACGATTCTCGAAGGGAGCTTCTTTGCGTGTTCCTTGTAAGCACGGACACAATTTGGGAATACTTCATCGAGCTTTTGCAGTTTGTATTCTCTTTGGGTCTGCATGTAGCTGAAACCTCCGAGTTGTGTCGAGTTGGTCAACGAGTAGGAGACACCGACGATTGATGGTTCTCCGTCCATTTGGTTACGAGAACGGTCGTAGAGAGTGCGAGCGGCTCCGTGTGAAATTTCGAATCCGATAAACTGAACTTGTTCGAGCAACTTCTTGTTCATAGTCTCCGTATTGGCACAAACACACTTTCCACGAATGGAGTTTGGAACTTCGACATGGAAGTTAGTTCCGCCACACTTGAGATTAAACTTTCTCATGACGTTCTCGATCGTCTGACGTCCTCCTTGCGGATTCATCATCTTGTCCACAGTCTGCTTACAGAGTTGAATGGTCTGCATACCGACAGATTCCTCGTAGTATTTCAATACATCATGGACATCTGGTTTCTTATCTCTGGCGATTCCAACAAAAATGCTGACACCTTTCTTCATCCAGTCCTCCATGGCTTCCTTGATGGCAACGTTATCTCCAGAGTTCATTTCACGAATGGACCAATCTTTAGAATCTTTGTCCACTTTGATACCGTTGTCACGGCAGTAATCGTACAGTCTATCGCAGAAGTCTCTGGAAAAAAAATAATAATTTAGAATGGATGAAAAAATAACTTACTCTGCTTGTCTCATATCGATGGCTCTATCGAAAGAGACAATAGCGACTCTGTGAATATGAGCAGGTTCGATGAAACTTCCAGGATTGCGGAAAGCTGGACGACCCATATCTGGCATGTAGACTGCGTTCTTGAACTTGATTTGGGCTGGTGGCAGAAGCTTGGCCTTCAACTGAACTGGCTTTGTGGATTCCAACTCGATTCCGAAGGCGTCCATATACAAGTTTTTCTCGAGCTTCAATGAATGGGAGAGAATCTTTTGTACAATGTCCACATGTTGTTGTGGCATCGAAGCATTGCGTCCAGTCATAGCCGACTGAACAGTTGCAGACATCTTGTGAACTTTGATGCGCTGTCCTGGCAAGATGCGAAGAACTTCCATCGGGAAGAAACACTCGTGTTTGAAGCGTTTCATGATAATCATTGGCATATGAGGAAATTTGAGTTTGATGTTGTGCTCCTTGTAGAAGTACTCCGCCACACTGATTTCTCCTTTGTCGTCCTTTTGGGTGAAATACGAGCTAGAAACAAACATTTACATGACAATTATTCGCACAATCTTACCTTTCGGCAGAAGCTTCTGAAACTCCTGCGACACGGATAATTTTCGAACTACCACTCAAGTGGGTAGCCTCTACGAAAAGACCTTTAAGAGCCTGCTCGAAAGTCTTTACGAGATTCTTGTTATCTCTAACCGCTTTCTCTACTTCAGCAACTTCCTGAGCGTTGTAATCAGGTCCACTCGAATCGCCACCACTTCGACGGGAGTCATACGAATCGCGCCTTCCTCTGCTTTCATCGCGACCTCCATAGCTATCACGGGATTCACTTCTTCCATATCCTCCACGAGAATCTCTTGAATCGCTTCTACCTCCGTAGCTTCCACGGGAGTCTCTCGAGTCGTTTCGGCCACCACCATAACCTCCTCTTCCGCCTCCACCGTATCCTCCACGACCGCCTCCTCCATATCCACCGCCACCTACTCCTCTAAACTCTGCATACTTGTTAATGACAAACTTCAGAACCGAAGTGTTTTTGTAGAACGGTGAGAGCTTGGTGTCAATTGTCATCAACATCTCGTTGGTACCCTTTCGGCCTTCCACCAAACGAGCGACCTTAGCAAATCCTGAACGGATTTCAGATGTTCCATCCGGCTCAGAATTGGGTGAATCGCGAAGTGGGAACGTGGCATTTCCGAATTGGTAGAACTCGTTGTTGTTCAACTTCTGGGAAGTGACAATCTCCACGCATCTTGTCAACTCCATACGGTTTGATGCTTCCAATGCATCGACTCCTTGCGTCTCAACAAATCCTGCTGGTTTCAGTCTGACGAGAAACTTGTCGTCCTTTCTGCGGCTGACTTTGGATACGAGCGCCCAGTCTTCAGAGGAAAAATCTTCTTTGGAGAACGAAGCTTCTTCTTCATCTGATCCAGTGTACACGCCAGCTGGAACATATAGTGCTGCTGCACTGTCATATGCCATCACGTGATACGACTGGTTGCTGAAGAGGTGACGTTTTTTCTCATGGAACTTTCTCATGATATGGTGTTGAGCGAGACGACGATTGTGCGAATTGACACTGAAATTGATGAATAAATGGTGGAAAACTCGCATTAAAACCCACTCTCCGCCAACAGCTACCACTCCGAGATTCAAATTGATTTCTTTGCCGTTACTGCAGAGCATCAAAGTGTCGACATGGATGCGCTGGATCTTTTGTGGCATTTTTGAAAGGTTCAAAACGAACATGTTCATTTGAACATCCAAAGTGTCCATGACAGCAAAGGAATCACGACCGATCCTGGTAGTTGAAGATGGTGTAGTGAATCCAGGATCTGTAAATGATAATTGCGATTAACTGCATTCAGATTTTGAAAACTTACTGCTTCTTTTCGAAGACGGCGCATCTTTTTCCGGCGAGTGACGATGATCTCTCTTCGGAATACGAGAGGAGCTGGTACTGCGGGACGCCTGACCACTGCTCATGTCCCCCATGATTCTGTCGAATGGATCCGACATAGTGCTGAAAAAGAAAAAGTATAAGAAATTAGTTATTTAACGACGCACATGATAGCCAGTTACGAGTGACAGGAACGAACGAGCGAAAAATAATGAGAAATCGAAAAGGACAAGAAAATGAGGAATTTTCGGAAACGTGGTGCCACGTGGAAAGAAGTTTTACGGACGTATTTTTTGGGATTTTCGTTGAGTTTTCGATGAAAAACTTGAAGAAAAACAGGTTCAATGAACGATAAAGTCTATTTTTTTGTAAATTCCGCCACATCAAACGAGGAAAAACGGGTCTTTTCTCGTTTAACTGCTCAAAAACTAAATTTTGAGTAGAAAATCAGTGATAAAGCGAAAAAATCTGGAGATAAAATTATTCTCATATTTTTTCTACGCAAAATCGACTGCAAAAGTGACAAATTTCGCTGAAAATCGAGCAAAAACGGTGAAAAAATTTTGGGACTCGGACAATGTCTGAAAATTAAAGTCTGTTTTCATGTCGAGACCCGACTGCGCGCCGCCCGTGTTCGTTTTCGCGCCAAAACAAAGCGCACTCGAAATTTTCGCGCCATTCTTAAAATTTGAATGGATTTTTAATTTTTGAGCTTGAAAAATGAAAATTTGTCCGTTTTTGGCTGTTCTTCTCGATTTTTTTTCAAAAATACTCAAAGAAAAGAGAAAAAACATAATTTTTATCGTTAAAAATAGAAAAAGCTTAATACTTTGCGCCGCGCGCTCTAATTATCATACAGATAAGATGAAAACCTATTTACAGAAAAGAAAATGACGAAGAGTGATGTTGAAAATGAAGTAAAAGAGGATATTAGTACAAGAAGTGAGTTTTATATAACTTGAAGCAAATGAATTTCAATATTTCTAGAAAAACGAACCGCCCGCACCCAAAGCTCTCGCCTCTGGAGTTCTGGTAACACGAGTTATGAGCAATGTAAGGAAAATATTCCATTTTTAGATTCAATAAACATTTTTCAGATACCGGAGTCAAGTTCAAATGCAAAGTATGCCTCGCGTCGGTTCCGCAACATCTTCTGTCGCATATGGAACGATGGTGGGAGCGACAAATGATACTTGTTGCTCTTGTGATGACAGGCCATCGAACGAAAGAAGAGGCAAAGAAAGAATATCAAGCATCCATTAGAAACTATAGAAAAGGATTCAAAATTCACTTGGGAAGCGGATATTTCTATGTCTGTCGTGATCATTTGGCTCATGCTGGCAAGTGTTGGATGGATATTCTGAAGATAAAGTCACCAGATGATGTGATGAAAGCAAAGAAACCTGCAGTGAAGATGTCGATGGATATAATGAAGTACTTCAATGATAGAGAGTTCAATTTCAAATCGGAGAAAGCTTTCCTTGAACATTGTGATCAGTTCATTAGCTATGATTGGCAAAGTGGGTTCTTTAAGACAACGATATGTTAGAAATTAGTTTTCTTTCAGGAATTTGTGAAATCTATCCACATTTAAGTGAAGTACTCGAAGAAATGGAAGAAATGGAAGATGTGCCGGCTTCCCTGCAAGAAATCAATGTCCAGGAGTATGAAAATGATGAAAATAATGTAGTTTTATCTCCGAAGCATGAGATATCAGAATACGATGATACCATGGAGTTGTTTGAGCCTGTCATGGATATGGCAAAAGAGGAACCGGAGTCTAAGCAGGAAATCACACTTCCGGAACCACCAGTGAATCTTATCAAAAAAGGAAAAGTGTGCAAAATATGTGGGGAACGAGTGGTGAAAGGACATGATATAAGTAGTGATTGGACTCGTCGAATTGTCATTTATATGGCTTACCAGAAGGGATATATTGGAAAAGAGAGAGTTTTCACTCTCTTCTATCAGACAAACCGAATTTTTATCTGTCCGGAACATTCGAGAGAAGCTGTTGAGGAGATATATGAACTTTTCGGAACAAGGGATCCGACAAACTTCATCAAAATGTATTCTTCCTACAAGCAAAATGTTGAGAGGACTTTCAAAGACATTCGATTTTGTTTTGGTTTGGATCCGGCGGAAAAGATTGAGAAATTCATTAAAGGAGCACGATCGTTCGCTTCCATTCATAGAATTGGTGAGATATAATCACTCAATAGAGTAGAAAATAACGACTTTCAGATGTTGACAAACCACCAGCACCGTCTACATCTCTAATTCTCCGACCTCCGACTCCTAAACTTCTCCCGAAAATCAGTGGTAACATAGAGATTCCAAAGCGACTTTCGGATATTCTCGCACTTGAAATACCAAAATCACCACCAACAGCAGTTGATACACTTGTTCCGACACATCCTGCATCAGCTCTATGGATGTTGTCGACAAGAGAACCCCCATTAGCACCTAACCGTGAAACGTCAGAACGTTCGGAAAGAAGAACACGCCCATATCCCAACACGTCTAGATACGCGTCTGCAGTTGAATTCTGTTCACCAAGCAGAGAAGGTTTGAATCGAGCAGTGAGAAGATTATCCTCGATACGAAGAGGTGTATGTATTCCGTCTTCAAGTCAAGAGTCCTCGTATTCTGATCCTCGAATCTGCATCTTGAATGACGGGCCGCCTGAAGATACGTGTCCACGTCCTAAAACGGTAAAAAGCAGAAATCAATGTCAGATTTGTAAAGCGAGGAATGTTGAGGAAGTGGTCACTCTGTCAATTTTCACAGAAATTGTTTGTGTTTTTGTTGTTCTGATGAATAGTCAACAATGGACAGAATCCAGAGTTATGGAGATGTACAGCGAAAGGGTGAAACAGAAAAGTGGAGTTGTGAGTTGAAAAAGACTAGAAACTCTTTGATGAAACTGTTAATTTTTTCCAGAAACTCGCAATCGGTGTCCAGCATTACCGCGGGTACGGCAATGAGCTTCTCAAATATCTCAACATCGATAGCGTCGAACATAGTAATAATGTTGATCAGAGTCAATTGGAGAATATCCGAAAATTCGCCGAAAAGGTTGATCCAGAAATTCCGATTCCTGAAGATTTTCTTAATAGATGTCTTAATTTTGTCAAGAAATGCTCCAAAAGGGCCTAATAATTTCACATGTTGACTGTTCTTTGTTGTTCAAATGTTCATTTTATGTTGTTTACTCAATTTAATGTCATGAAAATTATTGAAAGTTCATTTTTATTTTCTTTTTTACAAGTTGTCGGTATAACTCCTTTACTTTTGATAATCATTGCTACATTTTAACAACTGTTGATTTTAACAATTTCAGATTGTAATGTCAGAACGGAAGCGTTTTTTAAATGTGAAGCAGGAGGATTCAGATTCTCTTCCAGGTGCGAAGCGATCATTTAATGACTACTCAAATGATTACTCGCCACGCTCACCAGCTCGTTCACCTTCGAATTCTGAATTCTCACCATGTACTCAATCACCGTCATCTCCTAGCCCTCTGGAAGTTGAACCTGTTGTCAAAACTGAAAAAATCGAGAAAAGTTCAGTAGAAGTTCCAGAGAAGTTTTTGGAGGAAGGTAGAACAGATATCTGAATATGAGTAAGCTGGATTCTGTTTCAGTTCGTGAAAGAGTCGATATGCTACAAAAAGAAACATTTTGTACGATTAATGTGTCTTCAAGAATCACTGGATTGACTCGAACGGTCTTTTTGGAAGGGTTGCGTGTAGGTTTTTCCATTAATTGGTCGATTTTTTAAAAACGTTTTTAGGAAAACATCATCACTACAAAGGATAGAATCGAGGAAATCGTCATGTCATCTATAGGTTTCGTTCATCAAGTAGCAAGGAAACATCTGAAAAGGGGATATCCTGACTACTTAACACTACGATCACCATCTCCAGAATCTCCAGAGGAAAAACAGAAACCTATCAGAAAACGGGTTTCCATCAACATCCCCGCTTCAAAATTTCAGTGTTATTTGATAGTTGGAAAGTGTGGTGCCACTGTGAAAAAGTTGGAGATGGACACCAGATGCGAGATTTCTGTTTACAAAGAATTGGAGAACATCGAAATTTCTGGATTGGAGGAAGACGTTGAAAAAGCCAAAACACTTGTCAATGACATATTTGCTGCCTCTGCTGCACTTCGTAAAGCTACCGCAAAGCCACAAGGAGAGAATGGTAGTGTGATTCAAGAGCTGAAAATTCCATCTCATTTATCCAATGGATATGGATTTACTATGATGAAAAAGAAAGCGAACGAGATCTGCTTGAAAAGTGATGTTCGATGGCAATTCCAAGATATGGAAGAAGGAAAATTGATGCGATTGCTGGGAAAGAGGGAGCAAGTCGAGAAAGTTATAAAGGAGATTGAGGAGTTTCTGGAGATTATGGATGTTTCGGAAGACACGATGTTCATTCATTCCTCAAAAGTCGCAAAAATCATTGGTAAAAACGGTGAAACCATAAAGTCACTGTCAAAAAGAAGCGGTGCGGAGTGTCATTTCAATCGTTATGATCAGAATGGCCCAATGCCAACTTTTCAAACATTGGTGATTAAAGGATCCAAACAACAGATTAGTACAGCGAGACAGATGGTTCAAGAGTTGCTTGACGCTGTAAGTTGTCTGATCGACATTACTAATTGAATTTTCCCCAATTTTTAGGTTTACCATCTGCCCATTCCATTAAATGTCTACATTGGAGTTGCTGGTTATGAGAATGAAAACATCATTAACATATCTGATGTCAGTGGTGCGCGGTGCACTTGTTGTCCGGATTCAGATGATCAAAAGAAAAGAGTGATCAAAATTGAAGGAACAGAAGAGCAAGTTGAATTGGCTAAGAATCTTTTGGAATGCTCAATTGAAATCGAGGAGGCAAAAGTATTCACGGTTCGCCAGAAAGCTTCCAAAGAAGCAGTTGTCTAATTCTGATTTCCAGGTAGATACCTTGAAAATTTCTGTATGGAAAGCCAGCTTTGTCATCGGAAAAAATGGTTCAACGTTGTCATCGATTCGTAAAAAAAGTGGTGCTGAATGTATAATGAAAACAGAAGAGGATGGATATAAAGTTCTAGAAATTCGTGGAACTTTTGAACAAGTTGAACACGCGAAACGTCTCATTCGAGAGCAGATCGAGGAGAAACAAGTGGTGAGATAGAAGAGTGCTGGGCATATTGAAAATCTATCTTTCCAGGTCCATTGTGTGAATATTCCATTCCATGTGTATCCTGCAGTTGTTGGCAATAACAATGAGAAAGTGACGGAGATCTCTGATGCCTGTGGTGCAAAATGTACCTGTTGTCCGAACGAAAATCAGCTGAAGAAATTCATTGAAATTGAAGGAACAGTTGAACAAGTCGATAAGGCTATATCACTACTGAAAGATTCAATCGAAAAGAACGAGACGAAAACTACAGTTTGTTTCCATTAGCTTGTTCAAGATTCAATTACTCTACTTATAGGTATCATTAATGACTGTTCCGATTTCAAAATGCGGTCTTGTTATCGGGAAACGCTACGAGAGATTGAATTCGATTTGTAATGAGAGTGGTGCTGATTGTACTCTGTCAGTGGCTACAGAAACGGAACAAACTTTCGAGATTCGTGGCACTACTGAACAAATCGCGCGTGCGACAGGAATCATTGAATCAATTATTGAAGAGAGACAGCAAATGGTATCATTTGCTCCAACTTATAAGATAAACTCTATTGCCATTTCAGTCCTACACCATGTTCGTCCCAGCCAAACTAGCCGGTAAAATCATTGGAATCAATGGCGTAAAAATGGATTCCATCCGGGAGGAAAGTGGCGCTAAAATTAAATACGACCCGAGACGCCTCGAGGAACCAATGAAAAAGTTCGAGATCAGTGGAACCTATAAACAAATCGAAACGGCTAAAGCACTGATTCAAGAAGCGTCTGGTATTATTCTTCTCGGTCTGCCACAAAACATGGATTATGTTTGGAATGGTTATGAGACAGGAATGTCAATGAACAACTGGGCACCATTGGAGTCGACTCCGCCCCCTCCGCCCCCTCCGCCACCGCCTCCACCACCGCTCATGCTTCGACTCACACCTCCACCGCCACCACCGTCGCCGCGACGTTCACTTCGTCCGTTTCCACCTCCTCCACCGCCTCCATTCTCTTCTTCATTCAACCACAATTATCCAGGACCATCACGTTCATACAATTACCCGCATCACCCTTACCAACCATTCGGTTCTTCCCAGTTCTACCGTTAATGCATGTATATTCCCCTGTTTTATAAGCACGTTCTGTTCTTTTCCAAACGTTTTTTCTAGATACTATGTAATGTAATGAAGATAATAATGTTAGGGGGTCTCATTACTCGATGCTCCATTACTTTGGTACAATTCCTCTACTTTTGCCACAAAAAGTTTTGTGAGTTTTATTGAAACTTTCAAAACAATCTTTGCAGAAAGGTATGTCGGAAAGGAAGCGAACATTAGATGTCGATCAGGAGGGATCTGCTTCAAAGCGCCCATTGAACTCGGATCCAATCGACTACTCCAATGATTACTCGCCCCGCTCACCATCTCCAATCAGATCACCATCAATAGCTTCTTACTCTCCATGTCCATCACCTTCCCCTCCAGTTTCTCCAACTCCTATAATTCGAAAAATAGAAAGAAGAACCTTTGAAGTTCCAGAGAAATTCTTGGATTCAGGTATAAACACTTGTCTGAAAATAGCGAATTTCTGATTTTAGTGTCCAAAAGAATACATGAAGTACAGAAAGAGACGGGATGCAATGTCTGCGTATCCACTCGAATCACTGGATGGACGAGAACTGTCTATTTGGAAGGGTTTCAGGTTGGGTTTTGAGACTTTTTTCATAAATGATCGATTTTTGGTAAAATTCAGTTTTAGAAGATAGCGAAATTTGACATTATGAAGAGGAAAAAGGTGGTTTTTCAATTCAAAACCTGGGATTTTTAGCCAAAAACGGTTTTTTTTTGCAATTTTTAAGCCGAAATGTTCGCTTTTTGAACCGAAAATCGCAATTTTTTAATGACAAATAAGAATTTTACTGATTTTTATCCAAAAATGTCTTTTTTGGTCAAAAACCCGAAATTTCGTCTTTTTCGAGTGAAAGAAAGGTCTTTTTATCAGAATATCTGCAATTTTTGAGCTGAAATTTTTGAATTCTAAATGGAAAAATGGATTTTTATTAGATTTGTTTTCTTTACTTTACAAGAAACCCAAAAACTATCAGTTTCCAATATTTTCCATTTCCAGGAAGACATAGAACTTGCAATAGATCGAATCGACGAACTTGTAACATCATCAGTTGGATTTATTCATCAAGTCGCCACGAGATACTTGAAATTTGGAGATGGCATGTCACCTCGTTCTCCATCACCACCTCGTAAATCATTGCGTTCTGAATATTCTCCATATAAATCACCAAGAGATGAATCGGACGAAGACATAGAGATAATTGATAATCCACGTGTCTCTCGAGAACTTCTGATTCCATCGGGTTTATACGGATCATTTGGAAGTCCAATGCGAGAGCAAACTGTTTCAATTTGTAAAAGAAATGGGGTTAACTGGAATGTTCCAGATGCTGAAACCTCGTCGAAAACTGAGGAGAAATTAGTGATGAGACTGTATGGAGTTGAGGAGAATGTTGAGAAGGCGATGAAGGAAATTGAGGAGTTTATGGAGAACTACTCGGAAGACGAGATGCTTATTCATACCACAAAAGTGTCCAGAGTTATTGGAAAAAACGGAGAGACAATTCAATTGATCAGCGAGAAGAGTGGAGCAGTGTGTCATTTCGACAGAGAATCTCTGGATGACTCATTGGAGTCCTCGAAGACATTACGGATAACTGGAACTGCGACACAGATAGAGAAAGCGAAGGAGATGGTTCAAGATTTGATTGATTCGACTGTAAGTTGGAAGACAACTCATTTTCTTTCTATTAACCGAGCAATTTTATTACAACTGCGCCCCATCACAAACGAGAGACTCGTCGAGAGACGCAGACTCTTTTCTCGCGCCAAGACAAATTTTCACAGTTTTTTTTTACCTATTTTCGCTGTTTTTCAAATGTTTTTTAGTAAATTATTCTGAAAAATGGCGAAAATCTGTGTCGGCGCAGGAAAGAAACTCTGCGTCTCTCGCCGATACTCTCTCGTTTGCAGTGTGGCGCAGTTGTAAGACGGGTGGGCTGATAATACTGAATACAATTTTCAGCGATGTTTCATGGAAATTCCATACCGCTTGTATGATGATGTGGTTGGAGACAAGAAGGAAAATATAGCATATATTTCGGCTGTCAGTGGTGCTGAATGTGTCGCCTGGTCGGGTGACGATGAACGAAAGACAACGATTAGAATCCAAGGAACAGAGAAACAAGTTGAGCATGCGAAGTCATTGTTACAAGACGCTATCGATAAGGAACATAAAAAAGGAGGGCCACTAGTCGTAAGTGAACTTTACATACTTGCAAATTGGGCCGAAATGGATTGGCGCGTAACTCGCTTCGAACTCAATCTTATGAGCTGAAAAATATACAAAAATGTAGATCTCGGGGAGTTCTATGTCCGTAATCATCTACAGACCGGATGGCTTGTCGTTAACATGCCGCGGGCCGGGAAAAGGTCTAGATTGGTTTTTTCGGCCATTTCCGCGTTTTTGGCACCCTTTTTCCGGCCCGCGACATGTTAACGGGTAACAGACATAGAACTCGCCGAGATCTACATTTTGGTATATTTTTCAGCTCATAAGATTGAGTTTGAAGCTAGTTACGCGGCGGTCCATTTTGCCCCAGTTTGCAAGTATGGAACTTTACGCCGTTCATCTGTTTTATTGTCTTTTTTCAGTTTAACACCATGCATGTTCCAATAGAAAAGGTGGACCAAGTCATCGGAGTCAGTGGTTCCTATATCAATTTGATCCGCGAACAATCGAACGCCTGCATCGAATACGATCCGAGAGGGCCGGTGAAGAAGTTTTTGATTAGTGGAACAACTGTGCAAGTCGAGACGGCAAAGGCACTTATAAAAGAAGTAACTGATGGTCCTCCGCAAGTTAGCATTCCGGTTTGGAATCGTTTTGAGCCGAGAATGACATCTGGACCGGCTCTGACTCTGACTCCGCCTCCATCTCCACACTCTCCTCTATTCTATCAAAATATGCCACCTCAATTCAGTTTTCAAGCATCCCCATACTACCCGGGACCATCGGGACCATCAAATGCTCCCAGAATCCCGTATCAATATCTCCCTCAGCCACCTTCCAGTCTCTTTGCTCAATATATTCCACGTCCACCATTCTTTCCGCCACGTTGAATCTTGTATCATTTTGATTGTTCTAGAAACGTTTATTGTTCAACTCATGTTACTATCATCGATTAGCGTTAGTGTTCACTTACTGTATCATTTTTGATAAAGATATGTTAATCGAAAGATAATTTTTACGAATTTCAAGTTATCGGTGTAATTCCTTTATTTACTTTTAATGTTTTTTCATTTTTCCAGTGATTTCTTCTCAATCGTTTTTCAGAAAAGTATGTCAGAGCGAAAGCGAACTTTGGATGACGGAGACAAACTAACTCCAGTCGTTAAGCGATCATTAATCGAAGATTCACCATCAGCTGCTCCAATTTCTCAGGAATCTTCGACGTCGACATCGCTAGCACGCCCGAGAACTGAAGAAATCAAAAAGAGTTCAACAGAAGTTCCAGAAAGATTTTTAAATTCAGGTATTAGCACGTCACTCTTCTTACAACCGCGCTCTACTGAAACTGAAGAAACAGACGCAGAGAAAAAGAGAAATTTCGGTGGAGCGCAGTTGTAAGAGCGGTGCTGAACTGATATGAATATTCTTGTTTCAGTTAGTGAGAAAATTCATGAATTACAAATGGAGACGGAATGTAATGTGTATATCTCTCCAGACATTACTGGATTAACGAGAACTGTTTACTTGCAAGGATTTAAGGTCGGTTTTTGTGACTTTTTTCATAAGTTTTCGATTTTTGGTTTTAGGTAATGCTCTTCTTCTAGTTTTAGATAGGGAAATTTGGAATTTTGATGAGGAAAAAGTGGTTTTTCAATTCAAAACCTGATTTTTAATCAAAATATCCGATTTTGGTCCGAAAATTGCAATTTTTGAAGGATAAAAAAGAATTTTACTGCGATTTTTATCTAAAAATGTGCTTTTTTGTTCAAAAACTCGAAATTTTGTCTTTTTCGAGTGAAAGAAAGGTATTTTTAGCTGAAATTTTCTAATTTTAAACTGGAAAAATGGATTTTTATTAGATTTTCCGACTGAAAGTTGCAATTTCGGGTAAAAATTTGATTTTTTTTCAACAAAAACTTTTTTTCGAATTTCAGTCATCTCTCTATCCATATTTTTCCAGAGCGACATTCAATATGCTAAAGATAGAATCGAGGAACTCGTTATGTCATCTATTAGTTTTGAACCTCAAGAATCAAGATACGAAATATATAAAAAAGCTCATATTAATATGTACTCGCCACGTTCACCATCACCCATTCGTACTTCATCGAACACCCAATACTCGCCGTGTGGAGCTGAAGAACCTGAAGAGAATGAAGAAGAACATATCTCAATCGAGATTCCTGCTTCTGAAACTCAATGCATTTTGATCACTGAAAAGTTTGGAGACACTTTGAGAAGACTTGAGGTGAGATGCTCTATTAGAACGCCACGATTTTAAACAACTGCGCTCTACCGAAACCGGAGAAAATTGTCTTCGAAATTGAGAGACTTAGAGAAAACAAGCCATTTTTCAAGGGGATTTCGGTGGAGCGCAGTTGCAAGAACTGTGCTGATCTAATATAAGCTGCCATCATTTCATGTATGAGTTTATTCCAGAAGGCCACAGATTGCGCTGTTTACACTCATCGAGAACGCGGAGTAATTCAAGTCACTGGTGATAATAAGGAAAATGTCGAAAAAGCGCAAGATAAGATCATCGAAATGATTACTTCATTGAAAACTCCTTCTCCAGAAGCCAGGGTCTCTCGAGATATGAGTGTTCCATCGGTTTTCCACACAAAGATTCGTGGCTCAAAACGCCAAACATTTGAGGATATCTGCAAGGAGCATGATGTACAATGGCGGCTTAAAAGTTTTGAAGGATCGAGAAATGAGATGCCGATAAGATTGACTGGAAAAGAGGAACAAGTTGAGATGGTGATGAAGGAAGTGATGGAATTGATGAGTGAACTCCGCCAAGAGGAGATCATAGTTCATAGTGCGATCGTGTCGAAAGTAACTGGAGTCAATGGAGAGATGCTCAAACTTATTCAAGAAGAAAGTAGCGCATTGTGTGTTTTTGACAGCGAAACTCTTGATGATCCAGCTGAAATGCAAAAGATTTTAAGAATTGGAGGAACTGCGAGTCAAGTTTCTGCAGCGAAGAAGATGGTTCTAGATTTGACTGATTCGAATGCAGTATGTTGATAAATGTCATAATTGCTAACTGGGCTGAAAGGGCTGGCTCGTAACTCGTTTAAAACTCAATATTATGAGCTGAAAAATATGAATAAAATGTAGATCTCCCTTTCTAGCCAGGCCCACGGTACATTTACGTATATCCATCCGCCTCGTAGTAGGTCACGGTCATATAACTCGCTGAGATCTACATTTTGGTATATTTTTCAGCTCATAAAACTCAGTTTGAAGCGAGTTACGTTACGCGTCGGCCCGGTTTGCAGGTAAGATCAATATAATTTCAGAGAGTCTTCCTGAACATTCCATTCGCCGTTTATGATGCCGTTATGGGAGAAAACTACAAAAATATAAAACATATCTCGGAAGTTAGTGGTGCAGATTGCTCCAATGCGATCGCTACGGAGCGAAAAAAGGTTATAAGAATTGAAGGAAAAGCGACACAAGTCGAACACGCGAAGGCACTTTTACAGAAGTTGATTGAAGCGGAAGAAGCGAAGGCTAAGAATATTGTATCTTTTTTAAGCGTCATGAATATATTTTTGATTAAACTACTTTTTTCAGGAAACTCTTGTTCCTCTGACTTCTCTCATACTCCCGCCACCACCACCGCCGCCAGAGCTGCCGCCAATCAACCCATAACTCGTTTTATCCATTCCTCTATCCTAGTTTTGATGTTTTATTGAATTTCTTGTATTCTCAATATTCTAGTTTCTTTTAATATGAAGGTAATAAAGTTCGATGTTTTGTTTATTCCAATTGGAATTCCAATCTTTTGGTATGATTCCTTTACTTTTAATATTTCTTTTTCCCATTGCTTCTTAATAACAAGATTTTCAGAAAGTTATGTCAGAACGGAAGCGATGTTTGAGCGATGGAGAAATAGAAGATTCCGATTCTGAATCAGTTCCGGCTCCTAAGCGGACGTTGAGCTCAGCGATTGACTACTCAAATGATTACTCGCCCCGTTCACCATCACCAAATGCTCCATCTCTTCCAAATTCTCCTCCGCTATCTCCCAGACGACCAAAACCTCAAAAAGTCAAGAAAAGTTCTGTAGAAGTTCCCGAGAAGTTTTTGGATTCAGGTAGCAGAGATGGCTTGGTGAACAAAATATTACTTTTTTTAGTTCATCGCAGAATACACGAATTACAGCAGGAGACAGAATGCAATGTTTATATATCCACTCAAATCACTGGATGGACGAGAACTGTCTATTTGGAAGGGTTTCAGGTTTGTTTTGTAGATTTATTGCTCAAAATTGAAGAAAAAATTTCAATATATGAGCAGAAAATGATTTTTGCCACTAAAGCTATTTAGGAAAGGTCATGGAGTCCGTTTGGAGTTATGGGACGTGATCTATATCATTGACAAGCTGAGAAAACGCTGATTCCAAATATATATTCAGTTTCTGCCCTCGAGTCTTGGAATTTAAGAAAAACGAGGTAAAGTTGGGAAAAATGACAAATTATCACCTTTTTGACACTCGAAAATTGCAACAAAACTTTAAAAAAACCTTTTTCGTGGGTCAGAAAAGGAAATAATTTGTCACTTTACCAAAATTTGACCTTGTTTTTCTCAAATACCAGGTCTCGAAGGCAAGAATTGAATATATATTTGGAATCAGCGTTTTCTCAGCTTTCCAATGATATAGGTCACGTCCCATAGCTTCAAATTGATTTCATGACCTTTCCTAGTAACCGTTTTTTTGCAGGAAGACATCGAATATGCCAGAGATCGAATCGAGGAAATCGTCATGTCATCCGATGGTTTTGAGCATCAAATCGCCACGAAACACTTGAAATTTGGAGATGGCCTCTCACCCCGTTCTCCATCACCCATTCGTTCTTCTAAAAATGTTCAATACTCTCCATTAGCTACCCCGACTGTTACCCCGGAGAAAGAAGTGTCAGTTGAGATTCCAGCTACACAATATCAATGTTATTTGGCAACTGGAAAATGTGGAGCAACGGTTAGGAAGTTGGAGGTGAGATGAGTGGAGCACGAGCCCTCGGAAATCAAACATTAATTCTAGATAGAAACAAAATGCTCAATTCTGATTCAAGACGAAGAGGAGACTATCAGAATATCTGGATTGGAGGAGAATGTTGAGAGAGCCAAGAAGCTTGTTAATGAGATCATTGCTCCTGTTTCTCCAAAACGAGAAATCACGATTCCATCGGGTTTAGAATTTGGAAGTACAAAGCGAGAGCAAACTATTGATATTTTGAAGAGAAACGGAGTTAACTGGAATATTCCAGATGCTGCCGCAGAGAAATTAGTGATGAAACTGTCTGGAAATGAGGAGAATGTTGAAAAGGCAATGAAGGAAATAGAGGAATTAAAAAAGAATTTGGAGTACGAGATGTTGATTCATACCACAAAAGTGTCAAGAGTTATTGGAAAGAACGGAGAGACGATTCAATCGATCAGAGAGAAGAGTGGAGCAGTATGTCATTTCGATAGGAAAACTCGTGACAACCCAAGATTATCTCTGAAAACGATGATTATCAAAGGATCTGAGTCACAGATTGAGACAGCGAAACAGATGATTCAGGAGTTGATTGATTTGGCTGTAAGTTGCATCTTCTCTTAACTAGGGAATGTTCCAGACGTAACTCGGCCTTTCAAATTGGCTCATATCTAATTAAGTACTTCATAACACGCTGATTCCGAATATGTAATCCAATTTTGCAGAACGCTTCCCTGAATCGAGATATGTGCATTTTAAGTCATTTTTAATGCAAAAATTGCATTTTAAAGAGATTCAAAATCAATTTTTGACCCAATTTTTAAAATTTCTTTTGTGTTACACGTGTAAATAAAGGTTGAAAAAGCTCATTAGCAATGGCTTTTGATTTTAAAAAAGTTTTCAAAAAAAGTTTGATCACAAGTGTTTTTCTGTCAGTGATACAATTGGTTTCGTTTTTCAATCTTTATTAACATGCATTACATAAAGAAAATTGGAAAACTTGCTTCTCAAATTGATTATTGGTCTCTTGAAAATTCAATTTTTGCTCTGGAAATTACTTAAAATGCATATATCTCAGTTCAGTGAACCGTGTTTCAAAATTGGATAACATATTCGGAATCCGCGTGTTAAGAAGTACTTAATTATACAGTGCGCGAAATATCTTTAGGACCCCCCTCAATTTTGGGGGTTCTGGAAAACCCAGAAGAGATATCAAAAATCTGTGAATGCCAATCGATTACAAATCCAAAATAACCCCGGGAAGAAAATTTTCATAAATCTATCACTTTTCATACCCTTGTACCACCAAAAAGTCACTTTTTTGGCCGCGAAATATCTTTAGGACCACCTGAAAAAACCAATTTTCAGTTGATTTTCAGAAAAATTATTTACGTGGAAATAGTTTTAGGTAACACAAAATCACATCTTATTGTGTTTTTACATGTTTTAACGGCAATTTCTGTTTGTTTTATCTTCAAAAACAAAACTTCAATTCACCGAGAATCACTTTTTGAACATTTTTTCACTTTGATGGCTTATTTCTCTGAAATAGAATTGCCTACTATTTTGAAACGTTATCGGTGATTTGACTCATTTATTTGTGAACCTATTGCAAAAACAAATTCGGAAAAATACCAACTTTGAGCGGAGTTACATGTCATCAATTCACAATGACTCCATTTACTACTGAAAACGTGGAAAAAACAACTGTTTGTATTCAATTGCAAGTAACTCCGCTCAAAGTCGGTATTTTTCCAAAATCTTTTTTGCATTTGGTTGACAAATAAATGCGCCAAATGACCAATAACGTTTCAAAATAGTAGTCAATTCTATTTCAGAGAAATAAGCCATCAAAGTGAAAAAATGCTCAAAAAATGATTCTCGGTGAATTGAAGTTTTGTTTTTGAAGATAAAACAAACAGAAATTGCCGTTAAAACATGTAAAAACACAATAAGATGTGATTTTGTGTTACCTAAAACTATTTCCACGTAAATAATTTTTCTGAAAATCAACTGAAAATTGGTTTTTTCAGGTGGTCCTAAAGATATTTCGCGGCCAAAAAAGTGACTTTTTGGTGGTACAAGGGTATGAAAAGTGATAGGTTCATGAAAATTTGTTTCCGGGGGTTATTTTGGATTTGTAATCGATTGGCATTCACAGATTTTTGATATCTCTTCTGGGTTTTCCAGAACCCCCAAATTTGAGGGGGGTCCTAAAGATATTTCGCGCACTGTATATGAGCCAATTTGAAAGGCCGAGTTACGTCTGGAACATTCCCTAGTTAGAGAAAATCCAATTATATTCCCAAATTTTCAGAAATATTATCTGGACGTTCCATTCCGTATATACGATAATGTTATTGGTGAGAATGAAGAGAATATTAAAAAGATCTCGGAAGTTAGTGGCGCTAAGTGTTGGATAGACAAACAGGCGATTCAACAAAAGAAGAGAGTTCGAATTGTTGGAACAAGTGAACAAGTTGAACACGCAAAAAGACTGTTTTTGGATTTAATTAACACGGAAAAGGGAATCAAAGACAATGTTAGTGACTTCAAAGTTCCAAATTTTTGAAGTTTTAAAAATTAAAAATTTCCAGACCTACACCATGTTGATCCCTATCCCCGCATTTGAACAAATCACGGAACTCGGTTTTCGATCCATCGGCCGACAATCTGGCGCTAAGATTCATTACAATTCGAAAACTGCCGGGGAAGCGGTGAAGAAGATTACGATTAGTGGAGAAAAGGAACAAGTCGAATCGGCGAAACGGTTGATACAAGAAGCCGTGAATAATGTGTGGAATAACTATTCTCGAATCTCTCAAAATTATCCATTACCTCGAAACCCTGATTCCCCATCCACTCCCCACTATATTCCTGTTCTACCTGTTCCCCATAATCCATATGCTCTGAATTAGGTACACCTTTATAAGCACGAACTTATGTATTTAGATAATGTTAGTATTCCATTCATTCCCATGTTGTTCCAAGTTGTATGTTTTAATCAAATTGTAATAAAATAGATATGTATTTTGGTATAACCGGGAAGAAACCTGATCACTGGGAAAAGGGGGAAGAATGACTAGTGCTTAGATTCGGTAAAAATATTATATTGTCTTCCGAAATTCTGAATATTGTTGAAAATCTCATCTCTCAATTCGTATGGAGAGAAGAAGCTCTGGAATCTGAAGAAGTCGCCGAGAACCTGTGGTGGTTGGGGTTGAGGAACGTCTTCTGGATTCTGGAAGAATATAGGAAAGTCCATATGCGCTCCAGTTAAATTAGCGCGAAAATCAAAAAAATCATCCAACAAAAATGTTTTGTGTGCTGAAAGTTGTATTTTTTCCATTTTTTTTCCGAATTCGATATTTGGTGAAAAGTTTGTTAGCACGGCACGCTTCTTACAACCGCGCTCTATCGAAACCGAACAAAATAGTGTTCGAAATTAAGAGACTTTGAGAAAAAGAGACATTTTTCAAGGGATTTTCGGAGGAGCGCAATTGTTAGAACTGTGCTGAGCTAATAATCGAAAATAGCAAGAAAACTGGAAAAAAGTGGGATTTATTCAAAACATTTAACTCCCTATTCTTCGTCCACGTTATAAAAACACGATTTGGCTGAGCGGCGACTCAATTGGCAGTCTGCCAAGTGGGGTGCAAACGCGCTTCACTAGACTTCAATAATTTGAATTCCTATTAGCTCGGCACAATTCTTACAACTGCGCTCCACCGAAATCTTCTTGAGAGATGTCTGTTTTTCTCTGATTCTCTCAATTTCGAACACAACTTTCTTCGGTTTCGATAGAGCGCGGTTGTAATAACTGTGCTAATAGACTACATATGGTCCTGCGACGCAAATGCGCTCCACTGAATAACTTACCACATTGCCATCCCAAATTTCCGCCAAATACGGATGTGACAAGACAGTTTGAATATTGATTCGATCATCCGGATTGATAACCAACATTTTGAACAAGAGATCCCTCGCCATACGACATTCATTCGTCTGTCGACTCAATGATCCTTGAAACATTTCATCCGGAAAATGGGCATGAATATCCGGGGGAGACTGACAATTCTCCAGAATCTCTCGATATGTTAGAAGGAAATTCCTGGCGTGTTCATTCATGACACTGTAGAATGAGTGATCTGCATTGCCAAGGAATCGAACCATCAGAATGAATTGATCCACATGATCCCTCCCTTCGAAGAGCACTTTTCCGGTTAGAAGTTCTGCTAGAATACAGCCGAGAGACCAGATGTCTACTGAAATTTTATGGATTTGGTATAATAGGGGGACAGTATGTGTCTTACCGCTTGTCTTATTATTGTCCATCGTTTCACAAATGATTTCAGGAGCTCGATAGAATCTTTGAACGATATACGGGGTGTTTGCATTGGGATCCTCCATATTCGAATGTCCGAAATCACATAACTTCACGTCTCCATTACTACTCATTAGAATGTTCTCGGGTTTCAGATCCTAAAATGAAGAGATAGTACACTACCGTAAAATGCACCACAAATACAGTTTTTACGGTAGTTGGATTATGATGAGATGTTTAGATTGAAGTACACTACCGGACAAAAAGGTATGTTTTCAGTGGAAAATGACCAACTTTGAGAGTGTGCTGTAGTAATTCTGAATGTCCCATCAACCAGATTTTTAATGGATCATACAAAGCAAAAGTAGAGCTCCATTTTTGTAGTTGACAACTTTTTTGTACGGACATTCCCTAGCAAGTTACATATCGACAAAGTAATTACTCCCTCAAATCGACCAATTTCAGTGCAAATTAGTGCGATTTTTGAGCTATCGTCTTAAAATGACCATAACTCTCTAGGGAGTGTCCGTACAAAAAAATTGTCAACTACAAAAATGGAGCTCTACTTTTGATCTGTATGAGACATTAAAAATTTTCATGTTGTGACATTCAGAATTACTATGGTACACTATCAAAATTGGCCATTTTTCACTGAAAATTGCCAAAGTTGATACCTTTTTGTCCGGTAGTGTAAGCACAGCAGTGCGAGGCATAAGGTCGTAGAAATGCGCTCCGGTTGGCACGGTGCCAAAAAATGACTGGCTGAATGCCAAATCTAAATTTTACGTTTATTTATCGTATCTTTGAATAAAAAAAAGCGACTCGGAAAAATTCTAATCTGTTCATTGCGAAGAACTGCAGTGAATAGGAAAAAAGAAAATCTAGGTTCGATTTAGTATTTCTCATTCTCCCTAAAACTTCAATACATTTGAAACAGTTCAAAAACTAACCCTGTGACTGATATTCATTGCATGAAGGTACTGAACACCACGACAGATATCGAAGAAGATGGATTTGACTGTTTTGTGCTCGCAGAACGTCGGTGGAGATAACTGAAAAAAATTATTTGATTGTTGCTGTGCTTTTTGATTGGATTAATTACATTCTGCATGGTTCCTTGCATATGTTCTCGGACAATATAGAATTCTGTCATTTCTTCGACTATCGATGCAGGGGTGAAGCAACTGTACATTTGAACAATGTTGTCGTCTTCAATGTGCAACATACAGTTGAGTTCACGTTGTGCTCGTTTCCAGGGTTGGCTAAAGCCGGATTCAGTTATAAATGTAGTCAGAGCAAAACTCACCGATCATAAAATCCATCTGGAAGAACAACCTTCTTTATGACCACATATCTTCCGAGAATTCTATCGAAAGCTTGACTGTAACTGTGACATTTTCTTCATAATTGAGGAAAAACAACTCACACAACAAGAGGAGACTCCACTTCAAATGGATACAATTGAACGTAGCGGAGTGGAACAGTGAAATATGAACCATTTGGTTGTTGGACATGATGGAAACCCTCGAATGCGCGGAACATTTCTAAATTTCTTGAGTTTTTATAAATCAAAAAAGGAATACTCACCCGAATTCATGTTTAAAAATCAATCCTCCAAACTACAATCGACATAAATATGAGTGGAAGAAATGGAGGACACAAGCGTTTGTCCAAACTCTGTTATCAGTAGTTTGCACCTCCTATTGACGGATGATAAACTCTTCTCTCTAATCACAACAAACGTTTTAGGTTGCAAAAGAAATAAAATTACTTTTTTTGTTTTGATTTTTAGTTTGTTAAAAACACTCTGTTCCGTTTTTATCCAACGTCATCAGATGATTCATGTTGATACCGAATGATAAGAAGAAGATTCCTTCCTTCTTATATTGAAGACAGGAGGAAGAAAGAGATGGAAGGGAAGTATCAAGGTAGTTTTAGGAGAAACGAAACATTTTATTCAAAAGAATCGAAAAAACGACCGCAAAAAGTTGATAACGAATGCGACACTTACATGTCTTAATTGAAAATGGTCAAGTTTGAGCATTTGCCACAGCATCACTAAATGTCTCATAATGTGAATTTTGTGTAAATCATACAGATCACAAGTAAAGCTCCATTTTTGTAGTTGACAACTTCTTTGTACGAGCACTCCCTACCAAGTTATCGATCGATTATCTAAAACTGCAAGTAACGCATTGTTTACCGCACAGCAGAAACGCGCTCCGTCGCACAACGGTTGGCTCGGTGCCAAAAAGACTTGGCCGAGTGCCAAATTCAAATGTTACGTTTATTTGTAGTATTTTTCAGCAAAAACCGCGACGCGCACGCAACGCGACTCGGAAAAAATCAAATCTTTTCGTTGCAACGCACTGATGTGTTACCGTAATATTTCTACACTCTTTGAGTTCTCAATTCATAATAAGATGTTATTTGAAACGTGACCAGACTAATTAGAGAAAAATTGCCCTCATTTTTTATTTAAAATGTCAAAGAGCCTTTGAACTACTCTTTTTTTTTTAGTTATTGCCGTTATCAAAATCGATACGAAGATCAAAAAACCAAAAATAACCAATTACGCAGAAACTAGGATATTCGGAGCAAAGTTCTAAACGTGAGTGCTTCGAAAGGTTAATCAACCACATTGATACTAGAAGTTCAGCTGTTATGAAGTTTTGCAAATCTGAGATTTTATTTGCTTTCTTATGGCTCCTGGTGGATGGACAAGGCGCTAATAAAGGTTTATATATTAATAGAAATAGAAACCCACTAAAACTTTTATTTTCAGTTTCCCAATTCCCCAACACCACCGCTCTTCATATTGTCACTGAAAAACTAGCAACACTCTCTCGTGTGACAAATGGAATCGCCCTCCAAAAAGAACTAAATTCCAAATCATTCAATGTAGATGGGTTACTTGCTGAAGTTTTGGGAATGGATTCCAGGGAGAAGGGACTTGTCGAATTGGTGAAAATCGATGTGGAGGGGTTGAAGAACGAGTATGAGAAGATTGGAAACGATGCGATGACAATGAAGGTATCAAATCTAAATGAATCAGAAGTTCAGTCTCAATTGGGTGTTTTGGGTGGTATGGAAAAGAATGTGGAGACACTTAAAGAAGGAATAGAATGGGACACGAGTGAAGTTCTACAAAACTTTACGAATGCGTACGGTGTGAAGAGAACGATTTTCGCTGAGTCGGTTAAAGAGTATGCCACGGCTTTAGAATATTTCTTCACTGATGATTTGTCCACTGTTAACACAGCAGAATTCGAGAAAAGTTTTAAGCATTTGCGATCAAAAACAAACGATTTTAAAGAAACATGCTCCCAATTGTTAAGTTTCGAGACAGATCTGAAAGAGTTATGGGTATTGATAGACTCGACAGAAATGTTTGGAACTATAGAAGAACTTGCTGCAACAGCAGATGTGTACAACAGATCTCAGAACCAACTAAATGCGTTGAAAACGAGTATAGAAGAGATGCAAATGGAGTTTGGTACAATTCAACCTATCCTCAAAGAAATCAATAAACTATCTGTGTCCCAAGTATTCGATGTGCTACGTGCAAATTTCGAACAAATGAATGCAAATGTCGTTTCGAATAGATTGCTGACAACGGGTTTCCCCGCAGGAACCAGAGATATTTCCGCTCTTTTCAAAGACCTCGAAGGGAAATGGTTTCGACAAGAACTTGCAAGAAATAATGAAACAATTCTGAATCAAATGGTATCGGAGTTGGGAAGTCTGAAAAAAGTCAATGAAAACGCTGCCCTGGTGGAGAAATCCTGGCAATTAGTGAAATCAAAAACTGAGTTGTTGAGAATTGCAAACAGTTCCGTATTGTGGAAGGAGATGATTGGAAGAACAATCGATGAATCCGTATTCGAACAGTTGTCTTCAAGTATCACTAAAATTGGACAATGCCTTCAACCCTTGATGCCAATCACAGCTCAAGTCGACTCACACGCCTTCCACGTTGTTCTTGAGAAGGTAAGAAACCTTGAATTTGTTTCAAAAACTGTGTACCCGCTACTCAAAGAGATCTCTGAAATAGAAATTCTGGGAAACGCAACTGTGTTTAATTTGTTTGAAAAGGAATTGATAAAAACTGCTTCCGATTCCAACTCTTTTATTTTGCAAAACGTTGCGGCTGAATTGAAAAAGAACAAAAGTTTTCAAGAATTGTCGAAAAGGGCAAAACAAGCTGGTGACTTGATGAGTAAAATTCTGGAGACGAATATTAATGAAATCTTGGTTGATTCTGATCATGATTGGACTGCAATCACGCACATGCAGAAAGTTCTTGAGAACACAAAACTGGTGGAGAGTTTAGAATGCCTGAAAAATGAGAATTTTGATGAGGCTGGAATATCCAACATTTTGAGTTTTGGATCAACAATTCGTTTATTTGGAGAGAACTATAAAACGGACAAAAGCGCTATCACTTTCTTTAAAAAGATGGCTCTGTTGAAAGCAAATTATGAAACGTTCATAAACTCTTTTGCTAAATCTCGTCCTAAACGGTCAACTCAAAAATCAATAGTCGACTCGTTGGATAATGCTCTCGTGGTCTCTCAAGATCTTGGTAAAGGAGTCAGTTTGCTTCGAAAGATGAGAGATTTGTATGAGAATAGGAAAGTGATGGTTGAGGTGACAAAAAGTGGAAATGAAGTGTTTTTGGAGTTGAAGAAGGTACTGGATACAATTGACACGTCTTTGTTCAAAACTCAACTGGAGAAAACTGTTCAAGATTTGGATAGTCTGGAGTCATATGCGAAGAAAAATTCAGACGGAGATCTTCAGAAGATTGGCGGAGTCTTTGAACAAGCCAGTACGATCCCAGGAGTTGTTGTCGACTCGAGACGTCTAGTGGATCCAGTCTCCACTTCTTTTCACACGTCATCTGATCCCAACATCCAGAAAAGTGCAGAATCATTCCGAACTCTTGGTAATCTGCAATTGGATTATTCAAGCCAACGATCCAGTTTTAAGACTGCTTCGTTAAGTGTTCTCAAACTCAGAGATTTCTTCAATCTAGTTTTTCCGGCTCCGATAATATTGCCGCCGTAAGTTAGAAGTTTGATTTATTCTAACAATAATATAACAAATTTCAGCACGAACGAAATAAAAACAACGCCCGAACCAAACAATGAAACTCGTAACGTGTTACTGGGTGTAGGCGCATTTTTAGTTCTACTCATCGCTGGACTTATACTATTTGGATATATCACTTGTAGTTCAAAATGTCAAATGTCACTTTAAGCTATTAATTTCTCTTTCAGATAACAAGAGAAAGCGAGAAGATCCGAATTCGTATGTTCATTTACTGGAATCGGGAGAAGAGAGTAAAATAGAAAGAACGATGAAAGAGGGAACGAATTATGTGTATATGCCAATTCATGATGCGATAATTACTGAGAAATATGATCGTTTGCAGTTATGTGTCAAGAAGGGGGCAAATGTGAACGCGTATTGTGAGTTTTGAGCCATTTTCTACCCAAATGTTCATAATATGCTTTCAGGTATTTACAATGGTTTGCACCAGACTCCTCTCCACCTTGCTGTCCATAAAGGAAACTTGAAAATGGTTAAGTGTCTCATTAAAAACGGAGCAGACATGACATTGAGGGACAGTGAATACAGAACACCCATCATGGTGGGAGAAAGTGATGTGGCAATGTACAATCTGCTTGCAAAATATGAGAATAAGACATTTCTGAGAAGAATACCGAACGAGCTGCCCGAAGAGAAATATTTGATACTTAGTGAGGGGGATGATTTGGCGTTTTCTCAGAAGTTTCCCGAAATGGTTAGACATTTTCTGTTCGTGCAATACTAATATGTTCAGTTCAGGTCACCAAGGATCCAAGACTTGCGACACACATTGTGTTTCCAGTTGATGCAGATGGATGTGTTGTCTTCAGTGAGCAAGATCTGGATCACATGCAATATCTTTCTCTTTTTTTCGGGTAGGAATATTCATATATTCAGTTTCTGTTATAAATACCATATGATATATATTAAGACCGAAAATGATGATGAGGGAAGAGTGGCGCAACACTAAACCCGGTTGGTTGTCAAGGAGAAAATTGGGTGCAGACTACAACTATCGGGTGAAAAGTGTGAAAGTGAACGGAAAACGATACGACACAGTTACGAGAATTCATCAACATGTACAGGAAAAACGCATCCCATTTTTATTTGGAGTGGAGGCCTACTTTCCGGATTTCAAGGCGAATAAGAGACTATGGACTCCACTTAAATTAGCAATGCAGGAAGCGGGTGCCATCGTTTTTTGTGATACGGTTCCGAATGTGCAAGATAAGAAATATCGAGAAGGAGAAGACTTCCGTTCTCCTTATTATTTCGATAACTTGGGTCCAATATTCATAATGTCAAATGATAAAGAAAATGTGAGCGGCTTTTCAGATCTGAAATTTTATTTATATATATTTATAGATTTGTAATCAACACCCATTCATTGCTAACAACAATCGCTTCTCCCATTTCAAATTTCTAGAAATGGTTGAATTCCTTTTCAAGTTCGAGACACATCACTTCAAGTTAACTGAAACGCAGGATAATACTGCAATTGAGAAGTGGGACCCAGTCAATACCAATTAGATAGGATTTCAATATTATTCAAGAATTTTAATTGAGATCTTTTCATGATGAGAAGATTTCCTTGTAGACTGCTTTATAGAATAAATGTACAGTTTCACTCAATGCAAATAGAAAAATGACAAAATACATAAGACAAAAAGATGACCGATAGAGGATGCGGAACTTGTGACAGTATATCTTATCAGGAAACCATCTGAATTTTTCGGCACAGTATACCACATGTACTGTTGGTATGTGGAAACCGATGTAAAGGTTTTGTCGGAAGAAGAAAGTCTGCAAATGGATTCGTTTTGTTTCACGTCAGTTTTTTGTCACTTACGTCTTATTCACATCTTGATAAGCCTTGATGTCTTGATCAATGTTGAAGGAAACATCTGGAGACATTTGTGCGATTTCATAGGTGACAATAATGTTTTCTTTCGAAGAAGCACTTGGACTTTGAATCAAATAATTTGTAGAGTACTGATCACCAGTATTTGCATATGGATAGGTTTTGCTCATTATCACTCCTTTTTGACCGATTTGATGACGGTAAGATTGTATGACTGAAAATAAATATTGGATGATGGCTTGATAGAATTCAGCTTACAGAGGTTGGAGCTTTCCCACTGGACGACTCCTTTTGTGAGAACGTACGTTTTGCATCGTCCGGAAATCATGAGGTTTTCGTAGTTGGCTGCGTTGGAGGGTCTGGAAAGTTATAACTGAATAATTATAACATACATATATTCATCTACTTACGTGATAACTGCAACTTTCTTGTTGTCTTGAGCACCGGTGACACATCCAGCATACACACTCAACTCACCATCTCCTCTCTGAAATTAAATACTTTTGGTTTAACAAAACAAACAACTATACCCACAAAGGTGATCTTATTGTACATAACAGGTCCAGGTCCATTAAATGGGTTAGTGATCTCTTTGAAGACAGTGAGACCGTCAGTGGCACTGAATACCTGAGTCGCATTTACATTTGGAGCAGATGAGAGAGATACTTTGCTCGCATTCCATTCTAAAAAATAGTTTTGTGAGTTTTCAAACAAAACTGGATTTACCATCTTTTCCAGAAACAAGAATGGTGAATGTTCCAACACTGGTAGGATTCGTATTGACGATTGAAAAATTGGAACCCGAACAGATAATTGAAGAGTTTGAGGCAGTGAAAACGTTGAGTAAACTGGAATTCCTGGTTTAAGTATCAACAAATAACTTTTGATTAACTAAAACACACCTTCCTTTGTAAGATTCTCCATCGTAAACATACATGACATCCAATAACTTAAAAAGCAGTACATCATTACCGAATAGTGTGATCTTCATTATATAACTCGAGGCTTGTGATTGACTATCAATTATTTGGCGGATAGTCGAGCTTCCTTGTAAACTTTCTGAATCAATCAAGGTACCAACGTCTGCTTTGACTGAGAATGTAGTGATGTTTTTTGGGGTTGCTGCAAAAGATATATTATGAATACACAAATGACAGGTAATGCTTTAAATTATGAAAAATAGAGTTTGCAACTTGTTTTTAACTTTTAAATTAAAAAACTCACAGTCCTGAACCGAAATCGAAATAAAGAACATGTCGTCAGCGGTCTTCTTTGGCAGATCTATAACGATTGTGAAACTTGTGGGACCCAAAGTATATTTATTATCAGCAGTGATTCTGAAAGAGAACAAATGAGCAAAACATGTGAAAATGTACAACTAACGGATAACTCTGGAGGCCTCCGAAATCACTTTGTTGATTCAACCAAATCTTGTTGTTGCCCGTCAACGAAATACCCAAAGTTTGAACATTTGGCTTGAAATATTTTGGAACAGTGAACTGAAAGTGGGGAAGAATAATAATACAATTGTTCTGGGATAAAAATCTTACAGTGTATGTGCATTTCTTTGTTGCTAAATCAGTTTTATCGGATTGGATCGTAAAGTTAGTGTTAGTTGCATTGAAATCTACTTGTTGAGTGGAACATTCTGAAATTTTTGAAATTGAAAAGGAGAATCCTTTTTATGAAGCCTCACCCAACGTATATGAATACTTGAAAAATAGAAATAAAACTATGCAAGATCGAATAGAGAAACTCATGATGATAGAAACTAATGAAACAACTCAAGAATGATACGACTGTGCAGGTTCAAACAGCCATTAAGTATCGATTAGATGCAAAAAAGAGAGAGAGACGTCAGACAAAAATTGATAATAACCTCTCAATTTTTAATCTTTTAAACTATTCCGTTTTCAGACTAGAAGAGGTGAAAGTTTGAATAGTGATTAATATAGAAAAAAGTGATGGAGAAGAGAGGGGAGGGTGTTATCAGTTTGAAAAAGAAGTGTTTGTATAAGGAGACTCAATGACGAGGGTTGACGAGAGAGAATGGAGAAGAAGAAGAAGAACGGTGTGGAAACATGACATTCTGGAATGAAATTAATGAAACGTTGGAGAATAAAATATGCTGACTAATAGTAAGAACACTAAAAAGATCGATGATAAGTCATTTCGACTTTTCAAATTTAGAGCTTGTATGCTGAAAGGATTGATTTTTGGAAGAAGTGATTGTGTTCTGTACTTTTAAACTTTTGAAAATTTGAAAACTGTTTTACACTTGAATCATCTAAAAAGGGGCAGATTTTTATATCATAGAGATATCAACTAATTTCATGCTTGAATAAATCTCGTCGTATCATCATGATAGGTGTCATTGTTAACGAAAGTGCGATATCCGTTTTCAATTCTTTGAGAAAATGACATCTTTTGTAGACAATCAGTCTCTGACAAACTATCTGATTATCGACTATGATTCTGAAACTGATTTTGAAGATGACGACGATTATGATGTTTTCATGGTGAATAACATTTCTGGAGTTTCAACCGAGAAACCAAGAAAAGTTAGAAAATGTATGAAGAGAGGATTCGTCTGCTGCTTCAAAACTATAAAATACACGTTTTTGTGTTGTCGTTGTGGTGAGTTGTTTCCTGTTAAGGTTCGACGTGTTTTATGGAGTCACGATGAGGCCCACGCTACTTATGCACTCACAGCAGTGCGAGACGTGAGGTCTGCATATTCGAATTTTTTCCGAATCGTGTTGCGAGCGCGTCACGGTTTATATTTAAAGATACAATAAGTAAACGTACAATTTGGATTTGGCACTCAGCCAAGACTTTTTCAGGCACCGTGCCAACAGTTGTGTGACGGAGCGCGTTTCCGCGACCTTACGCCTCGCACTGATGTGCGTACTCTATAAAAGCATGGTCCGCATTACGCGATTGTGAACATTAGAAACTATTTTTCTACAGAAAAGTTTTGGATACGTGAAAGTGTTAAACTTCCACGTAATCTCTGATTAGAGCGTGTTCGCATAGGTAGCCTGGACCTCACGGAGTCTCACAGTTCTGTTAGGGAACAACCGGTGGTAAGTCATTCCATAACCGTGATGTTTCCGGAAGTGTCTTCTTATCAAAACGGAAACCTAGAAGAACTATTTCTCACTAGATTTCATTTTTACGTAAGGAGCTAAATCTCAAATCAAATCAGTTAAGGACTGCCACCGAGCAATCTAATCTCTGAACTAATTCCTTACTTCTGACTCTCAATATCTATTTTTACAGTAATCGTCTGGAGATGCTTATGGCTATTCGTGATTCTTCTGATTGGAATGCTTGTTTTTGTCTGCTTTTATTATGACGATGTTCGGAAAGTTGTTCAATTCATTTATATTGTCATTGATACATCCATTCATCTCTATAAAAGACTAGACGATCAGAATTAATAGGAATTACTCTGCTTGAACTCTGCTTGCTTGTTTCGTTCAAAAAGAAAATTCTAGAAAAATCAGGATTGTTCCGAAGACCAAGTTGCACCTCCATAAACCTCTCTCTTCATTTTTCTCTTGTTTCTGCAATAAACCATTCCTCCACCCGCACAGCTTTTTCATCATATAAAAAGGTTTCGTTTCGATATGAACAAGGTGTTTTATACCCGTCACACTTCTTCAAATGAAGCTGTTTCTCCTTTCTACCGTAGCTCTCTTTGTGTCCGTTTATGCTATTGGATTCACGGGAAATGGTGGAGGTGGTAATGGTGGTAATGGTGGGACACCGGAATGTCCATTTGCATACAAATTATTCAAACGACCGAATGGACGATACTGGTGTATGAAGGTATGTGTTTTCGAAGCCGGGGTGTAAATGATAATGTGCAACTTGCGACTCATTCTTATCTGCTCTCGTATTAAATGGAAAATTGTGGCCGCGTGGCGCAATGGATAACGCGTCTGCCTACGGAGCAGAAGATTGTAGGTTCGAATCCTGCCGTGGTCGAGACGTTTTGAATTTTATTTTTTAAACAAATGTTGCATTTTTACAGTATTTCCCCGGAAACGAGACCTTCTTTGGAGCCGAGAAGATTTGCAGATGTCAGGGTGGTGCTTCGTTGTCTGGAATCGAAAACTACAAAGAGTTGTCGTATGTTCTTGGTGAGTACGATAAAAATATATAAATTTTAAAATCTGTAATGTTTCAGGAGAAAGTGAAAAATCATTCGAGAGCATCGGAATCAAGACCGGAGGAGTTTGGGTGGGAGCCTACCGTAGAAAGGATTGTCGTGTTGAGAATATGGCAACGAAACCAGAGTGTACCAAAGAGTATCAATACCAGTGGACTGACCGTAATACAATGGGAAATGATATGTGGAAGACTAGATGGACTGAGGGTGCACCACACAACAACAAAGTCGGGTAAGGTTTCAGAACGAATCTGGTCTCGTGAACTCATCTAGATTTTTCAGAACCCATCAAGAGTTCTGTGTTCAATTGCAAGTCAGCATCGACCCAGCTATTCTCAACAAGAATCTCACTGGATTCTTCGATAACCGAGTGTATGTTTCATTTCCGACTAGTCTACCCTAACCATGACAAATTTCAGATGCGTTCACCCAGATGGAGAGACTCAATTCCCAACAGAAGGATTCGTTTGTGGAAGACCTCCAAAGTTCACGGGTGATTCTTATTATGGCGCCGGCGGCGGAAACGGAGTCGGCGGCGGAGTGATCATTATTGGAGCAGGAAAGCCAACCAAGAAACCTTAAATACTTTTCTTTCTTTTTCTCCTCGTTAAGACTAGAAATAAAACTGACTTCTGTGATTTTTATAGCTAATGTTAAAAAATGTGTGTGAAAGGGCAGGTATACCAGCAGGGCAAAGCGAAAGATGCGCAACGAACAGATTTGTATTTTTCCGAGTCGCTTTGCGTGCGCGTCGCGAACAATATTGAAAGATACGACAAATAAACGTGAACATCCTTGGCACTGTGCCAAACTTGAATATGTCTTTTTACTTGTTTTGGCACTGCCCAACCGTTGTGCGACGGAGCGCGTTTCCTCGACCTTACGCCTCGCACTGGTGTGCTGTATTCTAACAGCTGCAAGTATACTCAATTTTTACATTGGAACTTAGAAAATGCTCAAAGTATTACTGAAGTTCTTCCTATTTCACCTTGCCTATTCGATCTCATCATGGTTAACCATCATGCTGTTCTCCACATTTACCACTTTTGGACTCCAACTAATAAATGCATACTTGCAAATTTTCGGCCCGGTAGAGAATTTTCAAGGCCCGGCTTCAAAAAAAAGGTACCTATTTTTTACCAAATTTTTTGAATTTTTTTGAAATTTTACATTAAAAATTTCAATTTTTTGATGCATAACTATATTTTGATTGAATTCTGAAGTATAGTCTAAAATTCGACCTTTTTAGGAAAAAATTCAAAAAAATTCAAAAAAACATTTTCAGTTCAAAATTTTCAGCCGGGCCTGGAAATTCTCGTCACGGCCGGCCCGGCCCGTTGCAAGTATGAATAAATGAAATGAAACTCTTGTTGGATACCGTACTTTCCATTTTTCAAATCGACTTGATATTCAAAAAATGTTTCGCTGACTTTATTTTGAGTGCTACACACAAGGGCTGGGCAAATTATTTGACCACGTTTTAAGTTCACCGTGACCGCACAACTTTGTTCACTGAATTGAGTCACCTAATGTAAGAATTGGTAATTAAAAGCAGCCGAGAATATTTTGAACAGATTGATCAACTTTTACAAAAGATATCAAACATTCAAAATAAAAATTCAAATAATTTGCCCAGCCCTGCTACACACCATTTCTGAAAAATTTCAAAAAATAACGGTTTATGTTTATTATTATCAGGCCAACTTTCAATTATTCAATACGATAACTTCAGTTCTTCTTCTTTTCTGGCTTTCCAGCTCCAATAACCACCATTTCTCCACCTCCGAATCCGTATCCACCATCACCACCTCCATATCCTGTATTGTATCCACCTCCATAATCATTTCCTGGATAAGCTGGTTTCACTCCACAAACATATCCAACTGATGTCATGATTGGAGTTGTTCCAGTCGTTAGAAGACAATTCTTGGCGATAGTCTTTCCAGATGCATCCACGTTGTCTCCAGAACTCTCTGTTGACACAAGGATAGCACCGCAATCGTCTCCGGCATTATTAGTTGGCTGGTTGTCGGCCCAGTTTTGGAAAATGAATGTCTTGCAGGTATGTTGGTCGGTGAATTGGAACAATTTCTCATCGTGACAGTTGACATCTGACGACGTGGCTCCAGATGGGCATTCCTTGCGTCTGTATGCTCCAATCCAGATGGCTCCGTTTTTGTCTTGGATTTTATCGAGAACTTCTTGACCTTGTCCTGTAATCAAACAACTTGTTGATGTGAAAATATGTAGTTGTTTAACTAATTTGAAGAAATCTTTGAAAGTAGTCAATAAAAAAACTCTTTTTTTAATATAAACTTACCCTCAACCCATTGTTTCTCTGATGAGGATTCAATTCCAGACAAATGTGCTCCCTTTGTAGTGCATCGACACTCACGTTCAGCTTCCCACCATGTCATGTTCCCTGGGAATACCTGAATAAATTAAGAATGAATGCTAATTAAGAATTGTAAGTGGTCAAACCTTCATACACCATGGTCCATTAGTTCTGTCTTCAAACTTCTTCCATCCTTCGGGACACACTGGTTTATCGATACAAGGTGCCATCATTGCTTGAATTGCCACAAAGACAACGGATAATATCAGAATACTACGAATCATGACGTGGCAAGAGAAGTAGAAGAATTGAAACTTGCTGGTTCGAAGTCGCCTTGTGATCGAGCTTTATATGATACTCATGTAGTTTTATGATCCTTCATTTCATCGCGGTGACTTTTATTGCATCTTTTTCTCCCCGTTCTGCTTTCCTCACGGTTTTCGGTGAGGGGCTTTTTTTAACTGTGTTTCAATATTTTAAAATGTGAGTACCTACTAACTAGGGAACGTCATGGACTCAATCTGGAGATATAGGACGTGACCTATATTGTTGGAGAGCGGGGAAAACGCTGATTCCAAATAAATACTCAGTTTTTGCACTTGACGTCTAGTTTTTGAGAAAAACGAGGTAAAAGTTTGGACCCACCATCCCGACGTCTGGAAAATATCGGTAGCGTGGTGATAGTGTACGTCAGGAAGGTAATCACTCGCCAGGCGTCCAAACCTTGACCTCGTTTTTCTCGATACTAGGCCTCAAGGGCGAAAACAGTCAATATTTGGAATCAGTGTTTTCCCAGCTTTCCAACGATATAGGTCATCAATTTTATTTCAACGATATCTGAACAGAAAAGCAGTCATAATCATAAAAACCAAGAGCACATTTAATTGTGAAGAGGAGTCAAATTCGAATTCAGGCATTGGAGCAGGAGCCAATTTGGAAGTAGTCGGTGGAACACACATATCTCCTTCATCAATCGTTCCATCTATATTCTCAATGAATTCACAAAACGTTGGACACTGAGTACATGGAACTCCTTTCTTGTAGAGCAATTTTCTCTGTCCACTGAAAGTAGTTCACTTGCTCGGATATCATACTGCTGAAATGCTTACTCTCTCACAAAACATATCGCATATTCATTGAACGCGCATCCAAACTCATAACGATCAGCGAAGAATACCTTAAATGAGTTTGGTTGTAGAATTTCAAAACTGTTTGGAAACCCACATCGAGCGGACCCGAATTATCTTCGATATTAAATGTTATATCGGGAAATTTTCCAGACATGTTAAGGAATTGAGAGAATCCCCAAATTATGAATATCAATGCTTGTAGCTGAAACATTCGGAAGTTTCAAAAAGTTAGTTTAGAATGGTTGACAATAAATGGAGATGGGCGGTGTGATCATATCTTGGCTGGCTTGATCTAGTCCAGGAAACAACCATCCCTCGATTTTAAGAAATCCATGAAAACTTACAGCAGTTTTAAATCCACTTAATATCTTTTTGATGCCGTCCGGAATATCGGCAATATGGTGTTTCTTCAAAAACTTATCAACAACATCACTGATATCGTACAGCCAATAGAATCCTCTGTATCCTTCAATATTCTTGTTTCCGTACAATCCGGATTCGGAAGTCAAATCCAACTCCGCCAGATTTTTTTCAGCCATTTCCTCCAGATGACGACTCCATTTCTGAATTTATTCTAGAAATGTGATGTTCTTTCTCTTGAAGACCTACCATTCTATACATGTTTCCAGCTGGACCGAGACTTGGCAAATCTAGCCCAAGCAAGTCTTTTACGTTATTGAGTAGGCCAGATGCTAGAATCCTTCGTGCTTCATTTATATTTTTCAATAAGAAACGTCCTTGGTGATTACTCTTCTTTTTTATTTGAGTTTGATTGGTTGAGTTTTGGATTTGAAGGTAAGCGTCTGAAATTTGATTTTCTTACTATTAGAAGATCAGAAATTGTCTAAAAACTATAAATCTTTTGGTCTAAAACTAGGAATGTGTTGTCCTGTTTCACACAAGCTATCCAGAACCAGAATCGTCTGATTTGAGTCTAATGGATACAGATTACTGTTGAAAAATATCGAAACTTTTTAATCCTATAATAAGAGGTCTAATTCATTCTAGTTTTAACTTGGACTACTCTGATTACAGTAGCGATTAAAGCAAATTATAAAATTGACAATGCTATTTTTCAGATAAAATACTGGAGAACTGCAGCGAAATTTTCAAAAACTACTTATTACAATCAGGTCGTATACAGAACACTTACGGACAAAACAAATGAGGAAGAACAGAAAACACACTTTCATTCTTTATGGTACTAAAAATAATACGTTTGGTTTTGTTATCATGTTCATCAATCTTAGCAGTTTTTCTGAACTAAATGTTAGTTACACGTAGTGATAAGATCAAATCGGAAGATATCGGAAAAGAAATTCATTTATTTTGAGCACCGCTAAAGAATCGAAATGAGAACACTACCAGTGTTTCTTTTATTGCTTCTGGTCACAAGTATGTTCAGTTTTCAATCTGTTTCATTTAAGATAGTGTTACAGTTACTGAAACGGAAGATGCAAATGTAAACTTTTTCAATTTTCGAGTAAAAGTACTCGAGCAGTTCAACATGGTTCGTCGGATTTTTGCAGCCGGTGATATTGCCAAGATCTACCAACTTATAAAAAAAGCCGGAGTCTTACTTGGAGCAGACCTGCCTGATGGGTTGTTGGGCCCAGCTGCTGATATGTATCAACTGGTAAGGTTTTATTCTTCAATAATTATTGTCTAAAATTTATGCATAAGCAGAAATGGAGTCGCCGCTTGGAGCAGGTTAGTTACGAGTACATGGAAACAGTGAAGGACAAGCCCAAGGATCCTAGAAATTCAATACATTACAAGAATTACATTGGGTTCTTCTGGATTGGAAATATTCTTAATTTATTGAAAGATGCACTAGAAATCATCCCTTTTGGTAAAGTAAAAGACGCTATTAAGTCAATCTTAGAATACGTGAGCGCCCTTCAAAAACCTTTTAAAAAGTCGCTAAATTTCTTTCAGGTAGAAGTAATTGTCATACTTGTTTGGATGTTAATCACAATACCAAAAAAAGAAATTAAAGAAGGAGATAACTTCGGACCAGCCGAAGCAATTTTCGCTGAACGATATGAGATCGGGTGCTGGTCTGATCCGTGGTTTTCTGTTTGTTTCTTGGATCGGTCAGTTTCTCATTAAGTTACCGATTTTAACTGAGTTTTCAGAATTCCATTTCGTAAGCGTCCATTCAAACTGGGGCCTGCGTGCACTCTTTGCTCTACTCATTGTGAATTTTGGCAACAAATGGATAAAACTATAGAGGAAGGAGATTTGTGTGTGCCACCACAGCCTCATCAGGAGAAAATGTTAGAAGTTGTTACGGAGGCTGCCAAAAACTCAGCAATCATGAGTAATATGGGTCGTGTATGGATATTTTTATTGATTCTTATTCTAGTTTTGAGTATTCGAAAATGAACGTGTTCCGACTATTAATTGACCAATTGTAACAGGTTCATCCACAGTATAAAGTATCTCATAGAGAAACTGGTGAACATTGCTTTGTAACTTGAAGTCTCGAAGCGAAACCTAATTTTTTTCCACTTGCCGATCATTTTTTATCTTCACCCTAGCTTCGGATATGAACATTGAATGCAGCGTTTCAAGAAGGAACTAATCAGGGTTTAGCGGAATTCCGCCTTTAAGGATTTTTTTCGCTTTCCGTCTTGAGGATATCAGTTTTAAAAATTTGTTCGCCTACTCGAAATTAACTGATATTTTTATAGGGTTTTCTCGGCAAAGCTATCAGTTTTTACAAAAAAATGAAGTTTAACACAAACATACCGTAAAACCTCTAATGCTCCAGTTGAAAGGGTTTGAAGCACAATATCTTAACTTTCTTAAGAGCTATCAAAGATTTTACAACTAAAGAAATATTTTATAAATATTCAGATGTATTTTGTCCGTTGACAATGATTTGATAACTCTTTTGAGAAAGAAGATGTACCGCATTACATAAATATGCTTTGCAGGGGTCACCTTATCAGAGGTTTCACGATAACCTTTTTAGGGGCTTTTTATTACAAAATAAAACCAAAACCGTCTTCCAAAAGATGTCATTTTATTCTACCTTTCTTTTTTTGACACCTTTTTCAGTCCGCCCTTTCAAAAACCGCATTCCGCTCAACTCTGGAACGATTGTATGTATTTACTTGTCTTCCCTTCCACGTGAGTTCTTTATTCAACGACGGAAATTGAAAAAGAGTACGAGAATGAATAAAATCATGATGGAAACCTGCATAGATGCGTTTGTCGTCGCTTCAATTAACTGTTGTTTCTCGGCGATTTGTTTCGTATAAAAATCTTTTGGCGGCACACACAGATCTCCTTCTTCATATTCTCCATCTTTTTCACTCATCCAAAACTCGCATTGTCCTTGGCAGCCAAAGCAAGAAACTCCAACATCAAAAAACCACGGTTGATATTCCATTCTGAATGTAAACGTTGTAGGATCTCTTCTTATTACAAACATACTTCTTCAAAAAGCACACAGAGTATACCCAATTCGAGTGACACCCAATTTCATATCGATCTCCATACAACAGTTCTGCTGCTCCATAATACGTATTTCTTTTGAGAGGGTTCTCTACTTCAAGAGCCGAGATCATTATCCAATACACCATAAGGAATCCTTCTAACTGAAATTAGTTGGATTAAAATGTAAAACGAATCAATAAACATTAGTTTATTTAAAAAAAAGGTGATAATTTAATGATAAATCATAGGCTGTTTCATAGTTATTCTTTTGTTTTTAGGTAGTGATGTGAAGTTGAGTGTTCATAAAGGTGTAGCCAATCCGAGAAGCATAGTCTCGTTTTCAGAAAAGAAAAAAGAATGCAGATGTAACAACCAAATAGAAGAAAAAGAGGGGACTCACCGCATCCATAATATCTTTTGCTATTTTTTTGAACTCGTCAATTGGAATGACTTTTATTGCAAGTTCCAGAATTACTGTTAGGTCTCCAAACCAGTAAAATCCGACGTGGTCTTTGTAATGAATAGAAAATAGCCCACTACTATCATTTGATGGACTATTATCTGTGCTGTATTCGTAGCTAACCAGCTCTAACTGACGACTCCACACCTCAAATTTTAAAAATTTCGCTGCTTAAAATCATAAAATTTCAAACCAATTTATACATTTTTGTGGCTGGCCCAAATAGATCAAGGACTTCCTGGAAAATAAGTTTGAATTGAAATTGCGTTAAAAATTTGGATGATTTACTGTAGGTATCAAGAAGTCAAAAACTTCAACAATTTTTCTGATGTCACCAGACGCTATGAGACGTCGTGCATTGTTCAAGCTATCTAAAGTTTTTTTCCGAAATTGAAGGATGCCGTCGTTTTTTGTATTCATTTCTATAGCTGAAATCACCAACCATTTGTTTTTCACATTAGTTATTTCTACTACTCACAGAAAAACACGAAACATATCAGCACAGGTAAAACACGCATTATCTGATCTGGAGGAACGGAAAATGATTTGAAAATTGGTTTTTCTTTTGCTTTTTCTTTTCTTATCTCAGCTTCATCTGACATTATTTTTTTTGATACTATCTCCTGCGTATAATTTGGTTTACGCGAAAAAGAGCTTCCTTGTCAACGAAAGTATCAATCGAGCAATAATACAAAGCAAAAAAGACATTAAAGTAGCAGAAAGTGAATGAGCCTGAACGCAGGTGGAAGAGTTTTCCACGCGGCCCGTGTAGTCTTTCCGGGCAAGATCGTGTTTTTTCAATTAAAAAAATAAAGAAACTACAAAAAATTGTTTGAAAAAGTGAGAAAATAGAGAAATTGATCAGATATATTGTCAACACGACCGCACTGAAAATCTCTTCTACAAAGGCCTATTTTGAGACAAAGAAACGCAAAGCGTGGCATTTAGAGCAACTTTTTGAATATAGAATTGTCTGAAGTATCATAATCTGAAATAAAAAATATAACAGTTCTCATTTAACTTTCATTTCGCAAACACGTGTACCAAAAGAATTGTGACTAAGATGGCCAACGAAAACAGAATACTTGAGGCTGAAACGAAGAAGTTCGATTTCCAAAATGTTCTTCTCGGTTTTGGTGTCTTCATGCGAATAGTCGATGTAGAAGGAGCAAATGTGTTTACATAATCCGAAAGAGATTCTTTTGGTGGCTCACACAAGTCCCCTTCTTCAATATATCCATTCTCATCTTCATGGAATTCACAATAACCAGTTGTGCAGTTGGTGCACGGCATTCCTCTTTGGTAAAATTGGCCTCCATTTGTACTGCTGAAACAGAAATTGAAGCATACGTACTAAAGTGAACAACTACTTCTCCATCATGCAGACCGTATACATCATTTTTCCGTAACATCCAATTTCATAACGATGAGCGAAAAGAGCGTTTGATGCTCCAAGATCATAGGTGTTAGTTATATGTTTTTCACCTGGATAATTATACAACAACAATACAGCGGTTAATAGTAAATCTATCTGAAATATAAATTATGATTAGGTTAAATTATCAAAGACTTACTATATCCAGCAAAGGTTTCAAAACGTATTTGATTTCTTTTATGGGAATTAATTTTATAACTTCTTCTGCTAGTTTTAATATAGTTCCAGACCAAATGAAGCCTACTAAACCATCTCGATCAATTGCTGTGAATATATTTGTTATGTTAAATCCTTTTTCTTTCATATGTAGGTAAGCATGCTGCTCCAGATGTCTACTCCATTTCTGCAATACATTGTTCGTAAACAACATGAAATGGTTTTGAACAACTGACTAGTTTGTGCATATTTGCAGCAGGTCCAAACTGGAAAAGCTTTTTATCTGATTTTATAAGGTTTATCAAATCAACCATGGGACTTAACGTTCCACCGGCTATCATACTTCGTGCGCCGTTGAATGTGTCCAGGAGTTTTTTACGAAAGTGAAGCATATCACCATCGACAACTGGAAACATTAGTGTGAGATGAACGGAGTATACTTCTTACCTGAGAAAACTATGAGAAAGGGAAGCAGCCATAGAAGTTTCATAATTGTACGATAATGTAAAACCACTTACAATAACTGATTTTGAATCTTATCATCAAAATCTTTTAGTGGAAAAAAAGTACCGATAAGAATCGCGGTTCACGTTTGGAACTGATCACCAAAAAGGTATTATATTTTGCCTTTTTCAGTTGAAAATGGTCAACGTTGAGAGTGTGTCATGGTATACTAACTGTCCTAGAAAATAACTGTTTATGAGCCAAACAGACTAAAATTAGGCTCTATTTTTGTAGTTGACAACTTTTTTGTACGGGCACTCCCTAGCAAGTTACATATCGAAAAAGTAATTTATCCCTCAAATCGACCAATTCCAGTGCAAAATAGTGCGATTTTTGAGCTGTCATCTTATTTATTTATTTATTTATTTATTGAATACGATCGCAAGTATCGTGCAAGGAAGAAAAGAGGACAGAAATATCAAGAGTATAAGCATCGGTGAGGGTTAATCGGGATGTTAAATGTCTAACATAATACAAGAAAGAGCTATCGTAGTGTGATCAATTAGGAGAAGAGTGCAATGAGATAGACGGTCGGTCAGAGCTGACAGAAATGCGGCTAATTTATCAAGTAATTTATCCCTCAAATCGACCAATTCCAGTGCAAAATAGTGCGATTTTTGAGCTGTCATCTTGAAATTAGTATAACTCTATAGGGAGCGCCCGTACAAAAAAATGGCCAACTAAAAAAATGAAGGTCTACATTTGATCTATATGATCCATTAAAAATGTATTCTGTGGGACAATCAGTGTTACCGTAACACCCTCTCAAAGCTGGTCATTTTCAACTGAAAAGCGCAAAATATGATATCATTTTGGCCGGTACTGTATCAAAAGATTGTTATGATAATAATTTTTTGATTTTTGAACTTGATGTGTTATCTGTAATAATGATGCTCTTGAGAAATCGATATAGCGCCTCCTAATTTGTTTATCTCATTTTCGACAGTGCACTCATAATAACCCATCGCATTATTGTCATCAGTTGACCAGATGAAAAGAATAATATTCTAACAATGTTGAATTATTGGAACTATTTATTAAACTCTTATTTATTTATAACTTTATATTTCTAACTTCAGAACAATCCCAATGAAAAAATGACTGCAGAGAAGAAGGATCCAAAGGAAAGTAATCCATTTGCAGACGAGTGACCATACTCCAATGCACGACGTCTGTCGGCTTCTGCCTTCGTAATTGTTCTTCTAGGTTTTGGAACTCTGAATGATAAATCAGTTACTTTAAATAATTTTTTTTTCAAATTACCCTCTAACAAAATGGCACACAATGACTCCTTTCTTCTTTCCATCCTCCTTACAAACACTCATATCACATCCGAAACTGAATGTTCCATCCAATGCTTGACCAACGTCTGCTTTCTCACCGACTGTTTCCTTGTCAAAAACCAAATCGAATTGGTCTGTATAGTAGGCGGCATGCATTATACGAGCCTGTAACAGAATATGGAAATCAACATAGAATTTCTACTCAGAAAACTACCATATCATCAACTTTCTGAAAGTTATCCGCATCTTGACGATATCTTTCACGAGCCTTTGCATTCAGTTGATTAGAAGTGATCTCACTAACAAAAAATGTTTCTGTTAGATTGTGAGCAATTGTTGTTTTACGATCCTTCGGACACTCACTGGCACGTTTTTTCGCGGGAAGAAACAGAGACTCATCAAGACTCTAGAAAGAAGATTATGAGTGATTCAATAGATCAATGAAAGGAAATTACCAATCTCAACAAGCTATTCAATGGATTGGTGTGGTTGGCAGTTGCAAAACAGTCAAGTAAGTGGAAGTAGGCGATGTTGGTGACAACTGCAGAGGTCGCCGGATAACGTTTTGGCTCTTCACCAAGGCAATGGCCTGAAAATGGGTATGAGTCGTTGGAAGAGGCTTTAGAAAAAAGTTACCTGCGAGCATGAACACGTAGAATAGAAGACTGACGACGGAGACTTTGCGCAAAGTCTTCATTGTTGTTTCGGCAGGTGGGGGGAAATGGTTCGTTTCGACAAACTTGATTTGAGGACTGATTATTTTCTGGTGGGAGGAGAGAGGACGTGGCAAAACAATACGCCACGTGTTTGGAAAGTTTTATGGGACACGTCAGCAATTGTCAAAACTATTGTTTCGAAGAAAAAGGTCACGCTGATATTGTTTCAGACCATTTTTTTAAACAAACTTTCTTCGTACAGTACTATGAATTGGAAAAAGATAAAAAGTGTTTAATATTGCAATCAAAAATTCATTAACTTTGTTTACAGAGCACAAACTCTTGGGTTAATGAGCAAGGGTAATCTGTCCAAACTCCGCGAGAGAATCCAAAATCTAAACCATTGTTCACCACAGATAGAGCAAACTGGAAACATAAAAATCAGTAAATATTCAATATTTCGTTCAAACTACAAAACCCTTTTTTGTTTTATTTGAGTCTAGCTTGATCATTTTCTACTTCAACTTTTCAAATCCAATCCTCTGATACTCACCACATTACAATACTCTGAATATTGAGTTCCTTGTGCTTTATTTGGTTTTCCAGGAGCCCAGTTGGAATATGAAGATGCTCCAACCCATGCTTGATGAGCTATCGTGCTGTCGTTGTTAGTACTGAATGCCACTGAAAACATTATCTATGACGGAGATTTTACTATTTCTGTAACTAACATCTCATAGCCTCATTCATATCAGCATCTGTTATCACTGCCATTTCTCCTCCAAACGATTGACATCCAAGCTCTGCGGTACTAAAATCAGAAGTTCCTTGGACTATCTGAAATGTTGGTTATTCAAAAAGAAAGAAGACAATTACAATCTCACTCCATAACACCCTCCGTTATAACTAATCCAAAATGGATCACATTTCGGTGAGCAGTCTACTGGACCACTTGGAGCAGCCGTTGTTGTTGTTGCTTTAGTCGTTGTAGTTGGAGTTGTAGTTGTTGTGGTCGAAGTTGTGATAGTTGTTGTAGGTGTAGTAGTAGTTGTTGTAGGAGTCGTCGTTGTTGTGCTAGGTGTTGTTGTGGTTTCTGTTGTAGTGGTTGTGGTTGGAGTCGTGGTAGTTGTTGTGGGAGTAGTTGTTGTGGTTGTAGGGGTTGTTGTGGTAGTTGTAGGAGTTGTAGTCGTTGTAGTTGGTGTTGTAGTTGTTGCAGTTGTAGTTGTTGTCGAGACAGTCGTAGTCTCTGCACACGTGTAACTGGTGTCGTATTTGATGTGAGGAGCGGCTAAAAAAACTTCGTAGTGTTTCTCAAAAACAAAAACCTCAAAACTCACTAGAAGTTGGGTCGTATTTACAAGTGGGTGTCGCTGTATTAGTACCACAATCCCAAATATCATCAAACATTCCCGGCGTGTAAGCGGAATTAAGTTTAAGCAGTGTGGTTACCCAAATCGTCACACAACTCTTCTCAGGGTCTTTCGATCCCGGATATCCAGGCTGCCACCACAAATAATCAACTGGTGTTCCGTCAGTCCAAACGTACGTGGTATTGTCACACTGAATATACAAATTTCAGATTCAACAAAATGAAAAATGAAAATTACACTTCTTCTCAGCCCAACCCAATTGTCCATGTATGGTAACCAACCTCCAGAAACGTAGGTGGCTGAAATAAGTTATGGTTTGACTTAGCTGTAGGGGGCCTCACCTGCAATCCACTGTGCTTCTGCCTGACTATGTATAGAAGTCAAATGGGATCCAGACCTCTGACTGTAACACCAATCTTCCGCGGCGTACCAGGTAGTGTCAGTTGATGAAATCTTCAAAAAGTGATATAAAAGTATTATTTTTGGTGGACATACCTTATAGCACATTCCATTACCACTCCACTGTTTCCATCCAGAATCACAGGCTACGGTTGCGTCTGGAAACTTTTTATCGTCAACTCAACTCAAATAGAGAATCCAACTCACCCATAAGTACTAAATTGTTATTTGACGCATCTGATAAAGCGCCCGAATTGCTTGTATTCAAACCAAGAGTATTAACAATCGCAGCGGATAAAACTTCTGCAAAATGTTTGTTTATGAGTCATAAATTATGAATTTTTAATAATTCTCAAACTTACTATCATTCCCCGTCCCCTTGACTGCTTCCTTATTACTGTTTAAGACGCACTCTCCGAGTCGATCGAGCATGGATCAACAGACCATAGGCACACGAAAAAAGTTGACCATCTCCGATTTGCCTATAATTTTGATCAAAGATAGTATCAAGTGTTCTCAGCAAATAAGGGTACTTTTTGGCCGGGTCCATCAACTGGGTACCTAGGAAAATCAAAAAATCGATATTTTTCGAAAATTTTTCCTGAAGAAGTTAGGAATGAAATCTCAACGGGAAATTATTGTAGACACTATTTTAAGCATTTTTTGTGTTCAGAAGAAAATTCCAGCTCAACACCTTCATTGTGAAAATTTTCAAAATATATGAAATTTTTGGGTTTTTTTCATGAAATCGTTTTTATCTCGTCAGTGACACGAGAAGACGGGATTTTTTATTTTAAATTCGAAATCTACATAAAATTTGGTATTGGAAACATGCTGTCCCTACTCGTAACTCTAGACCCAAAGAAAGATTTTTGGGGAAAAATGAGAAAAACTGCGATTTCAATTTTCAAGTCCTTCCAGTAATTTATTTTTGATGTTTCAAAATAATGGTTTTTTGAAGTTTTTCATTTAATCATGCCATTTTTGTTCAGTTCCGGTACAATTTTCGATCATACCACAAAAAAATTTTCGAAAAAAATGAATTTTTTGATTTCTGAAAATTTTCTCCTGCATTGAACCATTCCGACTGAAATGTTAAGGATAGCATTATAAAACCAGGAGAATATAACTGGAATATTCTTAAGGTTTATAAAAAACTTGATTCCCACTGTCGGCTCACCTTCTACTTACGCGTTCATGATGAAATTCAGCGAAATTTTCAACTTGGGAAGTTGGTGCAACGGTACTTCATACTTGCAACGTTATTTGACAGGGAATTGCGATGAATATGACAGAAATAGTGAGAAAACTGCAAAAATTGATAGATTCAGCAAGATTTACGAAAAAAAAAACTTGAAACGTTTTTTCCTGATATCCATAAAAAGGTCTGACCATTGAACATTTATGAGTCCTAGTTTTTTAAAGCCTTTTTTGTAAATCTTGCTGAATCTATCAATTTTTGCAGTTTTCTCACTATTTCTGTCATATTCATCGCAATTCCCTGTCAAATAACGTTGCAAGTATGAAGTACCGTTGCACCAACTTCCCAAGTTGAAAATTTCGCTGAATTTCATCATGAACGCGTAAGTAGAAGGTGAGCCGACAGTGGGAATCAAGTTTTTTATAAACCTTAAGAATATTCCAGTTATATTCTCCTGATTTTATAATGCTATCCTTAACATTTCAGTCGGAATGGTTCAATGCAGGAGAAAATTTTCAGAAATCAAAAAATTCATTTTTTTCGAAAATTTTTTTGTGGTATGATCGAAAATTGTACCGGAACTGAATAAAAATGGCATGATTGAATGAAAAACTTCAAAAAACCATTATTTTGAAACATCAAAAATAAATTACTGGAAGGACTTGAAAATTGAAATCGCAGTTTTTCTCATTTTTCCCCAAAAATCTTTCTTTGGGTCTAGAGTTACGAGTAGGGACAGCATGTTTCCAATACCAAATTTTATGTAGATTTCGAATTTAAAATAAAAAATCCCGTCTTCTCGTGTCACTGACGAGATAAAAACGATTTCATGAAAAAAACCCAAAAATTTCATATATTTTGAAAATTTTCACAATGAAGGTGTTGAGCTGGAATTTTGTTCTGAACACAAAAAATGATTAAAATAGTGTCTACAATAATTTCCCGTTGAGATTTCATACCTAACTTCTTCAGGAAAAATTTTCGAAAAATATCGATTTTTTGATTTTCCTAGGTACCCAGGTGACGGACCCGGCTAAAAAGTACCCCAGTTTGCTGAGAACACTTGATACTATCATTGATAAAAATTATAGGCAAATCGGAGATGGTCAACTTTTTTCGTGTGCCTATGGGTGATCGAACGAGTCAGAGAGTGCGTCTTAAAAAGTTTTGAACAAGAACGGCTCTTGGATCCAAGTTTCCTGCAGAAACATCTCCAAAATAAATCACAATAAAGAATGTGAAGAACCGCATTGAAACGGAACAAAAAATGACCGATGTAACACCAAATAATTCATGTTTGATCTGTATATCTTCATATAGAAGAAATAGAGACGGCGGGTAATCTCTGCACTTCATTTGTTCGCACCTACCGATTTTGAATCTTTTCGGAGGGATGACAAATCACAAAAAGTTGCGAGAGTTTATCGAAACAGTCTATTTGAACCTGATCATTTGTAAATACGAAGACTCTGACAGAGGTTTAGTGGGTGCTCATAGCCTTTTTTTTGCAAAGTCCACTAATGTGACATCGACGGGGAGAGAGCAAAGTGCGAAGCTAAATGACATGCTTGATTCGACCCATTATGATTTTGTGAAGGGGTCGTTCCCTTTAGTTACTCAATCTTTATCCAATTCCTTCGATCAATGAGTCATACTAGATTTGAATGAAGCTAACATACAGTACCGGCCAAAACTATATCATCTTTTGTCTTTTTCAGAAGAAAATGTCAAACTTTGAGAGTTTTGTCATAGTAAAATTAACTGTCACACAGAACAACTTTTTATGGGAACGATTAGACTTTTTCGAGAAGCTTTGCGTGCGCGTCGCAGTTTATATTGACTTCGCCTCAAAAATACGACAAACAAACGTGAAAATCTTTAACAGTGTTTTTTTGCTCCGTGCCAACCGATGTGCGACGGAGCGCTTTTCGAAAAAACGCTGAACTTTGGTTTTTTGGGAATACTGACACGTGTAAGTTTTCTTATCTGATTAGAAAGGAAGATAAGAATATTGAGAGTTGCTCATAAATAGTACTCAGATTAAAACGACAAGTTTTCAAATATGAGACAAATCTTCATATTGTCGTTGATTTCATTGACATGGCTCGGTTAGTTTATCACATGAAAACACTTTACTTTTTAAACGTTCATCTTTTGATTTCAGGAATACCAACTGTAGATGGAAATCATTTTTTGGAGTCAGGAGATGTTGTCACAATGATAAAATCCGAGTTTCCTTTGACAAAACACGATGCACTCACTCTAGACGAATTGAATACACTCCGACGGCTTATCGCTGATGGATATATTGGAAATATACTCAAGGGTCTTGAAAAATTTATAATAGCTGCAGGAAAAGTAGTTGCATTTATCGAAGATTCAATTGAAAAAGCTTGGGATGCAATTACATTAGTATACACGAAGGTCTCTTCATTCGAAGGCTGGGGAGGTAAAATTCTACTGATTTGCAATTCCTTAACTATATAGTGTACATTTTAGAACTTGCTGTTCAAACTGGTAATATTATTATGGGTAAGTTTTAAAATTTTTTGTCGAAAAAAGGTTGCTTAACATATAGATGTCGCTTTGAGGATCGAGGATGGTGTCACTGAATTGGCAGAAGGATTTATTGGTTTGTCTGTTCTATTCATTATAAAATCATCATTTAATTTAAGATTTTGCTAGTGATGTTGGGGGTGCTATCTCTGATTTTTTCGGAAAAAGGAGACGAAGAAACAAAGACATCAATAACCCTCGTAAGCCGTTTTAAACAACAATCTTTTATCTGAATCATTAGATCGAAGATAAAATTACTAAATGTTATTATGCTAATTCCTATCACGTTTCAGTTGGTCATAGTGGAAACTCTCTCGATTTTCGATACAATACCACAAATATTCCACAAGAAGAAACTGAATTCCATATGCCAAGCAACACATTGGGACCAGCAGCTGACATGAACATTTTGGTATTAATACAATAGTTACCATATTTCGTCAATTACACCTTTACATTTTAGGTATGGAATCGTCGTTTGGCTCAATTGGCATCGATTAAACGAAATCTATTCCATGACGGGCAACGAGATACCGTTTATGAAGGGAAAAAATACAGAATGTTTAAGTTTGGTGGCTATTTGGAATATATAATTGGAAACTTTCTCGGAAAAGTTATTTCGGGGTTTTTCAAATGGGTTTGTTTATTTATTTTGAATGTTTGATGCAATTACATTTATGTCAACCTTGCAGGCAAAAGTGGCATATTATGCATGTTACCTTATTTTGAGTGGAATTGATGCTCCAATTTTCAATAAAGCTGCAATCGAAGACAGTATTCATGAGGTTTGTGTTGACGAAAGTTCAATATATTAGAAAATAATGTTTCAGGCTTTATATGCAAACAGTATGGAAGTTGGTTGTGTAGTGGCCATTCCAGATTCGTATTGTATTATTGGACCAGTGTATTTTTAAAAAGACTATCAATTTTAGCTCATCAACTTCTTTTTCCAGAAAAGACAGACATGACAATATGTTTTATGAACCGGGAAAACCTGCTTCAAAGTGTCATTACGGATCCAATTCTTCATTGTGTACTCCTCCACCCAGTTATTTCTTTGCACTTCGAGACAAATACGAAGGAAGATTGAGACCGAAAATATCGAAATTTGAGATTGTGGACGGATTCAATGCGTCGGATAATTCAACGGTAGATGAGTTTTCTGTCGAGTGGCCAGACGATGACGATGCTTCATTTGGTTTCTCTCCTTTATTCTTTGTTATTCTTTTTCTGATTTCAATTATTTTTGGATTGAACAACTAGCCAGGGCTATCGAGAATAAAATTTATTAGATTTATTATTTATTTTCTGAGAATGAACACAATGATCAGAAGTACACAAATTAACATTGGACTGAAATTCAAACTAGATGAATCAATGAACTCTTGCATTTCTTCAGATTCTTTCATTTGCGCTTCAAAATCTGATCCAGTTGCCGGTGGAACACACAAATCTCCTTCCTCGATACTTCCATCAATATTTTCACTGAATTCACAGTTGGTTGGACATTGGGTGCAAGCAACTCCCTCTTCGTAAAGTGAACCGTTGTTTACTCCTCTGAAAACAAGTATTGTTATCTAGGTAAATGACATGAATAAGTTTAACAAGGGAAGTCTTTGGAGACTCGGCTTTCATACGATCTATAAATTTGTTTATAGGTACTATCGACTACGGGGAATTCATTTCTGTCATCAAAATCGGCTAAATGTATTGCGAGCCGAGTTATGAGCTCTCAAAGTTTTCATATGGTTAAACTTTTTCACTGGAATTCCAAGTTGGCCGCATACGCCACCGCACGGTTCCATATGTATTCTCCAGCGGTCCGCCTGTGCTCGTACGTTGGAACGTTTGAGCTCAAAACTCAAAATCGGTTAGCAGAGATATTTAGCAGGTTTTGATGACAGAAATGAACTCTACGTAGTCGAAAACACCTTTGACCAAATGTATAGATCGTTTGCAAGCCGCGTCTCCAAAGACTTCCATTGTAAAAATAAATAAACGAACGCTCTCATCATGCATAATGCGAAGTCATCGAAAGCGCATCCAATCTCATATCGATGTGCAAACAATGCTTCAGAAGGCCCAATGTCTTGTTTCTTGCCTATTGGAAACTTTGTCGGATATGTTAAAATTGCCCACACAATGAAAACGAGAGTTTCAAGCTGAAATTATGTGTTTCTCACGGTTATTATCCCCAACAACAACGTACCGCACTAGAAAATTTTTTCAGGGTATCTTCAATACTTCCAAAACTCAAACCTGGCACGCCTTTCTTCTCCACCAATTTTTTCACGGCTTGAACCAAATCATATTTCCAATAAAAACCAGAGTAGCCACCATCTTTGTGATTGCCGTAGAAATTAGAAGCAGGTAGAAGACGGATGCTCTTTTTTGCCACATCCTCCAACTCGGTACTCCATTTCTTTAAAAAATGGGTTTGAAAATGCTTTTTGATATCTTCAATAAGTTACCAGTCTAAACATGTTCGCCGCAGGACCCACTGGCGGAAGTTTAATCATTCCAAGTTCAAGGATTTTCAACTGGCGGAGGGCTCCAGAAGCGAGAATTGCTCGAGCTTCGTTCAAATTTCTCATGAAAAATCGGCCACGATGATTGATAGTCACGTTTTTTTCCTGGCCGATCGATTCTGAAATTGTTCTTTTCAGACCACGAACTACTGTGGAGACCTACCAATTATCCCAAAAACTGCGATGAGTATGAGAAGTTTCAACATTTTTGTTGAGTGGAAGGATTGATAATAATTTTTTATTTCGGAAGAGCGAAGAAAAGAAATAAAATGAAGGTCACGAAAAAACTCTTTTTTTCTGAGAAAAAAAAACAAAAACAGTAACGTGACATTGTTTTCGTGGCGCTTCAAATTCAAAAAAAAGATAAATATCAGTTTGAAAAAAAGTCACTTGCCAACCGACTGCACTTCCATTGAAGTCAAAGACAAAATGAAATGTCTACAGCTGATTTTGATCTTGTCGATACTTCTACACTTTGGAAACCCCGGTATGAAGGTCCATATAAATTTATTACTGATAGTTCAATTCAGATGGACCGAACTTTTTCAAGTTTCGTCAAACAACACTAGACAATTTCAATAATGCTCGGAGATTTATAGCCGGAGGAGATATCGGAAAATTAGTTGATCTAATCAAAACTTTAATACCATTATTCAAAAAAGTTAATACCGATTTTCTTGGTCCTGCTGCAAACATGTATCAATTGGTGAAACTATATAACTCAAGTCTTCAAATGAAATATTGAGATTTTCAGAAATGGAGTCGGCAACTAGAACAAGTTGCATTCGAATACTTGAAGGAATCTAAAAAAAGTAGTAATCCAATGGCTTCAATAGAGTACAAAGATCACATCGGATTTTATTGGTTGGGAAACGTGTTCAATATACTGAGCGATGTTGTTGGATTTGCAGTGCCGGAAGGCAAGTTGAAGGAAAAATTCAAGGACTTTCTAGAAGTTGTGGGTAACCCTAAGACACAATAAATTACTTCTGATTTATTTTTCAGGTGGAAGCAATCGTTATGTTTATTTGGCTTGCTCTCGCCGCTCCAAAGTCTATTCCAATCAAGGAAGGCGCAATGTTTGGTCCAGCAGAAGCCATGTTTGGCGAACGATACGAGATAGGCTGCTTCACTGAAATTTTATATTCAGTTTGCTTTTTGAAAAGGCTAGTTGAACTACATATGTATGCTTCTCAGTCTTCAGTTATTTTCCAGACTTCCTTATCGAGAGTCCATGTTCAAATCGGGAATACCATGTACTAGTTGCCCCACCCATTGTGAGTATTGGCAAGAGAGTGATGGGACAATTACTGAGGGAGAACTATGTGTGCCTCCGAAAGAAGAACAAGTTAATTTTGTTGCATCAAATATGACATTGACGGATACAGTAGCAACTGATTCCATCACTTTCGCTTTAATGATCCCATTCATTCTTATTCTTGCGTTCCACTCTTGGAAGTAGAATTTAATAACTGCTATAATAAAGATTTTGCTAAATGTAAAAGTTGTCTCAATTATTATCAGAGAAGGTACAGCTAGCAAAAAACTTGTTAGGCATGAAAAATAATTTTTGTTAACATCGCAAAAAGTATGTTCACCACATCCGGTATATTGTAGTTTTTCGATAGAATTCAAGGACCTACGAAAAGAATACGTGACCTTTTATGACCTTTGTTTAGCCTAATTGAAGGTGGAAAAAACAAAAGAATCAGTTCGAGAGATTTTCCGGTAGATCGATCAATTCGAGAGAGAAATGAAATGGCTATCGATATCGATTATTCTTCTCATACTCGGTAAGACAGCTTAGTATCTTATTATAGCTGTTTGTGAACACTCGCGGGGTCGCTTTAAAAGCTCTTCCACCGTAATTTTAAGCTGTGCAGAACTGAAAAAAATACTGTTTTTATAAGATCGACGGTAAATGAACTTCGCTCTGATACATTTCAAAGTCTATGTGTTCTATGGTTAGCTTTCATCCTCCAACATTTTTTTCAGTCCAAGTGTCCGGCCCTGCTAAGATGAATCCATTCAATTTTCGAAAGAAAATGCTGGATCAATTCAATGGTGCTCGGCGTATTCTGGCTTCTGGGGACGTTTCCAAGCTTGCAGAGGTCCTGGCGTTGATTCCCCATTTGAAGAAACTCTTTAAAGAGGACGTTTTTGGGCCAGCGGCGGATATGTACAAAATGGTGAGCAATAAGAACAAAAATTAATTATTTTATCAACGACAAAATTGTATCTGTTTCAAACCGAGTTTTTCGAAAGTAAGAATGGATTATTCATGTTTTTAAAGCCTAAGTTATTCCATTTTCTAGTGCTACTCGTTTTCCAATTTTAAGGTTTGGAATCGACAACTAGAACAAGCTGCTTGGGAATACATGAAAGAAGGTGGACCGGATTTGAAAAAATTTGGTGGAACTCTTCATCACAAAGATTATATCGGTTTTCATTGGATGGGAGATATTTGGAAATTGGTCGAACTTGCATTCAGTGGAGTACCGATACAAGCGATCAAAGAAAAACTGCAATACTGGCTAGAATTGGTGAATCAAAATCAACGAAGTTGAACAAACATACAATATTTTTAGATTGAGAAGGTGGTAATTCTACTTTGGATGGGATTATCTATTCCACTGACGTACCCAATAGAGAAAGGAAAAGAGTTTGGAGCTGGTGAAGCTGTTTTCGCAAATCGATTTGAAATCGGTTGTTTTTCTACACTTTTGCTTTCGATTTGTTTTGTCAAAAAGTTGGAGTTTCTTGTGTTTTGTTGTTCATATAATTGTGTTATTTCAGACTTCCATATCAAACCCGAATGTTCACACCAGGAGCAGCCTGCTCGAAATGTGAAACAAGCTGTGAACTTATAAAAAACGAAGAAGGAGTAGATGAAATCGGAGAGTTGTGTGTTCCCCCAACAGGGTTTTATGCTCAACAGCAAGAAGAAATGAAAGCATTGGAAACCAGTTTCTCTTCTAGCGCTCCCATAATTTTGGTGATTGTGCTTGTCATTTTATTTGTTCTTCGTAGGCAATAGAGGGAATAATAATGATAATAATAATAAAAGTAAATTTAATGTGTTCTAAGATAATAGTTTCAAGTTTATAAGAAAAGGAATATGAAATCAAAATCTACAACAGTTCTATTCTTATCAGTTTACAAGACGTTTTCGGCAAATAGGAATGTAGGAGTATTTCCTCTACAAAACATTATCTTCTACGACGATTTCAGATATATTCATTCTTATTACAACCGTTCTAATCAGGAAGATGCAAAAATGCTCATTGGTTGATATCACTCGTTTCAACTCGATTAACTAGTTGAATAACAATTTACTGTCACAGGCCCTGTCGACAGGTAAAGTGCGCTTCAACCGTATGCGGATGGACCAGGTTTCTGGTCCGTAACTGATCCGTTACGGCTATTTTCACGACTGGCCAGTCGCGTACGGTCCGTTTCCGAAAATCGCGAACGGATAGAATACGGCTCTGTACTTTTGCGCAGAAACGCAATTGTCTCGCACGCGGATGGTATACGGATTCGCGTACGGATCCGTTACCGATGGCTGAGGTCTGAGGGACTAAAGACTGCACCCTCTTCCATCTATGTTTTTCTTGCTGAATTATTTATTTTTCTTGTTTGTTTTCTAATTTTGAGCTTTTTTCATTCGCGACAGTTCAAAATCTTGCTTTAAAAAATTTTACTCGCATGAGGATTGCATCGGAAGCCGTCGATACATTTGACTTTCCATGAAATTATCCTAAATTTATTACTTTTCAGAAAATGATTAACGGCGACAGAAGGAAAATATGGGCGTTCGGGCCTCCGCCAGCAGCATAAAACGACTATCAATGGAAGTAAGTATCGCCAATACAAAAGAATACAAATTTTTTCAAATTTTTTCAGAATTTCGGCAGTTAACGAGGGAAATGGTGCAGAGTTCGAATGGAACAATACGGTGAAAGGAGCTACAAAATTGTACCGTACTCTCAATATTCCGATTTCAGGGGTACAAGAACGGTCAAATCAGAAGTCATCCGTCGTCTCCGTCCCTGATTCGAACCTATTTTTGTGAACCTAATATCCCAATTTTATGTGATTATTATGTATTTATTTGTGTATTAATTATGTATTTATGTATTAAATGTTATCTTTTTCAGAATAAACAAAATAAAACATCCATTTTGTATAGTTTGACTGGAAAAACCGGGGTTTTGTAGTAAATGAGAACAAAAATAGAAGGGAGGAAGCGCTCGCCGTTACATTCAAACCGTTCGCGATCCGATCCGTTACTGATCGCATACGGACCCACATATGATTCCTATGCGGACCGCGCGCGACTTGCGGTGCATCCGTAACGGGTCGTTCGCGACTCACCTGTGTCTCTTCTCTTTTTTCCTCGCGTTCTCTTTCGACTGAGATAACATATTGCTCTCGGCTCTGCGGGGCATAAACAACCACGCGGCCGGCCGAGAGTCCCTTCCCTCGTTACATTTAGTTTGATACTTCATTGGTTGGGGAAAAGGACTGCAGGTCCTTCTCGTCCTTCTTCTTCCTATACCGGATAATAAAATATTGCAATCTATATCTGAATGTACCTAAAACAGATAGAAATGATAAAAGTACAGAGCTCCTTTTACACTACATTTTGGAAAAAACTTGCATTCATCGATTAAATTGTGATCATTGATGGTTTTCATTGCATGTAGCCCAAGAGATGCGTTCAAAGCATGTGAAATTTGGTAACAGTTTGAATTAAAAACTTTTGTACTGGCATTTTTGTGTTGCCTCTCACTATTACTAAAATATAATCATGTACATTCGAAGAACACAACATCAAAATAAGAACCTTTTTTCTACCTTCCTATCATCAATTTTTTTTTCATTGAGTGCGATTGCAAGTATTGTTAAAATTGTTCTACATAGGCATTCAAAACATCCCCGTTGCGCATTGGCAACGCTGTATGCGATACCCGTGGTAGTTTTCGAAATTCCTGGACCATTTATTTAAAACATGAATATTTATTTCCACCCTGGTGTCACCGATTTTTGACAAACTCTTTCTTACAACCTTTCGTGCGAAAACATCAACCCTATGGCCCGATGAAGGAGCAAGATCTCCAAATTTCTTATATTACTTTGTTTATTATTGTTATTGAATAATTACATTGAACCATTACAAGTAGAAATGCATCAGTCCGATAGTGCTACTGATTAAAAAAATCTTGAAGTTGTTACTAGTTTCTGATACGGTCAAGCTTTCTTTTTTGACCTCCAACGATGTTGTTGAGTTTGAGTCCTCTAGAGGGGCTTCACACAAATCGCCCTCTGTTATTATTCCATTATTATCTTCCGCAAATTCACAGTGGGTAGTGCAGTTAGAGCAAGGAATTCCAGGTTGGTACAGATATCCTCCATTTCGAGATCTGTGGGAAGTTGCTTTGAATAAGCGAATTAAGAAAACAGTTCCTTACGGTTCCATGAAGCATACAGCATAAGTAAGTTTTGCGTAGCATCCGATTTCATATCTGTGAGCGAAGAGTACTTCGGTGGCACCCAAATTTACTCCGATAGGATTTAGTGGCTGTTCACCAGGATAGTTGACCATCAGAAGTAGAGCAGTGAGAAATTTGTCGAGCTGAATCAGTTACTAAAATATGGTAAGTTTTAGAACAAGCTTACGATATTGAGAACAGGCTTCAATATGAGTTCAACCGCTTGGACAGGAATGCCTTTGACAATAGTTTTGATCAATTCCATTAAGAGGCCTTTCCATTGAAATCCGGCGAATCCTTTGTGAGAGACCGAGTTGAACGGTTCGATATCTAGCAAATGTCTACCCTTCCCGTATTCATATGCCACATGTTCGAGTTTTGGACTCCATCTCTGTAAGTATGATGCAAAAATACAATATGTCGTAAGTAACTCGATGTGTTTTATTACAGCCCGTTGAGAAGTAATTTTAATTGCTAGATGAGTAAGTATGTACGAACTTTTTTATTTTAGATCCTAGTAACACTCCATTAGTAGTTCTCACCAATTTATGCATATTAGCAGCAGGACCAAATTCGGGAACTTTGAGATTGACATTAACTCCAGTTATATCAATAAGCTTTTTCCCGATTCCGTTTATTACATCAATGAGGGTCTTCAAAGATCCGGATGCCAACAATCGCCTCGCACCATTGAAAGTGTTCAAAGTATCAGACTTATATTTGAAGAGACCTTTGGCATCGATGCCTGTAACATCATGAGCTCAGTTAGTAACATCATGAGAACAGTGCGGCATCTGTGCTTGTACAAAACTTACCGATAGCAATTACTAGGAGTAAAAGCCAAAAACACTTCATCCCGTAGGTTGGTATATTTTGGAATGTTGAAAGCCGGATTTAAATTCTCGATCGATAAAAAAAGTCGGAAACAGGGTTATTTCAGGTTCAACACGTCTCGTTTTTTTTTCATTTATTGATGAATCGCTTTGTATTTTTTTCGTGACCGCTATTTTTTTTCCGTGTTGCCATATTTTTGAAATAAATGAAAATTAATATAAAAAATCAGTACTTGTTTCAGTCAGAGACAATCTTTCCTCGACAAAATGGGAGCTGTGGTCATCATCGTTTTTATTATATTATGTTGTAAGTCCTATCTAATACAGTCAATAATTACAGGCGAAATCTTTACATTAAGCCTGCGCGTAGACTAGAAGACGTTTAGATGAGAATAACAGCACAAACGTACAGTACACATACGTCATAAATTCGAGTTATTTCCAAAAAACACGCCTATCGCTTAAAAGTTTATTTGTATAATTCTGCCCTTGTCGTGATTAGATGGGTTGAATTGTCAGGAAAAATTTTGGATGAAAACCGCAAAAGAGGCTCCCACTATAGTTTAGAAAATGAAATCTGTTTGTGAGACGATTCCGCATGGACCGTGTTTCCACGTGAATTTCTTCTCTTTTTTCAGGGATCATTTGTGTAAAATGGATTGAACGGCTTTTTTTTTTCATTCTAATCTAGTGCAGAATAGTTTTAGCTTCTATTAACCGAGCATTTAAATTACAACCGCCCCCACCTCAAATAAGAGAGTATCGGCGAGAGACGCAGAGTTTTTTCTGGCGCGAAACAGATTTTCACAATTTTTGATTTATTTTCACAAGTTTTTATAATTTTCTTTGCCAAGTTCCGAGAGAAAATTATGAAAAATAGATAAAAAATGTTGAAAATCTGTTTCGCGGCACAACAAAACTCTGCGTCTCTCGCCGATACTCTCTCGTTTGCGGTGGGGCACAGTAAGAAAGGGTGGGCTGCTAATATAAACAGGTAACTTCTGGCAAAAACCTCCTATCAATTGGTTAAAGCTTAAAGAAAAGTGGGCTGATAAATTCAAAGATAAAGTTAGTTCTCCTCCAGCACTACTTATACTCGCTCAATCTCTAAAACTTTTCTCCTTTTCTAAGTCATTAAAAAGTAAAAAAGGTTCGGCTTCTTTTTAACGAACTCCTTAGTTTGCTGCTTGTTCTTGCTCAAAAATCCTAGGAAGCATGTCCACACTAGTTTTCAAGCGTCTCTCTTGGATATTTTTAATTTTTTCGCACAAAAATGTCACTGTAGTTTACACTTTTATCTTGTTTTCTGATTCTCTTTTACATTTTCTATGAAGAAATTTTATTCTTAACATTCATTCTCAAAAAAAAACTTCCGAGAAATTTTTGGAAAAACTTTTCCCCGACATTTCCGAAATTTTATAGATTTTCATGATGATGAAAAAGGAATTTGTGCAGAATCAAACTAAATTGCTGCAAAACCAACGTAAACGGTGCCAAAACGTCACACCTGAGTCAAAATTTACAAAATGTTTAGTTTTTACTACATTTTTGACCATGAAAAATTTGAAAACTGGGTTTCCGAAATTTCCGGAATTCCGAATTTTTTAGTTCCGCACATCCATGTGACAGCCCTCCCAAAGATTCAGGTGATCAACGTTGTGTCCCACCATTCACCGTCTTCATTGAATACTTTTAAAAAAAGTTGATATTGAAAAACCAGTTTCACTGGAAAAGCGCCGAAGCCAATTGAAACCCCTGAGAAATGCTTTCAAAGCAGTAAAAATCAACATTAAAACGTTTTTTTTTTCTCAACGTTCATAATTCTTGTTTTTCAGCCACTAAATGTGCAACAGCGGGGGATCTGAATGAGTACTTAGGAAAAGTGAATACGACTCAACCTCTGTTTTCAATGTCAGATGCGGATCTTGCAATGCTTGATGAGTTGAACACAATGCGTGGCCTTATCGCTGACGGCTTTTTCGACGACATATTCAGGAATATAGCTCAGTTAATGTTTAAAGGTGTCACCATGCTGTTGAGAGCGGGCGAGCAGCTCTTTGTAAAGGGATTGGAAGCTCTTGCAGGCTGGGGAATGGAAACATACGCTGCTGGAAAAAAAGTTTTTGAATGGGGAGGTAAGTTTGGTTTTCAAAAGTGCCTCAACCAGTTGGTATGTATCTCCTAATAGATTTCTATCACAATATTTTTAGAATACTGTCTTCAAAATTTTCTTTTCTTTTTGTCGAATTAGCGTACCACTAAGGTCAGAAACCGGCAATAAAAAGCCACCACCAGAACATTTTAAAACAAATAACTGCAATTTTTTGGGAACAAATATTGTTTTCAAGAACAATTTTTCAGCTAAACTTGTGAACAGCGGAGCAGCAATGAATGGTGAGCTTTTTGTGCCTGACAGAACATTTTTTACAGCTGTGTTTCATTTTCAGAAATCTCGAAAGGATACAACAGTGAGTCAATCTATCTTTCACTCTTCGAATAGAAACAACTATTGGTAAACTTGGTTGACCACATAATCACAGTGAAAGACAAACGAAATAATGCCAGCTAGACGCCACCCAGCTAAAAATAGACGAAGTTTTTAAGGAGATTTTTTCAGCGTTTAAAAAGGCCGGAGACAGCTTTGTTAATGTCCTGGGGGCTGGTTTGTTCATCGTTTTAGAAAACACGAACAGAAAAATTTTAGGTTTAAAACCTAAATTACCAACACCTATGATGGGAAGAAGAAAACGATTTCTGGATGCCATGCCTCTGGTCAATCTTGCTAAGGGTTTTATTGATGCTATTAAGAAGCCAGAAAATGTGTTTGGAAAAGCAAGCAATATGAACATGCTGGTGAGTAACGCTTCCACGTGCTTCCATTTTATGAACCAACCCACTTCAAGTTCAAGCACGCATCAAATCTGTTAAGTCTTTTGATAATAATGAAAAGTCATTGAATTATTGGGAATCGGATATATGTTTTACTTTTATATGTTTCGCCTGTCTATCGACCATCAATAAAAACAAATTAGTCTGCTCCAGCTATCAAAATGACTAATTTCAGACTTGGAATCGTAGATTATCACAATTAGCTATGACTGAGAAGGCGAATATTGAAAAGAATGACATAAAAAGAATAGAATATAAAGGGAAAATATATAGAATTAACAAGTATGGAACACTTGCCACTTACTTCATCAGCCATGCATTGGGCGGATTCATTGCGGACATGTTTCAAGCTGTTAGTTATAGATTATAATATGCACACTACTTTAACACTTCCAGATAAGAGTTGGATATCTGGCATGCAAGTTGTGGTTTTCAAAAGTCAAGATTCCTTCTCCCCATGAGAATACAACTATTGGTGACACGCACGAGGTAACGCGCTAACGATGCTAATAAGCACACACATGCGTATCAACTAAAGTATATTTTTAGATGCTTTTTGCTGATCGTACGGAAGTCGGATGTTTTTTCACTTGGCCAGACACGATTTGCATCATTGGACCTTTGTGAGTTTCTTAGAACTTTTAACGTCATTATGAATAACGGTAGGAAAACCCGCGTTTCACGAAATTGTGACCCTTTGCAATGAAATAATTCTTTGATGATTGCCAAAATTTAGAAGGGCTCCTATAGAAAGTAAACTTTTTTTTCAAAAATCCAAAAATACAGACAACGATTATTATGTATCCCAAAATGTGTTTAAAAACAAGAAAACAGATGAATGAAGCCACATAAAAATGTTCAGAAATGCCACTATTGGATATTTATACGAAAAAGGAGACACTTGCTCTGCCTGTAAATACGGATGTACTAATAATTTATGCAATCCATCTCCTGATTATTTCTATGCAATGCGTGAGAAATACCAGAAACATCTCAACCCGAAAATCGAAAAGTTTGAAGTAGTGGAAGGTTTCGATGGACAACCACCTGTCTTGGGAAAGAATTTCATGATTGATTCTGCCAACTACTCGAATATTCTTATGATCTCAATCCTCATGGTTTCCTTGTTTCTTCTTCTCCGTAATAAGTTTTAATCATCATTTCATAATACATAGAGAGAACTGATATAATGAAAACTGGTAAAAATAATAAATAAGAATAATATTTAAGTTTTGAATAAAGTGTTTAAAAAATGAAGCATCACTATAGATTGAGTTCAACAAATGGATGTCACCACAACAATCGAGATTTTCTTGAATAAAACATATCTAGAACACCGAAAAACCATAAATTCGGTCAACTTTGGTCAGTTGATCCTTCGGTACTTAGCCATGATTTATGCGCAGTTTACCTTTTACTTCATAAAAATGAGAGGAGATTATGTTTGGTCTATCGCTCTACGTAGTTTTGCATTTGGTACTTTGACACAAAAAATGAAAAATTCGTTGATTTACTTCCTTTTTCTATACTATTCGTTAAGTTTCGTTTTAGGTGGAAAAGAAAAAATTGGTGAGACAACGACGTAGTTTTTATGCTTAATTGATGATTTTTTGAAGACCATCTTGGCGCACGTCAACAATTATTCTCAAATTTTGTGTCCAAAAACAGAGAGTTATTGAAAAAAGGAGATGGATCTGACGAACGATATCTATTCAAATTCATGAATCAAAACTCTCTGATACCACCGGAAACTTCGAAACCTTCTGGACTTCAGGATGTCTCTCAAAATGGTCCCGTAATTCTATCAGATGCGATTGGAACTGCAAAATGTGCATCCGGATGGATTAGATGGGAAGGAAATGGATGTTGCTATAAAGAGATGGGATCTCCAATGCTTTCTTGGTACGCTTCGGAGGATTGGTGTTGGAGTCAAAGGGCAGGCGCGCATTTGACGTCGATTCATAGTCAGGCGGAAGCAGTTTGGTTGAACTGTGAGTTTTTTTGAACCATCATTCTATTATCTTAATTTCAGATCAGTACAAACTTTGGTGGTCAAAAATGGACGATTGGATTGGGTTGAGAAGAAATGTGAGTTTTCCCCATACTCCAGAATCTAGCGCTCGAAACGGGGCGTCCCTCTTTTTTGCGGGAATTTTGGAAAATTGTCAGTTTTTGTCGGAGAATTGTGAAACTTTCACAGAATCTGAAAACATAGCTGGGGACGCGATTCCTAAAGTTTCAAAAATATACGTTCATTTTCAACCGTTTTATGACAATCCGGAACGCGCGGGACGGGGACGCGAGACGTTCCAACTCGTCCCATTTCGAGCGCTAACAGAATCCAAAAGAAACGTTTTCCAGTGTGACAATACAGACTGGGAATGGACAGACGGAACACCTGTGGATTTCCTTTGGTGGCAACCGGGATACCCGATTTATGGAGGAATTGAGGACAGTTGTACTGCGGTGAGTATATTAATGAATGCCAGATTGGAATTATTATCGAAATAAAAAAGTTCCGACATTTTTTCCTCGTCGGTGTTTGCGGACTCAAGCCAAAATTATCAAATTTTGGCTTGAGTCCGCAAACACCGAGGGGGAAAAAATGTCGGAACTTTTTTGTTGCGACAATAACAACAGTTTTAGTTATGGGATTCATCAGTTTTACGTGGAATGTATGGATTCCTTCCTGGACAATTCGACGATGGAAGATCGTGTACTGGAAGTGTAGCATGGGCTGTGTGCAAGTACGATCCAAATACATGTAAGATAATTCAAATATAACAAAAAAGAATTTCACTCAAATTTTAGCAATTATCGGACAAAAGTATGTCAAAAGCGTTTGTACTACTACTTCAACTACAACCACCACATCAACAACGACAACGACAACTCCCACGACAACAACAACGGTTTGTTAAATAAACACAGGCCACATCACTATTATTTAGACGTTTTAGACGCCAACAACTACGACAACCACCCCCACAACAACAACAACGACTCCAACAACGACTACTACAACACCTACAACTACTACCGTAACCACTACAACAGAAACCACTACAACTCCAACAACAACAACCACAACGCCCACCACAACAACAACACCAACTACAACCACAGAGACGACTACTACCACAACTCCGACTACAACAACAACAACACCAACAACTACAACTACAACTCCAACTACAACGACTACAACTCCTACAACCACTACCACAACTCCGACCACAACAACAACAACACCAACAACTGCAACTACTACAACACCTACTACAACCACTGAGACAACTACTACCACAACGCCCACCACAACAACTACACCAACAACTACAACTACAACTCCAACTACAACTACCACAATTCCGACCACAACAACCACAACACCAACAACTACAACTACTACCACAACAACTACATCAACAACTACAACAACAACTCCAACTACAACTGCTACAACATCAACTACAACCACTACAACTCCTACCACAACAACTAAAGCAACAACAACAACAACTGTTGCTCCAAGTGGACCAGTAGACTGCTCACCGAAATGTGATTCATTTTGGATTAGTTATAAGGGAGGGTGTTATGGGGTGAGATTGTAATTGTCTTCTTTTTCAAAAACCCAATATTTCAGATAGTCCAAGGAACTTCAGATTTCAGTACCGCAGAGCTTGGATGCCAAGCATTTGGGGGAGAGATGGCAGTGATAACAGATGCTGATATGAATGAGGCTATGAGATGTTAGTTAGAGAAATTGATCTCCGTCATAGATAATGTTTTCAGTGGCATTTAGTACTAACAACGACAGTACGATAGCTCATCAAGCATGGGTTGGAGCATCTTCATATTCCAACTGGGCTCCTGGAAAACCAAATAAAGCACAAGGAACCCAATATTCAGAGTATTGTAATGTGGTGAGTATCAGAGAATTCGATTTGAAAAGTTGAAGTATTCAAAGATCAAACTAGACTTAATATCGGATGTTCTGTTTTCAGTTTGCTCTATCTGTTGTGAACAATGGTTTGGATTTTGGATTCTCTCGCGGAGTTTGGACAGATTATCCGTGTTCATTGACACAGGAGTTTGTGCTCTGTAAACAAAGTTAATGAATTTTTAACTGCATTATTAACATTTCTAGCATTTCCAGTTCATAAACAAGTTCGAAACGTTTGAAAAGACAAAATGTTTAGAAAGTTGTCTTTAGATTAAAGTATACGCAACTGGTTCTGGAGAAGAATCTGGATTTTGTAATGTGGAACTACTGTCGGAAGTCTCCAAATATTCAGAATAGTTTTCAGATGAGTCTATCCCTACTCATGTTCAGTGAGATTTTTCATAGATCTAACAATAAAGATGAATAAAAATGAATGAATCTGTTTGTTTTCCGACAAAAACAACTATTTTTTTTAATTCTGACTTTTGATCGAATCAGTTCATGCATTTTAGTTTATAAGATTCTCAAAACTACCCAAAATCTTTAAATTAAAACAACATAAAGTGAAACTTTGATTTCGGAAACACTTATAGCCAAAATATGTAACCTGAAGTATCTCGCATCTGTACCGATGGAAAGGATTATGACAGATTGAAGTTCAATTCGCCTGCATTATTTCTTTCCTTTTTTCAATTTTTGGTTTCGTTACATTGAAATCGCACGTTCAGAAATGCATTTGTTATTAAATTTATCAAATATGGCTACTCTGTTCGTTTTTGTTGTATTCTTCTCAATAATGGAAAACGTAAATGCAAAAGCGATTGGTTTGTAACAAAAATCTCGAAATCATTTCTATTCTTGCTTTCAGATAACCTAGAAGCCCGGAAGGAGTTGGCAGGGAACTTTTTGAAAGATAATCAAAATTTGTACAGAGGAGCTGAAGATGAAAGTGAGTTAAACTATTGGTTTTTCCCAGCTGAACCTATTTTTGCAGGATGGATGTTCAAGTTTCTCAACCAAAATTCATTGATTCCCCCCGAAACGAAATCTTCATCACTCTCGGATTCCTCGTCAGCCAACCTTGTTGTTTTATCTGATGCCGTTGGAACAGCTGCTTGTGCATCCGGATGGAAAAGATATACTGTAAATGGGATGTGTTACAAAGAGTCTACAGCTAGTATGAGTTGGTATGCCGCGGAGGATTGGTGTTGGAGTCAGAGGGCTGGTGCGCATTTGGCGTCGATCCATACTCAAGCAGAGGCGCAGTGGTTAAATTGTATGTGAACTTTACTGTTTGGAATGGCTCAGACAAAATAATTTAAGCACAATACAAACTATGGTATGCACCAATGGATGACTGGATTGGTTTGAAAAAAGAGGTGAGCTAGATATAAAAATATTCAGAAAAGGAACTATTTTTTTAGTGTGATATGACAGCTTACTACTGGACAGACGGTACTCCGGTCGATTTTCAGTGGTGGCAGCCTGGATATCCTCAAGCGCAATATGCTGAACAAAGTTGTACTACAGTGAGTTATTTGATAAATATTTTTTTTTAAACAAAATTGTTCTCAGATTTGGAATACCGCCTTGTTGTTTCTGGTATCTGGATATACTCCAGGACAGTTTGATGACATGAAAGAGTGTGGAATGGCGACTGGTTCATATGCACTTTGCAAGTATGACCCCAATACATGTAAGTAATTAGCGAAAATTATATATTTTAAAAAATATGTTTAGCCATTGTGGGAACTAAGTACACACCCAAAGTTTGCACAAGTACTACAAGTACTACATCGACTACAACAACAACTACTCCGACAACAACTACGAAGACTACAACAACGCCTACCACTACTACGACAACACCCACGACAACAACAACGGTTCGTCAAATAAAAACAGGCCAAATCACTATTAACAATGTTTAGACGCCAACAACTACGACAACCACCCCCACAACAACAACAACGACTCCAACAACGACTACTACAACACCTACAACTACTACCGTAACCACTACAACAGAAACCACTACAACTCCAACTACAACTACCACAACTCCTACAACTACTACTGAGACGACTACGACAACGACACCTACAACGACTACAACTCCAACTACAACGACTACAACACCTACAACTACGACAACGACTCCGACCACAACAACAACAACACCAACAACTACAACTACAACTCCAACTACAACCACTACAACTCCGACCACAACAACGACAACACCAACAACTACAACTACAACTCCAACTACAACGACTACATCAACAACCACAACACCTACAACTACGACAACGACCCCTACGACCACAACAACAACTCCCACGACGACTACAACAGAAACCACTACAACTACTACAACTCCAACCACAACAACAACAACACCTACCACAACTACTGAGACTACTACGGCAACGACGACGACACCTACAACAACTACGACAACTCCAACCACAACAACAACATCACCTACAACGACTACCACAACTCCGACCACAACTACTGTAACCACTACAACAACGACTCCCTCCACAACTCCAACGACTACAACCACAACACCTACCACAACTACGACAACTCCAACCACGACAACTACAACACCAACAACTACAACAACAACCACCACAACACCTACCACAACAACAACCAAGGTTAGAACAGAAACAAGCAAAAAAACTTGTTACCCCTAGTAAAATTCCAGCTCACGACCACTACAACAGTTTCAACTACTACTTCGAAAACAACTTCCAAAGCAACAACTCCTTTTGACACGTCTAAATGCGCCAACAATTGTCCAACTGGATGGGTGTCTTACAATGGTCTTTGTTATGCTGTAAGCTTTCTAAAAAAGAGTTTTTTCCGAAATGGGTAGATCTCAATGGTTATTACAAATAGTTTAAATCTGAATTGTGCTTTTCAGAAAATCAAAGGACCCGCTAAATCCTCCGACTTCAATACAGAGTGTGTGCGGTTAGGAGGTCAAATGGCGGAGGTTTCTGGAAGTGGTGTCAACGAGGCACTAAGATGTATAAGTTCTATAGATTTAATGTTTTGCTAAGTTTGATTTTTACAGTAGCCTTCAGCACTAACACAGCTAGTACCACTCTTGAAGAAGCATGGATGAATCCATCAGGCGGATTCACAAATATGGCACCTGGTTATTCCGCTGCGACTGGATCGTGTTATACGGTAACTTTTGAATAATTTTTATGGTGATCTGATAAAAATTTGAAATTGCAGATAGTTCTGAGTCAATCTGACAATGGAGTGTATACACAACGCGGATTGTGGAGGACTCAACTTTGTACCAGTTTGAAAGAATTCGGAATCTGTCAAAAAGCTTCATAAATCATGTTGTTAACTACTGAACTATAATTTGATAAATAAATTCATATTTTCCATTTCATTTTTATGTGGAATCTTACGAATTGAAAAAAATTATCGGGAAGAACATTTTTTCTACTTACCTGATTAATTGAGTATCAAAGAAAGGGTCTGATGATAGAATAATAATATTATCACGGGGTCTGACGGTGAGTACTGAAAGTTAACGCCGTTCGCTGAGATCAGCAAAAACTTTAGCGCGAAATTCAAAATAAAATTTTATTAAAACTGATCTTGAAAAGACACACGACGGTCGAAAAACTGCCCAAAAATGAGGGAAAACTGGCATAAATCGGCTCAAAAAGTGTCGATTAAGCTGTGTATCGAAATGTCACAGTAAAAGGTCGAATTGAAAATATATCATTTTGAATATGCCGCCAATGTCTAGCTCGAATTTCGCGTCTAAATTGTGAAAACCAAGTAGATCAAAAATTGAATTCTACTGCCGGGCGACAAACCTGTGAAGAGTAAATATAGTGGTTACTGTGGCTTCAAAAATCTTTTAAAACCAAAGATTTCGAACAAATTTACAAATCATAGAAAAATTGTGTACTCTAACGTACTTCCTGTTTGCAAACGGATAATCACAGATTGATCATTCACATGTTTCATTCAGAATATTAACGGGAGGTCCTCTACAGTGTCCATTCTGTAGTTTTAAAAATGAGTGGGTTGGTGGAGATTTTCTGTATACTTTGGTTGGTTAATGGTTTGTCTTCTTTGTCGGAAAAAACAGGACGAAAAGCTGTTTTATCTAAATTTCTTAAAGATAATCAGAAGGAACTGCGAGATGCAAAAGATGACGGTGAGCTAACTTTTTTTAAATCTGTTATATTGTAATACCAGTAATAGAGGCGCACCTAGCAGTGTCTGTTCGCAGCGGTATATCTCGGTTTCCAAAAGAAATTTCAAAAAGCAGCTAACTTCACAGAATATAGCTTAATATTCATAGCACATTTCTTCAGTTGAAACAATTTCCATATCTTTAAATGCAGCCGCAATAGGATGCTCCAAACTTTTACAATCGGGCGCGCCTCTATTACAGGGATTTTTCATTTGCAGAAGTTATAAACAATGCTCTCAAATCGCAATTCATTGGTTCCTCCCAACTGTCATCTGACTTGTCTTATGCATACCTTGTAGTCTTATCTGATTCTGTCGGTACGGCTGCATGTGCTTCGGGATGGACTAGATATTCTGGAACAGGAATGTGCTACAAACTATCAGAATATGATATGAGTTGGTATAAATCAGAAGAGTATTGTTGGAATCAAAGAGCAGGTGCTCATTTGGCATCAATTCACAGTGAAGCGGAAAGCAGATGGTTAAATGGTAATGGTTGATGTCTCATTACATTACAGACCATTTTTTCAGCGCAATTCCGAGATAAATATGGACAGATGGATGCATGGATTGGATTGAGAAGAGATGTGAGACATTACTTTATTCATAAATTGTTATATATTTTCAGTGTGACAATGTGACTTATGTGTGGACTGATAAATCACCAACAGATTTCTTGTGGTGGCAACCCGAGTATCCAAGATCAGAGTTCGCTGAGTTCAGTTGTGTAACGGTGAGTCAAATTATGGTTGAATAACTCAGACACAAGTATAGATTATAGCTATGGGAACAATCATTCCTACTGGACGTTGATGGCTACGTTCCTGGACAGTATGATGATATGAAAGAGTGCTCCAGTTCAGGAGGATCTGTGGCTCTTTGTAAATATGATCCCAATACATGTAAGTAGAGATTTCTATTCTGATAAGCAAGATGAAGTTTTCAGCCATAATTGGTGAAAAATATGTGAAGAAAACATGTAGCCTCCTCCCGGAGACAACATCCACTACCACTTCCACTACTTCAACCACAACTACCACAACAACTACGACTACACCAACTACAACTGCAAGTTTTTATAGGCTTCTGAAAATTTGAACTTTCCTACAGACCACAACTCCAACAACGAGTACTACCGCACCTACTACAACCACCGTAACCACTACAACTCCCACCACAACAACTACAACTCCAACTACAACTACTACAACTACACCAACAACAACGACTCCAACAACGACTACAACAATTCCTACCACAACAACAAAAGCAACAACAACAACCGCTGCTCCAAGTGGCCCTGTAGACTGTTCTCCAAAATGTGATCCATTTTGGATTAGTTATAAGGGAGGGTGTTATGGGGTGAGATTGTAATTGTCTTCTTTTTTGAATAACCAAAATTTTAGTTAGTTCAAGGAACATCAGATTTCAGTACCGCAGAGCTGGGATGCCAAGCATTTGGGGGAGAGATGGCAGTGATAACAGATGCTGATATGAATGAGGCTATGAGATGTTAGTTAGAGATATTGATCTCCGTCATAGATAATATTTGCAGTGGCATTCAGTACTAACAACGACAGTACGATAGCTCATCAAGCATGGGTTGGAGCATCTTCATATTCCAACTGGGCTCCTGGAAAACCAAATAAAGCACAAGGAACCCAATATTCAGAGTATTGTAATGTGGTGAGTGAGGATTCGATTTGAAAAGTTGAAGTAGAAATTAATCAAGCTAGACTCAAATAAAACAAAAAAAGAGTTTTGTAGTTTGAACGACATATTGAATATTTACTGATTTTTATGTTTTCAGTTTGCTCTATCTGTTGTAAACAATGGTTTGGATTTTGGATTTTCTCGTGGAGTTTGGACAGATTACCCTTGCGCATTAACACAAGAGTTTGTACTTTGTAAACAAAATTGATAGTGGAAAATTCGAATGAATATTTTTTAATCATCTTCAATAGACTGTCCAAGTGAAAAGGCTACGATGAGTATGTAACCAGCAAGAAGAATCGTGAACGATAAAGTTACTAAAACAAGATAGTTGTAAAGGAGAAGCAAAACACCAGGTATTTCGAGATAGAAAACATTGTAGAATGTTCTGAAAAAATGATAAATAGCTCCAAATATTCTCCGATTTCTACTTACAGTAGCCAGGTGATAGCCATCAGTAGGATTACAATGGGCAAGCAGTGCAATCTGTCCTTCTTGTACTCGAAATACGATAACGTTCCAATGAAAATGAGAAGAGAACTAGTGAATAATGTTAGGAAGTCATTTTGAAAAAATGATGAAATAAGGAAGAATGTATTGAAGGTAGTTAACGTGTAGAAGACTATCGTGGAATTATCTGAAATTTGAATGCGGATAATAAATAATCTAACCCAGAATAAGAAAAATACACTTACCTGAATTATAACTATTCATTGTAAAATTGAAATATGTTTCACAATAGTTGTTGCTAAAAAAGAAAAATTCTTATCAGTGCGATGCAAATGAAGAGAGAAAGGTCGCGACAGCACACTCTAAACCTTTCACATGTTGTGTTCGGAAAACCAAATCATAAATCACATTTATTATACCCGTCACAAATATATGCATCACTTTTTATTAGTTATCAAGTTAGGAGAGAGTTCAGTGTTCTCCTTCGAGCAAATGTTCAAACCATCCCAATCCAAATATCAGCGCGAATCCAACAATGAATCCTGCGATTTGAAGAATACTCGTCACCATCCAATGATCAGCCATCAGAGCGTCATGTTTTAAATGTGACAGCTGAAAAGCAGAGAATTGATCTTTCTTGGATCAAAAAAAGTGTCCGACTAACCATATCGACCCAAGCGACATACAAAAACATTCCAGCTGTAATAGCCAATAGAATAGTCTCAATTTCCTCATCTTTTCCCAGTGAAATCGCGATGAACAACCCAATATATGCGGTCAGAGCAGATATCAAGTTAAGAATAAGAGCAGTGACCATCGAAAGTCCCGAATCAATCAACACAGCGAGATCTCCGATTTCATGAGGAAGTTCGTGGCAGACTACGGCGATTGTTGTTATGAAGCCAAGCTTCAGAGAGACCATGAACGATGCACCGATTGCTATTCCATCAACCAGATTGTGGAGTCCGTCGCCAAAAAGAATGATGAGAGCTCGCGGCTTAAAACAATGGAGTTTTTAGATAGTTTTTACAGTACTGACCACTTGCAGTTTTTGTTGAAAATTGTCAAGTTTTTGAATGTGACACGATATCACTGTTAGTCTCACAATATCTATTGTTTATGGAGTGTATAGATCACAAGTAGTGCTTCATTTTTGTAGTTGACAACTTTTTTGGACGGGCACATCCTAAGAAGTTACGTCAATGTAAAAAACTCAAAAATCTCCCCTTATAGCATTGAAATTGCGATAAATTTTTTTGTTGATTGATAACTTCTTAGGATGTGCCCGTACAAAAAAGTTGTCAACTACAAAAATGAAGCTCTACTTGTGATCTATACACTACATAAACAATTGATATTGTGATACAATCAGGGGGATCGTCTCACGCTCAAAATGTTGAACATTTTCAACTAAAAACTGCAAACGTTTTCACTTTTAACTTTTCGAAAAACTCACTTTCAGTCCACAAATCTCTCCAGCGTCATCATCATCCTCTCTTAAACTAATCAACTCGTGTCCTCCCTGCTCTCTGGGTTTCTCCAATTCCACACTATTTCTTCTCTTCTCTTTCGTGTCTCCTCCGTTATTATTATCCTCAACTACGCTCGAATTCGATAACGACGATTTGACTTCAGAAGACGGCGAGTTTGCAACAAACGATTTGGTTGACGGGGCACAATAGTGGAGATGAGTTTTCCGGTAGAGCATGAAGAATTCGACAAAGTACAGGAAGTAGATAGATAGTACAATGACAGAGAGACGGAGTAGATTTCGACGGGATGATGTGACTGTGTACCACTGAAATTATAAGGTTTTCAGGGGTATCGCTCAATAGTGAAACTCACAAACACTTCATTATCATCGTCTGCATCATGATCATGATGATGATGACTATGACCATGTGTCACATTTTCATGGGAAGAGTTATCGTGGTGTTCATGAGCATGTCCATGGCTATGACTATGAACTCCAAGAACCTGAAATGATTTTGAGGGGCCGAACAAAAACCTCCCGAATTTGAACTGTCCTGATCAAAATTGGTACGAACCAGAACTGACAAAGATATAAGGTTTTGATTGAGGCAGTTTTCAGCAGGGTAGTTTTTAGAAGGTAATTAAAATGAAAAGAATTTACCTGTGGAATAATGTGAAGTATCGCATCAGAACTGAGTGTAGATATAGCCATTGCTAGAAAAAAATGGAGCCACCTGAAATATCAACGGACATGTTCAAATTATCACAGATAAAATCACCAACCTATTCTTTGAATCCTTTGTCATCAACGGTCCCAAACATGCTCCTCCTAACGAGAGTAGAGAAACTACCGTAACAGAAATAACTCCATATAGAATGACATAAAATGTTTCAGGTGAATCAGAAGACATTTTCAATTAGTTTCTTAGTAATATCTGTAAAAAAGAGAAATTTTAGTGAAATGGAAAACCTGTATTTCAAAAAAGAAGACAAATTTAGAATAGGACTGTCCTAAAATTGTACTTTATCAACTACATTTCGAGTGTAAACTTGGAGAGAATGGCAAATTGAAAAACGGAAGTCGAATGGACTGTTCTCCTTCTCTTCAAATAAAAGTGGACAGTATACCAAGACGCAGATGTCCAAAGGAAATATAACGAAAGCTAAAGAAGGAGAAAGAGATGGAGACGGAAAAGAAGCAGAATGGATATCAAATATCAGAGGAGAAGGAAAGGCGAAGAAATCGGACTTTATCCGGTTTTCGAAGGGAAACTTGGATATTGGCAGCGCATGATTTTTGATGGGAAAAAAGGAACGGATTTTGCCGTTTTTCTAGGTATTCTCTAATTTTTTCGGATATTTCTTCAAGTGGTACTCGAAATAAGAGTAATGAAAACAACTTGTTGAAACAGTGCTCTTCAAAAAACTGTTGTTTTTCGAAAATATTTTCAAAAATCGAACTGTAATTGACATCTTACTATCCTAAACTTGTTTCCTGCTATAAACTCACCGAAATTACGTTTGTAACTGCACAAGAAATCAGAGAAACGATCACCAAGTCAAATAAAAAAAAAGAGAAATGAAGAAGGAAGCGTCCATTAAAAGGGAAATATTGGGGAGAACACAAGAAAGGGAGTGAGTCACGTTTGTAATAAAAACATTGACAAGAGAATGGTTTCATTTGAATATGGATCTGTCATGAATGGGTCTAGACGGGTATTGTATGCAATTGTCAATTCGTAGTTTCGAAAAATTTTTCATGGAGCAGTTACGGTATGTTTGAGAAATTAAATTAAATGTTTTATTCGAAAAAATCCACCAAATCATCCAAAAAGGTTTTATGTAGAACAATATAATATTCGCTGTTGCTGAAATATCTTATTTTTCTTTATTCTTTTTACTCCAGATTAAACCTTTTTAACACTTGGTGCAAAAACAAACATCTAATAAAAATTCATAGTTCTGCAGCTCAATTGAACTCACCACACGTTGGTATATCATCCCAAACACGAATAAGCCCCGTTTCTTGTTCTGGGTGTTTCAGAAACCGTCTTTTTATTTCACGTACGGAATTACAACTTTCAGAAGATTTTGATATCGAATCAGGGCTGGGCAAATTATTTGACCAAGTTTTCAGCTCACCGGGTCCGCACAACCTTGTTCCTTGAATTTGGTCACCCAGGATAAGAATTAGTAATTTAAAACAGCCGAGAAAGTTTTCAATAGATTGGTCAACTTTCACCAAAGATTTCAAACATTCAAAACAAGAATTCAAATAATTTGCCCAGCCCTGATCTGAACAGTTGCATTCCTCCAGTGAGAACACATGCCACATGTATCTGAAATTTGAGAATTGTACTCAAATGAGATGTTTAGACAGTGACACCTGGTATACGCAGTTGAAGGTACTAGGAAATCTGTTTAAAAAGTTGTAGACCTACAAATTTCGTATTTTGAGAGTAGATCAAAAATTTTCTTGGAGCTCTTTTCTGAAGACTGTGCTCTTAGATGTAAACAAGGGTTGTGACACATCACCGTCTTACCTTATCAGTATTTCATCTGTTACTGTATTTGTGGTGTGAATCAACTAAATGAAAAAAAGCTTTACTAGTGTACCGTACCCCAGTCTACGTAGAAGAACTGCAAAGAAATTTTTGATCTACTCACATGAAACAAAAATTTTGAGAAAACTGCAGGTCTACAACTTTATTATTTTAATTTTTAGCGTAGAGCTCTTACTATTAGTCAGGAATAAGACAATTTTAGTTTTAGAACTATTCTGAGTGCATTATCCACATATTCAATGCAAAAATCGTGGTTTCAGATATTATTTCAGGTTGAAATGACAATTTTTCAGCTTCAATTTCGTGAATTTCTATCAAATGTTTGAATTCTCAATGAGAATTCTCAATGGAATTTCTCAACTGTATTAAAGAAATTACAGCTCAAAACATGCTCCAGAATTTTTTACACATTTCTAATAAACGGATGTCTAATTTTTCTCATTAGTTTTTGAGAAATCGATCAAAGTTTACACATTGCAGTTCTCAAACATTCTAGGCTACAACCCAGGTTATCTTTGAGTTTCCTCTGTTGGCTGAACCCTTGTAATGATCATTTGATCTTTCCACTGCTGCCCAATCAACAACACAGACCAAACTAAACAAAATCTTTCGAAATGTTCGTGATTGTTACGTATATTGTTAGTTTCCCATAGTTCTACGCAGTACCATCCTCATCCCTTTTCGTAACAACTCCAATTCTTCCAAAACTTTTCATGACGCCCCATCATTCGATGACGCGTGCTTCAAAAGTAGTTCATCTATCTTCCATCTTCCATCATTTCTCAAAGTAACCGATACTCTTCTCGATCGACGCCTCCACTTCCCCTAATTATTTCGTCACCATTTCGGGACCCTCTTGAAAACGGGCGGTCCGATGGAAATGTGATAGGTGGGCGTGTCCCCAGCTGCCCCGAGATATATCTTTTGGTGGTGCCGGAAAGATTTCATCCATTCTCACTTTCAAGCGCCCAGGCGACTACTATTCAAGTGGTTGCGTGAGTGCTGATTCTACCCAAAGCAGCTCAAAAGATGATGATGAACTACTCGATTCTTATTCTGCTTTTCGGTAAGTCTCTATAATTTTTGTGATACAGTAATTTGTTAGATCTATTTCGATAGATCTAGTTAATTCAATATCAGATATTCTCTTTCTTTTTATTTTTTGAAGCTCAAAATCTCTCCTCTCTGCATTTTCTGATCTTCTATATTTAAAGATTCAATTGAGTCAGACGGAGATAAGGAAATGGATAGAATTACTAGAGACTAGCTCATTTGATCTTTTGTTTTCTTAGTTATCTTGAGGAAAATTTTATTGTTTTAATTCAATTAGGGAAATGGCACTGTCACTTTAGCAGAGGACCATGGTTTTGAAATTTTTACCGAATTCAGAGATATTGATTTTGAGTTTTAAAACATTATACCTATAAATAAGCCTACATATCTAAAACACACAGCGAAGGTCGATGCGTAAGTTTTTGAGTGTTATCTTTTTTGAAGGGACGAAATCTTTTGTTTCTGAAATCCACGTCATTCGAGCCTTATTTTGAATTGTTGCGTGCTTCTCACTCTTTCTGAAAATTGCTACCCTTCCCCATCTCTTTCTCCGAATTCCGTGCTCCCTTTTAGTGTTTTTGTCTCGATATGAAAAATTGATGAATAGAAAATCCATGAATCACTTCTCATATCTTCCCATAATCTATAATTTTCCAGCGTTCTGTTCGATTGTCGCCGCCTCGCCGTTGTGGTTCGATGAAGAGGAGCCGATGAATTTGAGAGCGTTCCGTGTGATGCCAAATCAATGTGAGAATTCAGTTCAGAAGAACATGACAAAAACAATTCTGGATTTTGAGAATAATAGAAAAACATGACATATGTTGAAGAGGGGACATAGGAGGGATGCCGCAAAGAAAAAGAAAACATTCAAAAAGTTTGGATACTTCCTTGATAAATCTGAAAACATTATCAAAAATTCATAGCTTGACTCATTTTCTTCATTTATCAACCCATGTGAATTAAAAAAGATATTATTGCAGTGGACTCGATTGACGCCTCCAGGAGACTTCTGAAACGTGGCAGTAGCATGTTCAACAAACGACGCGGACGAGAACTTTTCGGTGAGTGGAAACATTTTTTAATCACTGAACAAATAAGGGTTTGCCAGCAAAAAAGGTGCTAGAATGTTCGCGAATAGGAAATTCGAGAAAGATCAGATTTCCAAAAATGAAAAAGGTCGTGAAGAAATGGAGAGAGATCACGGTTACATTTTATACAGCGCATTTTTGAGAAAGGACCTTTCCCATAGGGAAGAAATCGAAAATCAGTAGAACTTTTGAACTTTTTGAGTTAATTTTTTAATTTTTCAGGAAAACGATCTCTCCCAATCGAGTATGCAGATGACTCCGCAATCTACGAGAACCGATTCAGACGACGTGCCAATGAACTCTTCGGTTAACTTCTTCTTCTAATTTCTCGCTCTCTCTCTGAAACTATTTTTGTGTGTGTGTGTCTAATTATTTATCTTCTTTTTATTATATTTTTTTCAAAACTTCCAAACGATCACTTCAACTACTCTAACCTTGCGATGCGGCGAAACGAATCAATTTATTCAATCTCTTGACTCTTCTTACTATTGTTTTTTGAATGAATAAATCAACTTGTGAATATTGATTAACATTCCAAAAAATACGTTTTCCGCGAGTTTACAAGTAGATTTATCGGAAAATTTTTGGTATAATTTACCGGACGGTTCCGGCAGTTCACACTGTTTACGACTGTTGGATTAAGATCTAAATGCAGATAAGATTGGCGTAGACCGGTTAAGGCGACTCCATTGAGTTCTGTTCAACATCTAGAGGAAACCACTTTTTCTGAAATCTATTATTTCCAGACCCATTCAACTGTTTCTATATTTAGAACATATCATATTTCTGTACAATTTAGAACGATTCATAAATAGAAACAAAATTTTTTGAAATCTGAGAAATGAACGTCACTCTTTCTCAAAATAGAGCCTTTGGCTCTATTAAACTGGTTAAAAGCAACTCCAAATTTTAAAAATGCTGACGACAACCATCTCATTTTATTTACAACACACACATCGCTCTGAAAATCTCTTTATCTCCCTCCCTCCTTCGCCTACAAAAAGGGCTAAAAATGAAAGTGAAAATATGCGAAAGGAAGTGAAGAAGTGAACATTACGTAATGGATATTCCACGAAGCATGGGTACAAAAATAGAATGTAGATCAAATAGATTCAGACGGTCATACAAAAACTAGCCCCCTTCGGTCATCAGAAGGAAGCGGGTGAAGGAGAAAAAAAGAGATGTTAGTTCTAGTCCATTTGGGAGACATTGGGGACAGGAAGGAAGCGGGGGCGGGTGAATAGAGGACAGTCAAAAAACGAGAGGACAAGAAGCTGTTGGCATCTGTTGAGGGTGAAGACGTTGGAGAAGACAACAAGATCATCTGGTAATGCTGCTGCAACGACTACTTATTATTGCTGTACTTGTTGCGCTTTATGGGTAAGATCTTGTTGTTGAATTCCTATTTTGAGAACTCTGAATGGAGTATTCTGCTTTCTTTTAAAATTTTCCGTATTTGAAACTTGGAAAGAACAGTTTTACATAGAAATCTCAATTAAGGTAGACAGAACCACATAGATATCCGGTTTTTTAAAGAATTTCAAAAGTCAAACTTGAATTGTGGAAGAGTAACTTTAAGACTTCTATTCATAATTAAAATGATTTTGTAGGAACTTAAAGATTTCAACATTGCCTAAATTTGCTTTCGAAGATACCGTATACCGTTAATCCTTTTGTTTGTAGAATTTTTCCATTTTCCAAGTTTTGAAAAGTAAAACAGAACGTTCGTTCTTGACTTCACCTCTGTAACATCTCCCCCGTCTATCCCTATTACCAATACACAAAATAGAATCAAGTGTCCCTTCCCCCTCCCCGGTTTCTCTTTATTCTGTATGTTTACTCCAGTGTGATAACATTAAGCTGCATGAAGTCGCCCATGCAGCTTCATGGCTGTTAATGTTAATCACTGTCAGAATGAGAATGCTGATTAAAAGACATCATAAAGATGTTAGGGAAGAGATAGGGTAAATAGTAATTTGATATTATATATCTGTTTATTGGCGGTTTCTGGTGATCCTGTTGATCCAGAACGTTTTCGGTTCCCTTCTTTGAGTCTGTCTTAGAACCAATTTTATCAGATAGAGGTACTAAAGAGAAATGTTTAGTAATCTGAAAAATAATTTCTCAGAATTTAGGTATTACATGTTATTTTAGCCAGAGTTATGCACTAGATGTCTAAAATTGACCGAAACCGGGCAAACGCGGACCGGCGCGTAACTTGCTTGAAATATGAAGTTATGATCTGAAAATAATATAAAAATGTAGATCTCGACTCACTGACCTAGACTAGGGGTCGGAAAAAAATGCCAAAAAGCGCGAAAATAGTCAAAAATCCATTCTAGCCCGGACCGCAGCACATTAACAACTAGCCATCCGGCCCGTAGTTGGTCAGTGACATAGCCCCCGCCGAGATCTACTTTTTGGCATATTTTTCAGCTCATAATATTTAGTTTTAAGCGAGTTACGGTCGGCTTGCAAACATGTTTTGAAGGATTCGACGTTTCACTTTCTCACTGAAATTGTTGCAGTCTGAGTTGAAATGCCCCCAAAATGTTCTTCTAGTTTGGTAGTGTTCCTAAACACCTTTAGTCAAACAAATAATTTCACGTAACACATAGTTTCGATTCCGTTTTTGCAACATTACAAATCCTCCGTCATGTCTAGCTGACTGAGATTACATTTTCCGATTTTTCATCCTCCTCTCCTCATCCTCCTCCTATAACCCTCCTCTTTTCCAAATACATCTGTCTCCACCTAAACTACATAGACAGTCCTTTATATTCTTCTATTGAGAAAATCTTTGCTAATTTAAAGATCAAAAACTGGCGATCTATGTAGAGATGAGGAGATGTGTGAGATACAAACATTTGAATGTTCCTTTCAAGTGTAAAAAATGGAAAAACGAAGGTTGTTTGTTTACAACGGTTCTTCTTCTTCTTCTCCTATTTCTTCTTTTTCGTTTTCTATTTTTTACAAAAAAGAAGAGAGATAGATGAATAAAAGATTAGAACCGATGAATTCAGATAGAGTTTGAGACAATATGACAATATTTCAGCTCCTCCTCCGCCCTCTACCGATCCAAAGATGTCTTCTCTTGTTTTATCCTCCACAGTAATGAATTCTTGGAGAAGTCTGGAAATGTTCTCATTGAAAACATTGATGACGTCAATGAGTGCCTTCGGAAGTGTATTCAAGCTCCAATGAACCACAAGATCAAGTGTAAAACTGTGATGTACAATGTGAACACTCAGAATTGTGTGCTCTCAAAATATGCGAGACATGAAAGAAATATCAAGTTAGTCTAGAATCTACATCCAGTACCGTGCAGTAAAATATACAGTTGAAAATGTCCAACTTTAAGAGTGGGTCATAGTAATACTGATTGTTCCATCAACTAGATTGTTAATGAGTATTACAAAGTAGAGCTTCATTTTTGTAGTTGACAACTTTTTAGAATGAGCTTTCCCTAGAGAGTTATGGTCATTTTAAGACGACAGCTCAAAGCTCGCACTATTTTGCACTGAAATTGGTTAATTTGAGGGAGAAATTACTTTGTCGATATATAACTTGGTAGGAAGTGACAGTAAAGAAAAGTTGTCAACTACAAAAATGAAGCTCTTCTTTTGGTATGTACATAATTAGTTAAAAAATCTACTTGATGAGGCAATCAGACTCACCATGACACATTTTCAAAGTTGGACAGTTTCAACTGAAAACGGCCAAAGTTTACAATCTTTGGCCGGTACTGTAATCTATAATTTGAAACGATTCACATCAAAAAATTCTCAGAAAATCAAAGGGTCTCCAAATAGATCTCTACGAAAACCGATGTGCAACCACTGAAAATGAGACAGTCCGTTTGGCAGTGTTCACAGAGCAAACTAGAACAACAGCAGCACCGGTTAAAACAGTTGCAGTCATAGGGAATGTTATTTTGACTCCAATGAATGCTACAACTACAAATGCTCCAATTATTACCACTCAGCAAGCTGTTCCGACAACTAATGAGTTGAGGTGAGTCAGCATTGGCTGATCATTTTTGAGAGATTGAATTTCAGAAGAGTTCATGCTGTCAAACAATTCCCGCTAGATCAGAAAAATGGAAACGTCATCTTCAGTGTGAGTATTTTTATTAAAAGGGTCTTGATAAACCATCTGAAAATCCCTAAATTCAGAAAACTGTCTACGCAGACCAACCGTCTCCTCAACTACTCCCACAAAGACTCACTGACAAGAGGAATCGGGTAACTTTTCTTTTCTTTAGTTTTCCGAAAGTCTCTAACTCTTTACTTTCCAGAACGCAAAGGTATTTATATCACCCCGCCCACTCGTGGATTCCACGTCCACAGTTGTCTCATCCCCCACTTATCAACAACAACAACTTCAGTTCGACGTGGCAAGAGAGAGAAGACAGAGAAGTGAGAGACCGCCCGTCGTTGAGAATTTGGGTGAGTCTATCTTCTGAGTCATTCAGATAAATTAATGTTATAGCCGCTTGCTTCATCAAAACTCCCAATCGGATTCTCTACAAGTTTGAGGAATCAAGAATTGGTGGAGTGACATTGGAGACATGTATGAGACAGTGCACACACAATGCTCTCAATTTCTACTGCGCTTCAATCAATTACAGTTTCGGATTGAAAGTGAGTAGTCCTCAAAAGTGAGTTTTAGATGTTTCTCATTTCAAGGTTTGCACTCTAAACGGAGGAAACTTGCATCTCAATGGCGGGGAGACTCTCGTCGCTTCCAGAGACTACGACTACTTTGAGAACACCTGTCAGCCACGTGGCACCACTACCACAGGTAGGTCAACACAGATTTCTCGGAGCCCCCAAAAATATTGTTAGAATCTTCAATCGGTGGATCTGGAACGAAGAAAGAGTGTTATCGGTTGTATAACAACTCGATCTACAACTCTTTTGACGCTACTATCGTTGGAGGATTGCAAGATCTCGGTGAGTCATCCTTAAAAGTTAATCATCAACTTAATCAAATATTTCATCTAATTTCCAGAGAGTTGTGAATCCGAATGCTCCTGGTCTCACATCCGTCGTCGTGAGAAGTGCCTCGGAGTCAACTGGATTCCAACAACACGTGGATGCATGTTATTCCACAAACAAATTGATTTCAATATCCTCCAACCGTCTTTCAAGGCACAGTTCCTTGCGAACACTTGTACATGTGAGTAGAATCAGTTTAGATCTTTCGAATATTTTGTTTTCAGATACCACAGATCAGTCGTCCAGCAGATCTTCTTCATCTTCATCAAAATCCGGTTCTGATCCTGATTATTATGATCCCAACCACTAATTTATTCGAGACGATTCCTTTTTTATAAAAATGAAAAAAAGAAAATTACTTTTGTTGCTCGACCTCTAACCCTCCCTTTTGTATTCCCATGACGTATTGGTCCCGTCTGATTATGACTAATCTACTTTTTTTCATATTGTTTGTACAGTAGCTTTATCTTTCAATGTTTTCTTGGTGGTTTTGGAAATGGATTTATTTATTGTTACTTGAATGAAGTTTCATAGATTATATTACTATCGTACAGTTTTGTTTTCAAGGAAGTACAGTACCGATCAAAAGATGATAGACTTTGGCCGTTTTAGTAGAAATTGTCCAACTTTGAGAGTGTGTCATGGCTATTCTGATTGCCCCATCGAGGAGATTTTCTATGAGTTATACAGACCGAGAGTAGAACTCCATTTTCGTTGTTGACAACTTTTTTGATCGGGCACTTCCTACAAAGTTATATATCGACAAAGTAATTTCTCCCTCAAGTTGACCAATTTCAGTGAAAAATAGTGCGAGTTTTGAGCTGTCGTCTTAAAACTACCATAACTCTCCAGGGACCGCCCGTACAAAAAAGTTGTCAACCACAAAAATCGAGCTCTTCTTTCAATCTGTTTGATTAATTAAAAGTCTACTTGATGGAACAATCAGAATTACCATGACACACTCTTAAAGTTGAGAGTTATCCACAAAAACTGCAAGTATCGCATTCTTTATGGTCAGTACTGTATTTCTGGAAATTATCCAACTCATTTGGTACTCGCTGAATGTCTATTCCATTCATGTCCCAGTCAAATGTACTCTGCTCAACAAGTGCATAACTCAACTCATTTCCATTCTTTCCTATTCTTCTCTTTCTCTTCCTGCGTTTCCATTACTCTCTCTCTATTCCCTCTGTTTCTTTATTCCTGCGTCTTCTGTCCTTTTGGAATCTCTCTTCTCAATCGAAAATGTATTCTCTTTCTTGTTTTCACTTTTGTTTCAATGAACTCTTCACAGAGCGAAGTTTCCATTTGTACAGCTTTAGTTCTTAGAACTTCCCCTTTTCACTTTTTCCACACCAATTACACGAATCTTCAAGATCTTTTTCCCAAAGGGTCCAAAGAATATCGATGATCCGATATCTAACATCACGTTCACTGATCCCCTCCTACTATAGTCTACAACACATTTTGATCGCTCTCTGAGTAATCACTCGAGTGCTCTGTGAGCATTAAAACAAGAGAAGAGAGATTGCAAGACGCTGAGAAACAGAGACTTCCCGAGAGTATTTATAAAAATACTCAAGTTTTCGGGCGGTTTTCAGATTTACTTCCTTTGCGTTAATTTTTTATTTAAAACTTTAATTTTTTTCACCGACAGAGCGCATTTGCATAGCTTCCAAATTTTCAAATTTTAAGATATTAAATGCACTGTCTTTGCGCTTTGCGAAGCTCACTATGCTCTCAACTACCCACTTCCACTTATCGAATGCTTCTTCAATCGAAGTCAGCGACTCATGTTTTAAGACGAGATTTGACAGCAAGAGTGAAGAATCTGAAATTAAATGATAATGTAAATAAGTTATTTTAGTTTATTTCTGAATATTTCCGATTTTCAGATAAAACGAGTCGATCGTCGAAACGCAGCGTATCTCCTTCGACACACCACATGGAAAGATTTGGTGGAATTGTACGAAATCGCGAAACCGTTTAGAAAATGGATTATTTGTAAGTGAGGTGTCTTCTCACGAATTTCTGTTTTTAAATATTTCAAATTATTTTCAGTGGGCACCAGTTTCATGGTGGTTTCCAGTGGAATCTTTCTAATTATCCCTCGAATACTGGGAAAACTAATCGATCAATTCGATAGTGATACTAGAAAATCTGAAGAGGAAATAACTATGAAGATTGCAAAGTTTTTCAAGGAGCAACCGATGGCACTGGTTGGATTGTTAGCTGTTGGTGCACTGGCGACGGCTGCAAAGGTGTATTGCTTGCAGATTGCAGGTAAGGATTTCTATCGAAAAATAGTTTCGATCTGTTTAAATTTGGCAGGAAATGAATCGTTTTGACACGAATTGTGCTAAGTTTTCAATTTTTCCATTCGATTGAAAACTTAGCACAATCCGTGTCAAAAGGGTTCATTTTCAACCAAAATTAGACAGATCGAAGCAATTTTTCAAACTCTCATTGAAAAATAATTTAAATTTATATATTTTCTGCTCCAGGAGTGAATATTGTTGGAAGTCTCCGTAAAGCAGTCTACAGTTCGATTATCCGACAAGACATGACATTCTTCGATAAGAATATGGTTGGAGAAATCGGTTCCCGTCATGCTGCCGATACAGTCATCGTCGGTTACTCTGTCTCATCATCACTTCGTGCCGGAGTACGAGCGGTACTTGTTGGAGTGGGATCTGTTGGAATGATGTTAATGACTTCCGTTGAATTATCGACAGTTTCTTTCTTAACCGCCCCGATTGTGATTGGAATATTCAAAATGTTCGGAAGGGTGCAACAACAGTGTACGTGGCAATTGCAGGAGGTGGCAGCAGATGTTAATCAGGTATGATTTGGCTTGTTACCGCTGATTCCCAATATGTAATCCATATTCGCAGAACGGTTCATTGAACCGAGATAAATGCGATTTAAGTCATTTCCAGTGCAAAAATTGTATTTTTCAAGAGACTTCGGAATCTCTGTGTTAAGAAGTACTTAGGCCGAGTTACGTCTGGAATATTCCATAGTAGCACTTCCTGTTCACAAATTTCAGACAGCTATCGAACGAATGGCCAATATGAAGACAGTGAGAATGTTGAGTGCTGAAGAACAATCGATTAGTGAATACATTAAGAAAGGAGAGCTAGTTCTGGATATCTCTAAGACTGAGGCGTTGGCGAAAGGAAGTTTAATTGGATCGGTATGTTGAGAAAGTCTCTGATCCCTTATGATAAAATGACAACATTTGCAGTTCCAATTCACCGGATATTCTGCATTCTCCTCAATCCTATTCTATGGAAGTCATTTGATCAACACGGGACATATTACTTATGGAGAGCTCTCCTCGTTCTGTCTATATGCTGTTCTAGCTGCAGCAAGTCTCTCAAATATCTCCGGTTTCTATAATGAAGTGATGAAAGGTCTCGGCGCTTCATCTCGCCTGCTGGAATTGAAGAATTCTCAACCAGTGATGAATTTGACGACTGGAATTCGAAAGACTGACATCCAGGAGGCAATTCGATTTGAGAATGTGTCATTTGCCTATGCTGGACGAAAGAAGACACTGGAAAATATATCTTTTGATATTCCACGTGGCAAGATTACAGCAGTCATCGGACCATCGGGAAGTGGAAAATCATCGATTGCGAGTCTAATGTTGAGACTATATGATCCAGCAGATGGACGGATTACTGTAGATGGTGTTGATCTACGTGATATAAATGCAACTGCTTGGAGACATGCGATTGGAACTGTCGGACAAGAACCCGTCCTTTTTACTTGTTCGATTCGAGAGAATATTCTGATGGGAGCAGAATTTCCGGATAGAATCAGTCAATTCCAGCTGGAGGAGGCTGCACAATTGGCGAATGCGCTGGATTTTATTCAAGGATTTGAGAATGGTTTTGAGACGATGGTGGGTTGGCTGAAAATAGTTTTTTTAAGATTCTAATATTATTTACAGGTCGGCGAACACGGATGCAAGTTGAGCGGTGGTCAAAAGCAACGAATCGCAATCGCCCGCGCTCTAATCTCTAAACCAAAAATTATGATCCTTGACGAAGCGACAAGTGCCCTAGATGCCACGTCAGACTACTTGATCCGAATGACTTTGGATAATTTGTTGAAAAATCACAACCTGACAGTGCTAGTCGTGGCGCATAGACTTGCCACAATGCAACAAGCCGATCAAGTCGTTTATGTGAATCGTGGTCGAATCGAGGGTCAAGGCACTTTTGATGACATGATGAAAATTCAGAATTCGATTGTCGAGCAGGAAGCAAGACGACGTGGAATTCCAATGAATGAGCAAATGAGTCGAGTGAATACACCGACGGCTTATGGGACTTCTTTGAAATTTTGAGAGAATTTTGGAATAAATTGTTAGAAATCTGATCTGTTCTATTGCAAAAGTCGGTGTCAACCCGAAAACAATCAATAAAATTAACAATAATTGAGAACTAATTTACAAAACTTTTTCACTTCTTCTGAAGAAGATCATCACTTCGCCATCGTAATCGCTGCCAACACAAAAAGCGAGGATCCGACGATGAAGGAGAGCTCTCGATAACTGGGAAATTGATCCAACTCGAAATCCACGTGGTTTTTGTATTTTTGAGTGGCGGCGGTGACGAGGGATTGCACGTCTTCTGCAGATGCTTCCAGATAGAATCGAACGTCCGGAGGGCGGGAGAACTTGTCAGGTGTTGTGTGGACCTGAAAATGGAGAAAAATTTGGAGTTTAGAAGAGGGCAGTCTGAAATAATCGAGTTGTTCGAACATTTTCCGGATTTTTGAAAATCTTCCTACATTTTCACATTATTTTCATTATTTCTACGATTTTCTTGACAAAACACTCTCTTCTTGTGCATTTCAACTCACCAAATCCACGAAATTCTTCTTCATTTGTTGCTCTTTGGCTGAATGTAAATAAACGTTGGCCGTTTCGAAATGTGGTTGAAAAACGATTGATTTTACATCACCAGTAGCCAAATACTTCTCTTCAAACTCTTCCCATGAAATCGGTGGAAGCTTTTCGTTGAGATTTCGGTGCTCACTTCGACGTCTGCATAAAAATATTTTTAATTTATTCAAGTTTTCAAGAAATAACCGACTTATAAAGCAAAATTCCGTGTGTTGAAATCCAAATAAACATGAGACATCCTCCGAGAGCATAGGCACGTCGTACTTTTGCTAAAAACTGATTAGATTATTTTTTCAGGCTCTTTTTCAGAGATCTAACCTTTATCGACTTTCTCTTGGAATGCTTTCACTTTGGCTGGGTCGATTTGCTGAGAATTCTGAGAATTGAAGCGTACGGGTGTCCATCGTTTCAAATTCGGTATTGTTCGGAAGAAAATTCGTGAGAACATGCTGGAAATTGAGTGTGGATTTGATGAAAAAGATGATGAAGAAAACGAAAAATAAAATAAAATACAGTAAGATTTAAAGGCGCATGCATTGAAATTTTGAATGTGGCTTCACAACGGAGGTTCGTGTAATTCTCGTGGAGAAAATTAATTAATTCAATTTCACAATTTCAGAGCCATTTTCTTAAAGTTATAGCTCGAAACTATTAAAAATGACAATAAAATAAATAGAACGAAGGCATCACAAATAAATAAACCCACCGTGCGCTAGAGCGCGTTTGCATCGCGCACCGCACAACCGATTTTTCTCTCCGCCTTCGTTAACTCCTCCTTTCTTCTGATATAATATAATCAAAAAATATTTTTACAGGGTAATCATGCTAGCTGGTGGTCAAGCACTTCGTCATCTATCCACTGCATCACATAATCAGACGTAAATTTGATTTATTGATTTTTAAATCTATTTTTCTGTATTTCAGTGTTTGTGGTCCAGCAGTCAAGCTTCTTCTGATTCATTATGGTCTGGAAAGCAGGAAAATTGAAGGAAGTGGACCAAAAAACAAGAATATTCTGAAAAGTGATGTTATGAAAATTGTGGAAGCCGAAAAGTTGAAGCCAGTGACCAATCAAGTACATGCGCCGAAAGAAACACATATTGAGAAGAAATCTATTGAAAAAGTGTGATTTTTGTTTTAAAAATTCAAAAAAAGAGAGAAAATTCATTAAAAATAAGTGAATTTTCAGAAATCAGACATTTTCGGTGCCAACAATCGCAGTCTTCGTCATCATCAAGACATCCCTCTGTCGAATATCCGATCCGTTATTGCAAAACGATTGACCGCTTCTAAAGTGAGTTTAGAACTATCGATTACTGAAATAACAACGTTTTCAGCAACAAATTCCACACGAATACCAAGGAGTCGACGTGCGAATCGATGATATTCTGGAGTTGCGAGAGAAGCTGAAGAATTCTGGAACCGCTGTGTCACTTAATGATTTTATTATAAAGGCAGCTGCTTTGGCGTTGAGAGTGAGTATTTTTTCATTTGAAATACTCTCAAAATGATCAAAATTGAGGGAAAACGCTGAAATTACACTGAAAATCAACTTTTCGTAGTAATTTCATTTGAAAACAACAAGTTCCCATATTTTCAGTCCGTGCCAACAGTGAATGTCCGTTGGACACCCGAAGGAATCGTTCGTCTTGGATCAGTAGATATTTCAGTAGCAGTTGCCACTCCAACTGGTCTCATCACTCCGATCGTTGAGAATGCTGACGTTTTGGGAGTTCTTGCGATTTCGAGTAAAGTCAAGTTGCTGTCAGGATTGGCGAGAGAGAGCAAACTGAAGCCAGAACAGTTTCAGGGTGGATCTTTTACGTAAGTTTTGGGGAAAAATTACTGATAGTAGTGTTTTGTCGCTTTTTCTTTTGAGATTGTTATCTTGAAAAAGGCATATTCCTTATGAGAACGATCTAAACTTCGTCAGACACATCTCATCCATGGTTGGGAAATTTTTCCAGTATAAATTTGAAATTGTTTGAAACAATTCATTAAAAATGCGCCATTTCTGTGAAGTTTTAGAAAAATTCTATCTCTTTGCTTCATATTACCTTCTCTCTGTAAAGTTTAGCTATGGAAATCGCTCATTTTTAATAAAAGTTTTTCAAAAAGTTTCAAATTTATGCAGGAGCCGGGGAAACTTTTTTTCAGCCCGGCCAGGCTTTGACCTCAGCAGTACTTGATCTGAGTGAACTGTTCTAAAATAATATAGGTCGTTCTCCCTATCATCTCCGTTAAAGAAACCATAGTAGATCACGTGATTCTCACATGATTTCCCTGAAAATAGATGACAACTCGGAACATGATGTATGGTCTTTTCCACGACATGTGTTCTTTTGAAAAAGAATCTTTTCCGTTCTGTCAAAACACAAACATTTCATTCAGAATTTCGAACCTTGGAATGTTCGGAAGTGTGTCGAACTTCACCGCCATCATCAACCCACCACAATGCGCGATTCTAACGATTGGAGGAACGAGGACTGAAGTCGTACCGAGAGATGGACAATTAGAAACACAGAAATTGTAAGAATAGTAGAAATACAACAAATATCAAATATGATATTTCGTAGTCAGACGTTTATGAATTCTACAGCCTCAATTTTCCAATTTTTTCTGCGATAACTTGACTTTTTCAGATAATTAATTTAAATGTTTGAGAAGTCAAAAAGGACATGTTTTGTGATTTTGATAAAGGGGACCACAAGATATTTTGTCTAAAACACACAATTTTTAGAAGTAGCAGTTTTTGGCTGTACGGCTAGTTCTTCGAGAAAAACAATTTTCAGCTTTTTCAAGAAAAATTGTGTTTTTTTGGACAAATTTTTTGTGGTCCCCTTTAAATAACAAAATCACAAAAATTGTCCTTTTTGACTTGTCGAACAATGAATTATCTGGAAAAGTCAAGTTTCAAATTAAAGCTGTAGAGCTCATGGCTGCGAAACGTCTGGCTCCGAAATGTCCCAGAGCCACAAATATCACTTTATTCATTATTCCAGAATGGGTGTGAACCTATGCTTCGACGGACGTGCCATCTCCGAGACGTGCGCCAAACAATTCCTTCTCCACTTCTCCGAATCTCTATCCGATCCGGAGTTACTCATCGCCGAACCAATCTCACCGGAACTCGACTTTGATTTCTCGCGTTTATTGTAAAAATGTTATTCTCTTTCTAGTTGAATAGTTTCTCCAGGATTTTCCCCCTCACTTTTGACACCCGCTACTCCTCGTTTTCAGCCCGATGTAACGTAGAAATCATAATTGTTTTTCAAGTTTTTTATGAAATGAATTCGAATATATCCGTTTGAATATGAGTTCCTGCGTGATTCGCTCTGAATACATTTTTGTGAAATTCGAAATCTCATTTTTCTCATTATTCAATTAGCATAAGGAGATGTCCCCGCCACTTCTTGCCGGATCCTTGCTCCGCCCCTTCACAAGCTCCGCCTACTTTTCCGGACTTCGGAACGCCCATTTCTTGGCGTCGGTGCCGATGAAGAAGCGAGGCGTCGAGGGAACACTACCGAAGGATTATTTCGATAATAAAACAGTCGTGGTCTACTTCTCTGCTGGCTGGTGTGGCTCGTGCAAGTTTTTGACTCCAAAAATCAAGAAATTCTATAACGCCGTGAAGGAATCAGAAGCCGGAAAGAATCTGGAAATCGTGTGGGTGTCGAAGGACAAAGAGGCCGCCCATCAGGAGGAATATTATGAGAAAAATCTCCCCGATTGGCCGTATATTCCATTCGGAGATGAGAATATTCAGTAAGAGTCAGAAATAGTGAATAGAATTTGAAGAAAAAAAATTTCAGAAAACTAGCTGAAAAGTACAAAGCAGTAGTGATACCGGTGCTGAAACTCGTGGATTCCGAGGGAAACGTGGCACATGATCGTGTTCGTGCTGACGTGGAAGCTGGCATCAAAGCGGATCCAGTGAAGACTATGGAGGAGTGGAAGAAGATTCTGAAGCAGTGAATCCACTAGAAGAAACAAATTAACAAGAACTTTTGTAAATTGATTTCAATAGGTGCCGGTTGTGTATAATAAATTATTATTTTTATTATGTGAAAGTAAAATCCCTTTCCTGTTTTCCCCCTGTCTAGGGCTACTCGTAGACCAAACAACAACAAGTCTAGAAAATAATAAAAGGTGAGCTCTCTCTGGTTGCCTTGGTGAGAGCACGCGTATCAACTGATTAGAATTGAGGAGAAAAAGGCAGACAAAAAGAGAAAAAGAAGAAGGAAATAAGAAGGAGACGCTGTTATTTGATTGGTTTCTTACTCTTCTTATCATATTCACTGTTTAAATGTTGACGGCTAAAGATATTATCGAAATGGAGGAGAGTGGTGAGCAATGGTTGTGTTTCTTTATTGTTACAGTATAAAAGAAATTATGAAGTTTAGAAAAACTATGAGCTCAGTTTCCCAGAAAAAGGGTCGACTGGAAAAATGGGTTTTATATTTGAATTCAGTGAAATTTAAACGAAGTGAGACGAAAAAAAGTTGTGATTTCCCTTCGTTTATCATACCCCCGGGGGTATGATAAACGACCCCGAGTCGCGCGTTTTCGGCCGTGTAGCTCAGCCGGTTGCGGTTTTGTACGGTCCGAACGGTCATAAGTTTTGGACCACTTAGCGAACTATTCCAACAAAAGTTCGAACTTGAAGACTTTTTCTAATTCAAGCAACTAATCCATTATAATGTAAACGCTGATTCAGACATAAACAAAAATCTTATTTTAATACTTTTCAGTCGGATCCCTTTCAATCGAAATATTTGTTACACACATTAAAAACACACCCAAGTTTAATCGAACTGATCATAAAGAATGTCGGACATGAAGTTCTTAGTTGAAAATGATCAACTTTGTGATTATGCCATGTCCGCATTGATCATCTCACAATGTCAAATGCTTATGGAGTGTGTAGATCACAAGTAGAGCTTCATTTTTGTAGTTGACAACGTTTTTGTGCAAACCCTTCCTGAAAAGTTACAGCCGATCAAACTACGCAGTATCTTTAATTCACTTGAATTTTTAAAATTATCAGATTATCAGAACCGATTCCAATTGTTATTCCAGTGATCCACCCTCAGGAACCACGAAAACAAAGTGATACAATTCATGGAGGCAGTAGTCTTCATCACAATGGTTGGTTTTACTCGATATCTTGTTTGTATCTGTCCTACAATTCATTCTCTATCAAAACACACGTACGCTCTCCAACTCACGAATCCCAGGAGTGTTAATTAGAAGAATCGACAGAGACTGACAACGTGACTCTTTTTGTCATCTTTCGGCAGGCGGCTCTAGAAGCTTCTCTATGTATTTGTTCATTTGCTTTTGTTGATGGTTTTTGTTGTGAGAGTTTTTGATTTCTGAGGTTTTGAGTTTGAGAGTTCGCGCCTATTCAAATACCAAAATATCTTATGATTCTGTGAAGTGAGAATTCATATTTTTAGGTTTTCATTGCTTCCGATATTAGTTAGGCTTTATTTCGCAATTCCATTTCTGTGTTATCTAGATCTTTTAGCCTTATACCCACCCGTAATCACTAGGTCTCAAGTCTCCTTCCATTACGAAATACATGCACACTTGGTACGCGTGTACTTAAGAGAAACATGGGAGAGACATAGTGATAGAGAGAGAGAATAAGTGAAGCGGAAGGACAAACGAGAAGATTTGAGAAATATCATTTCATTTTCTGCTTCTATGACAACGTTCTTCATACTTTTCAAAATGAAACGAATTTCCAGAAATGGCGTCGGAAGTGTCGTCATCATCAAGTGAATGGAATCCAGCATTGGTTTCTCGTCGTGGTGAGTTTTCGAATCTTTTAAATATGTATAACGGATGATTTTTTGAACTGATTAGAAATTATCATTCTATTTACATTTTGTTGCAGCTTCCGTTCCTATGGAGATTATAATTGGAGGCAGTGAGTTGTTCTATGTGGTCTCTTATTTGGTGGTGGAAAACGGAAAAAACAAGAAAAAATATACAAAAACAAGACATATTTTCAGTTTAGCCAGTCTTTCAGCAAAACACTAGTCGTTTTTACACATTCTTTTTCCAAAAGTTAACTTCTAAATATTCCACTACCAAGTATGTCTGAGACCATCAGCATTACAATCGATTCAGACGGAAAACCAATATTCACCGCATCCTCCTCATCGACTGTTGGCTCACCGGTGCTGACGGAACGTCGTCATATTGGAGAAAAGGAAAAGAAAAAGGCTGAAGGAAGAAGTGGATCGAAGAAGAGATCCACGTCGCAGAAGAAGAAGACAACGACTACAACTCTGACGTCACAGAAGACTACAAAGAAGAGAGAGGTGTTGGATAAAGAGAAGGAGAAGGATAGAGAGGTTGGTTTTTTTTTTCAAAAACTAACATGGGAATGACCCAGGGTGTAACGCTGGGATTTCTTAGATATTTTGGGAAATGATAGCTCTTACCCCAACTAGAACAAAATAAAAATCTTACGTGCCCCTTTTGAGTTTCCAGAGAATGGCAGACACAATTCCATTTTTTCGAATTTTTCGAGTTGGACCACTTCGAGACATCGTAACTCGGTCAATTCAAGAGCAATCTTCTCAAACTAAAGTGTAATCACAAGATATAGACCAAAGCTCCATAAAAGGTAACAGACTCATGTTTCCAGCTGTGACTCCCGAATTACTATAAATGAAAATGTGAAAATTTGCAGTTCTCATGAAATCAGAAAGTGGTCATTTTCAAAAAAACGTATTTGGGAGACCATGTCTATCTGATTGCCAGTGACAAATAAAGTATATATACGTATTCAAATATATGGCTCACTTTTCATTCCAGCGACTTATTTTCATTTTTTCAGTTTTTCAGTCTAACTGCATGTATAGGGATACGTGCTGTTTTTCCACTGCAGAGTTGATCGTTAGTTTCGAACAAATGGCATAATGATATTTTAGATTAATTCAGTTTTTAAAGTATTGTAATAGCCGTCTAACACAAAAAACCTGAGAATTTACCAAAAAGTGCTGAGTTTATTTTTAAAGAATTGACGTATACATGCAGTTAGACTGAAAAAGTGAAAAATGAAAATAAGTCTCTGGAATGAAAGGTGAGCCATATATTTGAATACGTATATACTTCTTATTTGTCACTGGCAATCAGATAGACATGGTCTCCCAAATACGTTTTTTTGAAAATGACCACTTTCTGATTTCATGAGAACTGCAAATTTTCACATTTTCATTTATAGTAATTCGGGAGTCACAGCTGGAAACATGAGTCCTTTTATGGAGCTTTGGTCTATATCTTGTGATTACACTTTAGTTTGAGAAGATTGCTCTTGAATTGACCGAGTTACGATGTCTCGAAGTGGTCCAACTCGAAAAATTCGAAAAAATGGAATTGTGTCTGCCATTCTCTGGAAACTCAAAAGGGGCACGTAAGATTTTTATTTTGTTCTAGTTGGGGTAAGAGCTATCATTTCCCAAAATATCTAAGAAATCCCAACGTTACACCCTGGGTCATTCCCATGTAAGAAATTATTTAAAAAAAAAGAACATTTCTTAAAGAGTTCCGAGGACTCCTTGATGAACAACAGCATGGCAACTTGCTCAATCGGTGTCCCAATGCCACGCCCATCAAAACAAATCGAGCAACTTCCAGAATACGATCTTCATCGCAAAGAACTTCTGGTAACGGTCAGAGATGCAGTCATCCAGACGGATTTGTTTTAAGTAATCTATCTCTCATCTGAAAGTGATCTCATGAATACTACTCACATTCAATATGCTATAAATATTTATTCAATTTTCTCATATTCAATAAAACCTTTTTAAAGCTCGAATTGATCGTGCAAGATCGCGTACTTTCCTCCTTCGTTCTTCCAGATTTGAGTGAACTTTCCGCTGAGAACTCCTTGCTGTAATAATACAGTAAGAGTTGGCAAAATGGTGGGGGACCTACTTTCTCAGTAACGAAGCTGAAATCGGTGTGGATGTTGATGAAGTCACCGACGCCTTCGTAACGGGAGTTCGAGATCTGAAATTTCAATAAATTATATTTTTGTGGCTCGGGAAAAGGGGTGTCTCGATCAAATATCCTATTTCTGAGTTTTGCAGATCTAAAAATCTGTAAAACAAAGACAACATATGAAATATAGTGTAACTTACGTGTACTTCATATTTTCCAAAATCGGCTCCCATTGCCTTGAAACTGTCTGTGATAGCTGAAAAAGATAATTTAAATTTAAAAAGAACAACATTTTGGTATCAAACCTTGATTTCCGAACATGCAACTCTTTCCCTTTTCGATCATCACTGAATTCACATGATAGAGACTCTCAACTGTCTTCCAGTCAGAGGTATTCAATGCCTCCAGATACTGTTTCATGATGGGAGCGAGGATGGATTCGGCATCTTTAATAGAACTAATTTAAAACATTTTTTTAGAGAAAATGAAATCACTAGAAATAACTTACGTTCGTTGGTCATCGACATTTGGCTTTTTCTCTGAAAACATTCAATTGATACATACAATCTCGAAGTTAGAAAAAGAAAAATTCAATTTTCAGTCAAAATGCGTGGTTGTTTTATAGCGCACACATACACAAATAACCAATCAGTGATTGTGATAAGAAACCAAATGAACTGAAAAACGAAGAGACGGGAATTGACAGTTGTCTCTTTTTGAGTTCAATAGACTTATTTCAACAGATAAATGAGCACATGTTTCAATGTGCTTTCGGAAAAAAGAGAAGCGGAGCGATACGGAGAGAGAGAAGAAGAGAAGTGCTGATGGGAGGGGAAATTTAATTGATGGAAAAGGAGGAATGAGGGTGAAAGGTCGAACTAGATGCTTCTTCATAATCGGAGATCACTGAGAGCAAAATATTGAGTATTTGAGATGTGTGTTATCTAACTGGGGTGATATCAACTTTATTTATTTGAAAAACGATGAAAGAATCTTAAAAAAAGAAAATCAAACACCACCGAGTATAACTTAAAATGCTTTGGGACAAATACAGTGTCATGAATATTAGGAAACAGCTAGGATCAACAGCACATGTCAACTTATAGTAACAGATTTTCAGATCATTTCGCACTTGCAGTTTTTGTAGAAAATTTCCACTTTTTGAGAGTTCCTCAGCCTCACTGATTATCTTGCAATTCATACTTGCAAACCGGGCCATGTCGGGCCATCGGTTTTTATTAAATAACTCTCTTCAAAAAATCGTATCGGGCTGGTTAATAGCTCAAATGATACATAGGTATTTGCATCTGTTATCAGGCAGAATCGAAACAAGTTTTGCTGAAAATCCATAGAAGTTCCGAGCCGGGCAAAGCATAATGTTTCTGGAGTAAGTAGATCAAGTGTAGAGCTTCATTTTTGTAGTCGATAATTTATTCGTATGGGCAAATCCTTTGAAAATATAAATCGACAAAAAGTCAATTAAATGCCCTTTTCAGTGCTAGAAGGGGAGAGTAGTATACTTTGATGATCTGTAACTTTTCAGGAAGGGTTTGCACAAAAAAGTTGTCAACTACAAAAATGAAGCTCTATTTCTGATCTACACACTCCATAAGCATTTGACATTGTGAGATAATCGTTGAGGCAATGGCACCATAAAAAAGTTGAACATTTTCAACTAAAAACTGTGCGATTGTATTCTGTTTTGGGAGCTTTACTAATTGAACTCAATAAAATTTTTCTAGATAGATCAAAATTTTATGATTTTTGAAAACTTTCCAAAAGACAAGAAAGACGAGACGAGGTGGGTCATTTGAACCAATTCATTCAAATCTAATGGGATGTGAAATTTGAGTGTTTCTTTCCTTTTTTCGGTTCTGTTAGTTTTTCGAACTTTTTACTTTTTAAAAGGTTTTCCCTCTGAGTTTTTCCATCAACTCTCCTTTTTTCAATTTTAATCTAAAATCTTTCCGATTTACTTAATTGGAAAAGTAAAAAAAAAAGTTTTCCCATTTTCTCATTTCGCCAATTATTTCTGCAAGAGTTTTGGTAGAAAATGCAAAAAAGTGAGAGAAACCAGGAGATTGAAGATTGAATGCCGCTCACGAGGCTACGATGGCAAACTGAATATATTGCAGATAGAGAACTTTAATTTTTTGCAAATGTTTTGCAAAACGAAATCTCGCTGTAGTATTGTCGAGTCCCTTTCAAAGTTCAGAAGTTTAATTTTAAGAAAAATATGACGATGGAAGGAAATTTGTTAGTTTGATATAAAATTACAGGGCATCTACAGAAGTGTGCATGCATTTTTGAAAATTTTTTGCAGAAAAGTGCAAATGATATTGTACTTCAAAATATTTGTTTGAAACACTAAGTGACTAGATTACATGGTTCAAGTTGTACACAAAATTATATTTTTTACAGTAATATCATATTATTAATGTTGACTGTTTTTTAACCGGAATTGAGATGAATACTAAGTATTTGAATGTTCAGAAAGCCAAACATCAGTGTGTTCCTTTTTCAGAGAAAAAAAAAGTATTGAATTTCAGTTCATAGATTCCTAATAACACACCATTTCAAAGTGTTATTCACTGTCTTAAAGTATATGTGGATGAAATATGTTCACTCTCTTCTCATATGTATGTAGGTTCCTCGTAATGACCACCTTGTTCGTAATGCCACCGCCTCTTTAGTGTTCTCTCCAAATATATCCATTTACCCTACTCATTTCTTCTCAAAACAAAGAGATTCGGTTAATGCGAAAAGTAAGAAATTGTGCTCCGTTTGTCATTAATTTCAAGCTGGACGCCTGACGGAAATGGAAAAAATGAAAAAAATCCGGAGATTGGAAAAGAGTGGAAGATTGATTTGGCTATTTTTTACCCATATGTGAATGTTCGGATTTTTTGGTTTAGAGAAAATGCCAAAGCTTGATTTATTGTGTCTGAATGCGCGAGAATCTTTGGTTTGTATAGGTATGTTCTCTGTGTGTTCACATTAAAATATCTCAAAATCTTGAAACACCTTCTCCCCCCCAGTGCAAATTGTTCTTTTTTCCCTTATTGCCCTCCCTATTGTTGTCAATTCATCCTTCCAGAATTTTTAATTTCTTCATTCCTCCCACTCCTTTTATAGCCCTTTTCATTTCTTAAATTGACTAATTATGCATATTTTCGAAATTCAAAATATTTTTCTCACTTATTCTATTTTTGTCAGAAAATAGGGTATATCAAAAGGTATCAACTGTGAATGTAGGTGCTTCTTGTATCCGACTAGATTCTTCTTCTCCTTCTTCTTATAGACCGCCCAAGATAGAACAAAGGAAAGAAGAAAATGAATAAATGATGGACTTGACACAACTAGTCCCCTAGAAAGTTAGTTGATCTTTGATGTGGAGACGACACCTTCAGAACTCCAGAATCTTAGAAAGGAGTGATAGATTTTAAAGTTTGTGCTTCATTTCAAAGAATAGTGAACTGGCTTATCTGAACAGCTACAATCATGTTGTAACTTCAACCAAGTTCATACTAAACTCAACTAGTGGATTATCATTTGTCAGATAACTAGAGAATGATGTACATATTTCTAGACCAAAATGTATTATCTGCACATCTAATATATTTGATCCCTTTTGCTTTCAACTTGTTTTTCCTCACGTACCTCCATTGTTCCCTTTTTTTGAATTCGTTAATCCAGGTTCAAAAAAATTCGAAAGCAGGACACCCGTTCATAAATAAAATTTTTGAGCCGTATGCAGAGATGGCTCTGAAATCTTCGATGTATGTGTTAGTGCAAGAAGCGCAAAGATTGATTACTTTATTCTAATCCATCACACCAAGAACTTTCCGGATCATCCTTTCTCGCCTACATTTAGTCTTAGGCCGGATAGAGAAGGGTTTAGTATTTTCTATTTGTGGAGTGCGTCCGAGTCACTGAATCCTTCGTTGAGCTTGTTTCGAAATCCCTGTAGATGGAATGATACTTTATTGAAGAAACTTAGGAGAAATATGTTTTTATGCAACTTTTATTTGTTATCACTATTTAGTATTATTGGTTCACGAATTCGTGCCAAGGCAAATCATTTTTTCCGCTTCGAGACCATTTAGTACAAATTAGATGCGTCTTTAACACCCCTGACAAGTGTTAATATCGACCAATAATATCATATTCCAAATTGCAGAACTTCAATCGGAAGTTTTTGTAGTTCTGTCCCCCCTTCCGTTGTATAATCTTTTACGTTTTTAAATACATTTTCAAATGTAAAAAACGTTCATCTTCCATTCTTCTGCTCATGCGTTCTCTCTTCTTTTCGTTATCAAAACAATAATTTCATTTCGAAATGTTAGAATAACAAAACCAAGTTTTCTAAGAATTCACAAAATATAGCCATTCATTTATCTTGTGATATCTCGAAATTCTGCTTCTAAAATTTTCCAAATTACACTTAATTCTAGGTGTTATCCGACCAGAAATCCTACGCTCTCGAGACTCAAACTCCGCCCCTTTAATTGGCCTCGTTGTGGGCGGAGTCTTTGTCTCATTTGGCTCCAGTTTCTTCATTCTTCACTTGATTTTTTCAGGACATCGGTTTTCACCGAAAATGAACTCAACGTTCAACGAAACTGAAGATGCTCCATCACCACCAGCAATGATTGCTCCGATATTGAGTTTGGATCCAATCGCGGTGAGTCATTCTGTCGTTCTATTTTTTTATTCTCAATGCTGAAATATAAACCATAACTAATGCTAAAAATAAAACAAGAAAATTTTTAAAATTTACGGCTCTTATTTCTATAGAAACATCATTTTGTAACAGGAAGGAAGAAAAAAGAAAAGGTCATAAATTTTATGGGAAATATGCTATTTTCGTTCTTTTCTCCTTTTTGAATAGAAAATTGAAGGGGGATATTTCCTATGTTTCTTTTCTTGCTGAACGTTTGTGATTTGTTTCTAACTTTCAAGGTTTCCCACTTTTCTGAACTCCAGCTACCATATTCCCACGTTTTTCACATTTTCCCTGTAATTTCTCGAAATTAATGAATATTTATTATTATTATTATGAGATAATATTTTTTTTCAATAAGACCTAGATATACGTGGCTCTATTACTTTTGAATTAAACCATATATTCAGCAATCAACACTATCTATAGAAAAGTGAACAACTTTTTTCCAGCGTCTAATGTTCCACGTGGCAGCAGTTGCAAGCAACTCCACCATTACCCCCACCACATCTCCGGTGGAATCTGCTGATGATCCACTTCAGGAGCTAATTGACAGAATCAACAGAGCTCAACAAGAAGAGTGTGACCGTCTCGCAAACTCTTGTGAGAACCGTACATTGTACACCTGGCTTGTTGGATATGGATTCATCTTTGTATTCTTGCTGGCCCTGTTCGGAAATGTTGTCAATCTTCTGATCTACAACTCTGACCATATCAAGTATTACATTGCTATCAGAATGCTCTGTACTAGATTGGTGAGTGATATCAAGTGATATCATGTCTTCAAACTATAATTATTTCAGCTCATGAACTCTCTCACATTGATCTGTATGCTTCCACAAGCATTACGTATCGTGTCTGCATGGGACTCCGGTTCACACATTGACGAGCTCTACTGGATTTACTATCCATATCAGATTTATTTTGTGAATCTTTTCGGATTTTGCGCGATGTGGTTAGTGTGCCTTTCGATGTACTCTCTCACTCTTTAGACTCATATTTCTAGGCTGACAGTGTTGATGACTGCAGAATGTTATCTTCACGTGTTCTTTCCTTCTCATTCTAAAAGTTTGTGTACCAAACGGAATCTCTCACGAAGCTATATGATCATTATCTCGGTTGGTGCTTTGTTGGCGTTGATGTATAAGTTCAATCGAAGTGTCACAATGTCAACGCATTGCAATCGTGTCATTCCAACTATCCATGCTTCTGAAGGTAAGAAAAGACATACGTTTAGGTCTAAAAGTATCTATGATCCCACCCACACTGCGTAGACTTCGTCATAGTCATTTTCCAGATTTCATAATGATCTGTCTCGAAAAAATCCATACATTTGCAAATCTCCTTTTGGCAATTGTCGTTCCAATGTGTCTTCTTCTTTTCATGGCTGCATCAATTTTGTGGAAGTTGGTTTTAAAGAAAACTGATTTTGTTTCCCATTTTACGTATGTTGCTGTACTGTAATCACTATATAATCACCTCACTTTTTCCAGTGCTGAAAAACGGTGTGTAACTCGTATTACACTGATTACTACTGGCCTTCAACTCATCGCGGAACTTCCTCCAATCCCAGTTTTTCTCTATGCCACTATTTTTGGACCGGCTGTGACAAATGAACCAGCTATTTGTGTTTGGAATACTATTGGTGAGTTCTGATAAGCTGGAGAACATAACCATGAAGTCTGTATTTTCAGCCGTTTTCCTTGGTCTCTGCAACGTTTCTCTCTCTTTCTTCGTCTATTTGGTGTTCTCTGACAAATTCCGTGAAATGGTCAAAACGTGAGTTACCTAACAACAAAACAGAGTGATTACTGAAATGCGTGGGCCGTATTGTTTTCTATAATTTTAGATTACTTCTTGAAAATCAGAGAATTCTAAAAATTTTTGACTCACAAATTATACGCTCTGAAAGGACAACAGATTTGTTATTTGGATGATGTGATAAATATTCTCAAGAAAAATATATACTTACAGCCGCCTCTCTGAGCTAATCCCGTGTTTCTCCACTCCTCGTTCTCTTGTCCACTACTCCAATGAAACTAGCAATCCAAAACAGAGAACTAATTTGTTGGCTCGTGAACAAATAAGAATCAAACAATCGGATACTGAATGTGAGTTCAATTCAGGCATAACACTGATGAAAATGAATATTCTTTCAGCATCTGTCTGCACTGAAACATACCTTCTCAATGAAAAATCATCAACCAACGACGACTCATTTTTGTAAATTTTTGTTCATGTCTGCTTTGTCTGCTCTCAAAAAATAATGCTTTCCTTGACCTTGCAAGTCTCTTTTTCTTGAATCTCGTGTGTATAAATATACAAGAATAATAAAGCTTCAAGTTATCACACAATTGTTTTGCATTAACTTGAACCTACAAATGCGGTTTCCGCACAAACTGTATCCGGAAAAAATCTGAAACGAATCATCCAAAATCACGAAGCTGTCCTTCACTGAGTAAAAGGAACAAAATTCCATCTCAACTAACTTGTTATCGACCTCATATAAATTTACTTAACAAACTTGCACGCACTCACTCAAACCAATTATAAAACACGCCTACTATCCTACTTATTCATGTTTTAACCCTGTTACTCTTTCTGGCCTTTGATTTGATTATCTCAACTCAACAAAACAGGTGCACAAATTTGACTGAATTTTGTCACAACTCATTTCTGAAGAGATGGATCCAGCACCAATTCCTTTTGAGCTCTTAGTGCTTCTCTATCTTTCCAAAATTGGGATAGAACAGGTTTACGCTTTTTTCATTACTATTGGCATTCTCTTGCTATTTCTGATATTATGCTTTCCATTGTATGCTTATGTTCATAGAGTTAACAGGGAAAGAGATAATGAAGTAAGTTTGAATGACTTATTTATGATTATTTAGGTAGTTACTTCTAGATATTTGAGTATCGGTTCACAAACCATTTCTACAAAATGGTAAAGAAGATCTTCTTTTTCCTTTCTGTGATTTTAGCGACATTATTGTATTTTCTCTACTCCGGCGTCCACTCATCGTGAGTTACTTTACTTCAATCAAATCAAGTCTGTAAAAACACGTACTTATCTTTGCAGATTGGTGACTATTGCTTCTGCGACTCCTGCCTTCTTGTCTATTATAATCCTTCATGTGATCATTCAAGTATACCAGTTTATATGTGTTATTTTGGCAATATCAAAACTTTTTTCTCATTTTTTTCCATCTTCTGAAAAATTTGTTTTATTCGTTCAAAAAGTTATGCATAGATGGATCGCACTTATTTATTTGGTTTTTTTTGTGAAAGAAATTGCAAGTATTGTGATTTATGCCAAATGTTTTCTAAAATTGTGTTCGGATGAGGAGTCGTCTAATATCAAACTGAAGTATTCGGTAGGCAATTCTCTTATATATTTTTGAATCAACACTTCCAGGCCATGTTCATCATATTCAACATCATTTCTCTGACTTCATCGTTGTTGTACATTCCCTTGTTGATAAGCAGTAAAAAGTCAAAGATCCCACTTAGAATTCAACTTAGTAAACCTCAAAGATACATTCTTTGGCTGACGCTGTCGACTACGTTGTGGAAAATTGTAAGAGCACCAGTTTAAAACTTCTAATGGCTAAAGTTTTCAGGCCACAATCCCACTCGGAGTTCTTCTTTATTCCTATCGATTTCCAATCATCTTGATTACCCTGATTTTGGTTTTAATCGATTTTATTGTGATTCCTTTTATCATACAGTTATTATACTTGAGTTGTAACAAAAGAAATGTGACTGTCATATTCAAAACGATATGTTGCTGCAGCAAGAAACCATCGTCAGTTCAACCACATTATCAGTCAAATGGAAGCTCGAGAGACGCATAAACTCATATCATCGTTTATTTTCTAATTTTTCTACAAAATATTCACAAAAACGATTTTAAAATCATCTCCTACTCTTATTACAACAACAACAAAACAACTTTCTTGAACAAAAGCACAGACTCGCAAAGATAACAGTGAAGATGCAGGATGAAAGTACAAAAGTTGAAAAAATGAACACGGGATAGAAGATCAAAGCGTCACAGGCACCGTTTGTAGGTATATTGAGAAGCCAGGTCAAACCAATCACTGATCTGAAAAAATCTAGAATTCCCTTATCTTGAGAAAGTAGCAAACTCACAAGACCACTAGAAGCAGCCAAATGAAATCCTGTGAAACCGGTCTAGACTTCAATTTTTTTCTTTGCATTTCATGTTTCCAGTCCTCATTTTCCAAAGATTGAAATTTATAATTGTGGAAGTTGGTTCTTGCAATTTGACGCCGAATAGCGATTCCTCGTTCCAATAATAATAGAGCACCAACTAACATCATCCAAATTCGGACTCTTGAGTCTGCCGAACAAGTTTTGTAATCGGATAAACCCAGAATCAGGAATAAAGAGGCAAATTGAATTGCTACAAATGTGATGAAAATGTAGAGAATTGCTGAAAAAGAAATAGAATCATGGTTGGTGCCAGTAGAAAAAAAACACTCACAGAATCCGTACTCCCTCTGCTTCAGATTCTCAAAATCTTCATTTCTTGTTTCAGGCGTGTGTAACGCTTCAAGGTCAATTGCGTTCAAAGACATTTTCTCATTTCAATAAGAGAAAAGCAATCGATTGTTTGAGTGGCAAGAATCAGGTGAAGCAGGCGTCACAACTGATAAGAAACTATAGCTTTTCGACTAAAAAAGTTCAATTGAGAGGAATGTGTCAATCAAAATGTTTACAGGATACACTTCTACGAGGCATTGATGATAGGGAAACAATATAGTCAGTTTTTGATGTCTTAACATTCAGTTGTCAAACAGGACATAAAAGGAATGCTCGACTGGTATCATTAGAATGGTCTCACACTGTCCTAGGAAATAATTTCAATTGATGTTATTATAGAATGGGCAAACAAATAAATAAACAAACTTTATTCATTTTTTATTTTAATATGAGACACAATGTTCAAAATTATCACCAGTCACAACACATACCACACGCATTGTCTTTTTGAGGATGAACGTTTTCAGCATCCAATTCCTATAAGAAATCAATTCGTAATTCTGATAACACAATGAAACAAGTACCAGTTTACTGAAGCAGCAAAAATGACAATTAATCTTTTCGTTCAATGGTCCAAGGTCTTTGGCCGAATCGAATGGAATGAAGACCGATTTTTGAGCAGCCTGAAACTCAGTGTTACGAGTGAGCGTCAAAAAAGTGTTGTGTGAGTTACCTTCTCTGCTACGACTCCAGAAGAACCTGGAGGAGCACTATATACAGCTGCAACTCCTAGAGTAGCTAGAAGAAGAACAAACGTCTTCATATCGAAGGAATGGTGCTGTTGGTACTGATTGACTCAATTTTATACAAATTCTTATCTTTATTTCTTCCGCTTGTTTTTGTTTTGATTTTAAAATGAGTGAGAAGCAAATGATGAAATGAGCATTTTTTTGTTGAAAACTAAACTTTGTTTGTTTGAATGCATTTCTTTTTACTAGACTGGTCACAATACAAACGTTACTGTATCAACTGGGCTTTGAGTTCGTAGTGTCATAATCATTCTTTTTTCTAGAAAAATTTGCGTATAAACAATTTATTTATTCACCCAATGTTCCCAAGTTTTGCACAATACCTAAAATAATTCATCTAAGGAAAACATAGTTAACGAATATATTCAGTACTCTCCATAGTATCGAATCGTCTGAATTGCAAACTGGTTGGTCGGTGTCCCTTTGGTCCATGCAATGAATGAACGCAACAGAAGTTTATCAGTGACATTATGAGACTCGGAAAACTTGAACTTGTAGTCTTTACCACGAGCATCCACATGGCCGAAACGTCGGAGCTGAAACTAACTTTGGTTGAGAACTGAAATTACAGAAACTATCTGAAAGCATTATAACAAAAGCTCACCACAAAAGTTTGCAACTGACTCTCCGAAAGTTCTGAGTAGTAGCGATCGAACCATGCTGAAATTGAAAGAAAGAACTTGCCGTTTGAAATATTTATTGTTTTAAACAACTAGGTTTCAAAATTATCAAAGCTCAAACTGAATATTTTTGCATTTTCTCCACAATCCTTTTTTCATTTCAAGAAATTTCCACGTACATTCTGAATCGAATTTTGGGGAGAAGAAGGATTCGAACTCTGTTGTGTTCCGATGACGAACTGCACTTTCAATCTTCAGTAACATTTGATCCACTGCTCTATCGACAGTGATGTTTTTGGTGACATATGCATTCTGAAAGTTGAAAAAACTGGGGTGTTGAGAATTTTTTGGAAAACTCACCGTGTCTTTCAATCCATGAATAATAAGAAAAAATACAAGAAAGTAAAATGAAGAGCAGAAATTCATTTTACAGGACGAATGATAAAAAGCTTCAAAAAGTGCGTTTTATTTGTGGGAAAAAAGGAACACATGATATAACAACAATTCAAAAGTAAAAGTTTCAATAGAAAGATACCAACAAAGCATATCGAGATCACATTGTTATGATAATTTCAGGTATTGTGTCTTCTTTTATGAGATTCAGAGATATTGGTTTTTGGCCTTTGAGAGCTACAACGTTTTAGGAAATGACATTGTCAGGAGAGAATTGGGAATCTGAAAGAAACGAAAGAGAGTTGAATATTTATTAAAGTTTTCAGAAATTGGAAAGGAATAATTTTTTCATTTGATTTTCTTCGTAAATGTGAACACAATCATCTGCAGCAAATGCTGCAACCAAATCCTTCCTGAAAATGTTCATTGTAAGCGAATTATCAAAAAGTAACTCACGATTAATGGATGCGTTCTTTGTTGGTCATCGATGATAGGAACAGCATCTTGGATGAATTTCTTAAAACAAGACTTTTTAGAAATGAGTTATTTTCAAACGACTCGTCTATCCTACTGTCTTTAAAATGAGTTACCTGGCCGTGACAACACAAACGACATTTAAAAAACTGATTTCTTTCCAAATCAGCTTCAGTGGTAGGTTGTTTAATATTTTCAGACATTCCGATATCTGTTTCCTGCAATTTGTACCATTACTTTAAGCTTTAATAAATTGTGATTTTTCTAACCTGCTTTGTTATTGAAGCTGTCACGACAACAACGGCTATTAAAACTAGCAAGAAATGAGAGAGATGCATGTTTCAAGAGGTGTGAGCACCCTACCTCGTTCAGGTTTTATACCAAAAAATTTGTTTCAAAACTGAACTTCTTCCGCTCCATGTTTTTGTTTTCAAGATATGTTAAGCAAACAAATAAAACATGGAAGGCATTTAAAGTTGAACCATCCACAATAAGAAAAAAATGAAGATACTTTACGACAGTTTCAAGATGCAGATGTTTTTACTGTATTGCATATCATCACACCGTCTTACACTGTAGCCTCATACATCACCCTTATATTATCTAGTTCCTGTTATTATCACCACTGGAATACTTTTTTTTAACCACAACTTTCTTGAGAGCATTCGCATTATACGTCAACAGGTCGATTACAACATTCAAAACTGAATATAAACCGATTGATAACGTTTCTTTCCTTCATACAGAAGACGAAATAATTCAAAATATCAACATAAATGGCTGAAAATTGTAAATTATGCAAGGAGAACAGCTGTGAATTATGCAGAGAGAACAGCTGTGAGTTATGCAGAAAGAACGCCAATGATCCGAAAGTTGTTTTCAATCCAGGAAACAAAGGTGAGTTGTTTTTTTCAATATTTTAAGAGTATGACTCATGTTTTTAAGTTTAGTGATCAAACACCCAAAAAATTGGTTGGTTTTCGAAAGTGCATTGCATTGTGATTACAGTTGTATGACTACTAAATCACGTTTTCAGATTTCAACCTTCCAATTTTTTTCACCATATTTCCATTCGCCGTCTACTTGTTTGCAATTGGACTCATCAAACTAGAATCATGCCCTGCCCAACCAGCGATTCCACCTATTATGATTGTGTTATCCATGTGCATAACGATAGAGTTGCTAGTTGCTACGGCCTACACATTCTCATATCCTTCGTTTTACAATGCTTTCACAGGGAAGGTTGTGGTTTTGAGTCATGATTGTGAAGACGGGATACACGTTTGCCACAAATCGGACAAGTGCATTGAGCCATACAGTATAAAAGAGCAGTTCAAGTTCATCCTCAAGTTACATGGGATCTCCAGTTTCTTGTGAGCTTCATGCAGAATTGAAAAATATACAATTTTGTGGTTTCAGTGCCATCTGCAGTATTGTACTATGCTTTCTCGTCATAGAAAAAGGAGAAGCCCAAAATTGCAGTGTTTTCGCCGTATGGCCCCTGTTTTGTATATCGTTGTTCTATGTTGTTTTCACTCTCTTTTTCACTATTAAAAAATGTCTTCCAAAAAATTGATTTGACTTTGTAGAGCAATTGTATATAGCAGAAGTTGTCTAAATAAAATTATGCCCGTTCAGCATTTAGAACAATCAACATATTACTTTCTTGGATTCAATTCTGATTCGAGCAAAGTCCAAGCGGTTGTAAAATAATTTACCGATAAATTCTCGTACTTCGACCCATTTTATCAGAATAAAGTTCAAAACGTTAACTTCACTACAAAATTCGTGTTCACCAGTGTTCAAATGCATCTCAGATTCAAAATAAATAACTACAAAAATTGCTGCATACAAATCGTTCAAATTTTAAAGCTGAGTTTTAATGATTTACACTGTCCAGAGTAAAAGTCAGCATTTTCCCGGGTCAATTGTGTTTGTGTACTCAATGCTAGAAAGTTGTGAAACGAAAAGAAGGAGGATGATATTTGCTCAGAGCAAGAAAAACGAGAGAACACGAGATTATAGTTTGTTCTTAGCGGACACTACAAAATTCGGATACGAAACTGTCTGAACTCTGAAAACACTCATAGCTTCTCATTTTAATGAAACATATGGTTTCGTGAGACAGAAATCATGATCAGACAGAAAACACACTCAGACCATGGTATGAAATCATCGCGCAAAAAGTGTCTTGTCTGTTTGTTTATTTGTTAGTGGCCGATTTTTCTTGGTATAAAAAACACATCTGAACTGGGAACTTTGCAATGTTTTGTTTTGTTTTCTACTAATAAATTTTAGAGTTTTGATTAATTTACCACGTTGTCTGTAAGAGTGTTTCCAAAGTCTTTGCCCTTTTTCTATCAGTTTTTCATCAGAATTTTATAATGAGAAAGAAGTTCTTAATATATATTGGATATGATTACTGATTACATCTTGTCAATGTTTTAGTAGTTAGGCGAATTCTACTCTGGCGGCTCCGAGAGCAGAAGAAGTGATAAAGAAAAACGAATACTTTTGAAACCCCCTAAACGTAGAGCCCGTACACTACATATTACATTTACGGAGACCTGTTACCCACCAGGTCTAGCATAAATCATGATTTAAGCCACGAAGCTGGAGCATGAAATGAAATGGTTAGTAAAGTCATAATTTGATAAGCGAATACTGATGACATCGACAAGAACAAGAACGAGATCAAGTTCAGTGTGCACTGGCCTATTTGGTTCAACTCTGATAAGATTCTCCGATTGAAATATGAAAGAAATACAAGAGAATATAGAGTGTTTGATTGAGCCAGCAGGTTTTGGTTATCAGTTTCTTGAAATTGGAACTAGGTGGTTTAGTCTACAGGAGCGGAGCATACTGGTAGGTGAGTTTAATGTTTGCTGGACAATTATTCTGGTTATTTTCAGTCTAATGAGTTGTTTTATATTAATTTCAACTGAATGAACTTTGATGGCTAGAGCACCTACAGCTTTCGGTCTGTTTTGTGTACCTTTGCAGAAACATGTTTATTGTTCATTTGCAAGTATTTTTTTCACTTATTCATATTCAAATTCAAACACTGCAAAGAAGTATACATAACCCTACAAAACATTCCAAATATTGGTGGTATTACATTTTCCTTGATGTTACAGTAGTAAGTTAGCTCTTGGCAACAACCCTGGCTTGTTCGCTCAGCTGGTGCATTACTAACTGCTTTTATATAGATACTTCCAACTATTTATTGATAATTCTTTCGGTCACTATCGTTTCATTCTCTAGCTCACTCCTCCATACTTTTGAACTTTCTCCATACGTTATCTCTCTGTTTCTATCTTATCACTCAACACAACACAGACTCAAAAGTTCGGTACGTCCTAACCGTCCTTGTCCACGCAAAACACACAACAAAACAGTAGGAGCCTTCATTATTATCCTTTTTTCAAATGAATACATCTTTTGTAGTGTTTATTTTAAGTTTGCTTTGAACTATTTGTACATACAAGACTCCACCCTCACTTTTTTGTCTGACCTGGTTTACCACGAGACGATTGGCGAAAGGAGTGAGAAAAATATAAAAGGACATGGAGATTTTATCATCGTTTTTGTTTTTCAATGTATGGTCTTTTGTTCCATGAAAACTTGTTTCCATACTTAATTTCCCTTGTTCCTACTTCCTACACTCTTCTTATGTTTGTACTCCCACACTACTTGTCACATTTTGAAAGTTATATTTTGTTTCGAAAAACTCATAACCATTTAATAGCAACTTACTCCCTTTTGCTCATTGTTGTTCTTTTTTCAGATTCAAAATCATGCGACTAGATTTTGACACATTCGGTTGTTTGTACCTTTTTGCAATTCCTTTCGTAGTACAACCGTTTCTTTCGTGTTGGTTGACTCCTTATGTTAATGATGATGAAGTGAATGGATACGTTGACGAGAGATTTAGGACAGTTTTAGATGCGTTTCGGTTGGTTTTTTCCTGAATTTTTGATGAATTACACAGCATGTCATTTTTCAGAAGAAATTTCGGACAAGGAGAGGAACGAGAAGGTGCTGCGTTTGCTGTTTACTACAAAGGAAACGAAGTAGTCAACTTATGGGGAGGATATGCGGATAAGGAATCTAGGAGGAAGTGGACAGAAAATACAAAAACTGTCATGTTTTCTGCATCAAAAGTGAGTATTTTTTCTGTTATGAAAAAAATGTTCGAAATATTTTTTCTAGGCGATCAGTTCCATTGTGATTGCTGTAATGGTAGACCGTGGGCTACTAAACTACGAGGATCGTGTAGTTGACTATTGGCCAGAATACGGACGATACGGAAAGAATGCAACAACTGTTGAAGATGTTCTCAGTCACAAAGCCGGACTCCCTTATCTCAGTGACACAGTTTCTATTGAAGATGTCAAAAATGGGTGGGAAATAATGAAGAAAGTTGAGAACTCCGTGCCTGCTTGGACACCTGGAACTGCATCTGGTTATCACGCTGTTACTTTCGGTTTTATTTTAGACGGATTAGTGAGGAAAGCAGATCCACGGGGAAGAGATATCAAAACATTCTTCGAAGAAGAAATTGCGGAACCTTATGGTAAAATTAGAAAACACTTCTTTTCCTTTTAGTATAATTTTTCAGATCTCGACATTCAAATTGGCGCCAAAAAATCGGAAGCTCCGTATCTTGCTCGTCTAACTACGCCATCTCTTTGGGAATTCACGAGAGACATCATTAAGGACCCAAAAATTCTGATTATGTTAGGACTGATGTACGTGAGATTCGACACTGTGGTGGACAAGATGAGATCGAATCCTGATTGGTTGCTGGTTAACTACGTAAGTTTAAAGATAAGGATAATTAAAAAGTATCTGTTATTACAGGACACAATGGTACTCAATGATCCAGAAATTGTATCTCTGAACCTGCCAGCTGTGACAGCTGTAGCTAATGTACGAGATGTCTCAAGGTTATTATCAATGATTGTAGAGAAGGTTTGTCTGGTTAGACAGTGTTCACAACAAAATCAGGTTTCAATTTCAGGAAATAATCTCCAACACAACAGTTCGAGAATTATCAAAACCTACTCTAAACAGTTGGCATTTTGAGAAAGTTACAATTTGGCCAGTCATTAAAGGACATGGATTCTTCTATGAGAAGCATCCTCTAGTACCGGTAATCTTTAAAATAGTTAAGTTTCAATTATTTATTAATATAAACTTCCAGGGCGCATTCACTTTCGGACACCCGGGTTATGGAGGACAATTTGTTCACATGGACACTGAATCTCAAATTGCTATTACCTACCTTTCAAACGGATTAAAAACTGGAACGGGAGAGTTGTGTGGTACCTACATGAGACTATTCAATGAGGTGTATAATAGTGTGAGGAAGATTCAGAACGAGGAGAACGGATCAATAATGTTTTGATGGCATTGACATCTTTGTAAGATTGTGTGAATAGTATAACAAATACGTGTTTCGAGATCTCATCCTATCTGCGGCGTACTCTTGTCATGTTCAAGTATTCTTTGTATTCTGAATGAAGTTTAAATTTGTTTGCTCTCTAACTATTCTGTTTTGACTATACAATTATCATATAGTTTCCAGAAAGTTTCAGTAACTGTTACTCGTCTATTGAAATTGAAATGCACTAGAACTTTGATACGGCAAAAAAAGTACGTTGGTCTTCAATTTAGAGTGAAAATTTCCCACCTCAAATTGTCAGACTTGTCAAAAATCGGGCCGGGCCGGGCCAAAATTTTTCCTGATTTCAAAAAATGGGAACCCGTTTTTACCAAATTTTATTTGAAATTTTTCGAAAAAATAGAGTAAAAATGCTTAAATTATCATACATATTCACATTTTTCCTAAAATTTCAAAAAATTTCCAAAAAAAAAAAATCAAAAACTCAAAATGTTTCAAAAGAGCCGGGCCGGGCCGGCTGAGATTTTTCCTGAGTTCGGCCCGGCCCGTGACAAGTCTGCAAACTGTATCTGTTTGAATGATCAACCACTGGTCCTTTTTTCAGATATTGTAATACCAGCCTGTCTCCCCCGCCTTCGGCGGTTGAGCCGGCTGGTCTCTCTTCATTCACGTGGTCATTGACTTTCGAATGTGCCCGCATGGCCGAGTGGTTTAAAGCGGCGGTCGTTTTCCAAAGCACGCCAGTTCGGTTTTGCCTCCTGGCTAAGTTTCTCTCCTCTTCCCAAAACCGTTGCGGACAGCGCCTCAGACAACGCCCAATTGTCTTTTATATATAAGAATGATTATAAATTCACGACACTGCGCCGCATGGCTTTAAAGGCGCATCTAATTTGTTCTAAATGGTCTCGAAGCGAAAAACATTATTTGCATTTATTTTTAGACCTGCAAAGCTCGAAAATACGGTATTTGATCTTTTTCAACTACGACTTTTTTAGTCTTTTTTAGTTCCGTAGCTTTATTTTTGACAAAAATTTTAGCGCATAACCCAGTAAATTCTTTTTTTATTTTAGTTTACGGTGAACTCCGCAATGTGACGTGAAGGTGTTCTCGCCACGTGGATTGAAAAAGACTACGGTAGTTGAGAATACGTTCAACGTGTTTGCGTACTCATCTCAGCGAGTTTTGAATTTTAATGGTGTTTCATGGATTTTTTTGTGATTTTTCATGATTTTCTGCGGAAAAATCTGAATTTTGTGCGATATTTTTTGTTAAGGGGGATTTTTTAGACTTAAGATCTCTGAAAATCTGGCTATCGAGACATGTAAAAATTATTTGGATATCTGGTCTAATAACTATAATGTTCCTGTTTTCCTCTAATACCTATTTTCAGAAAATGTCAGACTGGGCTCGAATCCGGTGCCCGATGATCGGATCGACGAGTTTGTTAGGCAGTTTGAAGGGGGTAAAAGCATTAAAAGGGTAAGAAATTCTTTCAAAATTCATTTTTTAATTTAAATTTCCTTTTTTAAGGTAATAGCAAACAACGGGTTAGCGGCGATGAAATGTCTGATTTCGATTCGTCAATGGCTTCAGAATCAGTTCGTCACTTCAGACGTCGTCAGTTTCGTGTGTATTGCTACAGAAGACGAGATGAAGTCGGCGTCGCGTATGTTTCTGTTGGATAAAATTTCAAATTTTCGGGAAAAAAAACTATTAATTAATTAATTTTGCAATTTTCCAGACTACCTCAAGCTGGCCGATGAGACAATTATGGCACCAGCTGGCTCCAACTCCAAGAATTTCGCCAACGTTGACGTCATCGTCAATCTCGCTTTGAAGTCTCGAGTAGACGCCGTTTATGTCGGATGGGGACACGCTTCTGAGAATCCGGAGCTTTGTCGTCGTCTTCGGAAGGCCAATATCATTTTTATAGGTCCTTCTGAGAAGTCCATTGTTGCTTCAGGTGAGAAAATGCATGAAATTGCAGAAAAAATGGGAAAAAAGTGCCAAAACGGCATTTTTCTTAAAACGCGTCAAAGGCACGCCAGACGGTTTTTTTTCAAATACAAAGTTAAAATGGTTTTATCACTGAGGTTTCTGACTTTTTCTTAAAAATACAACATTCAGGCATGAGAAACGTATCGTTATGTGATTTTTCTCCCAGAAATTTCCAAAAACACGACAAAGGTGCGCCAGACAAGCAAAAAAGCAGAAATAATACGATTTTTCAAATCGATTTACAACATTTTCTGGCTGAAAATCGTTTTTAAAGTGTCAAAAACTAGTTTTTGTGAAAATTAAGATACAATACCGAGAAAACGCGGCGAAGGTGAGCCAGCCAATCGAAAATTGTAAAATTGCCTTAAAAGCAATATTTTTATACAAATTTTTAAGGTTTTCAGTTGAAAAGCAGGTTTTGAATGTCAAACACTCAATTTTCTGAACATTTAGTACGAAAGACTAAAAACGCGGAAAAGGTGTGTCAGACAGCCAGAATTTAAGAGAACTGCTCAGGCAACTCAATATCAATCTAATTAGACGCGGCATCAGTTAGATTAGCTTGAATGTTGGCATGATTAGATTAATGCCGCGTCTAATTAGATTGATGAGCAATCTTGTAAGATTAATGCGCCGTCTCATTAGATTAGGGTGAAATCTTGTGTAACTTGTGATAAAATTTGAAAATTCTTTAGGTAAAAAAAGAAATAGTAAATTTATTCAAATAAAAAACAAGAGTTTTTACAATCGAAATGTATAGAAAAAAATATAGAAAAAAATACAGAAAATTAAAATCAGAAATTAGTCGAAAATCCATTGCAATGAAAGTGGAAAAAGTCCTCGTTGTTCTCTGCCCCGCTGCTGTCCATTGTCGTCCACTCAGCGAATTTTGCTTTAAAATGAACGAAATTACCAAAAAACTGTTTGATTTCGGAACTCACAAAAGACTTTTTTTTCGAAGCTTGTGTAGAGAGCGCTGATGTTGAAGAAGTAGACGATTATACCTGAGCAATGAACTAATATTCACGGCTAATTGAAAGCGAAACAATTTGCTTACCAAAGAATTTCTTCATGATTTCATCGCAGTGTCGACTTTTCTTCCAAACCAAATGGAAGTTGCGGAAGAGTGAAGACTGCAGTTGAAGACTTGAAGAGCCATAGAAACCGAAAAATACAATTTTTAATAATTGAAAATCGTGAAAAAGTCGATAAAACCGCAAACGAAATTAGTTCGCAACGATTTCAGACTTTCGAGACATAAATAGAGAATTAAAACTTAGAAAAAAACATTAAAACAAAAATTGAAAGAAATTTTGCTCGTTTTGTACTGACTCATTCTTGGATCCATGGCGCGAACGAAGTTTGCGCAAGCAAAATCCACTAATCTAATTAGATTGTGATTAGATTGATGCGGTTGTAGGATTAGATTAATATTGAGTTGCCTGAGTGCACTGAAATTAGTGATTTTCATTGAATTTTTAAGTTTTTGCCTATAAAATTGGGGAGAATCCTCTTTTTCAGTCGACATTCACAATTTTTGACGAAAAAGTTGAAAATTCTCTTGAAAACAATATTTTTTCATTATTTTTCACGAATTCTCCCCATATTTTGCAGGCGACAAAATCATCAGTACAATCATCGCCCAATCGATCGGAATTCCAACAGTGACATGGAGTGGAAGTGATGTGAAAGTTGACGAATGTGTACATTTCGAGCATTTCCACGAACTTCGTGCTCAGGCGACAATTAAAACAGTCAGAGAGGGTCTCGAAGCGATTGAAAAGTATCGAATTGGAGTGCCAATCATGATTAAAGCATCGGAAGGTGGAGGTGGAAAGGGAATCAGGAAATGTGAACGGATGGAGGATTTTGAGCGGTTTTTCAAAGAGGTTGAGATGGAGGTATTTTAAAGATTTTTAGAATGAAAATTCAAAAAATTTCTGAGTTTTAGGTTCCCAACTCGCCGATTTTCCTCATGAAATGTAGGGAGAGATCACGGCACGTGGAAATGGAGGATTTTGAGTGGAAACAAATAATCGGTGATAAACATGGAGAAGTGATTGCATTGTCGTCTAGAGATTGCACAATTCAACGGAGATGTCAGAAAGTGATTGAGGAGGCGCCGGCGAGTATTGTTCCAGACGAGATTATGGAGAAGATGAAGAGAGTGAGTTTCGATTGAGGAGTTTATTAGAAAAGAATGGTTATTACAACAAAATGAGTGAAAGAATGAATTGGTAAATCGGGAATAGAGAGAGATCACAGGAGAAACGTAATTAACTGTTAATTAATTAATTAATTAGAGTTATTACAATTGGGTGAGAGAGATTGGAGAATTGATAGGTTGATTGAGAGATTACTAGAAGGTTTTCTTGACATTTCGCTTCGTGATCTTGAACTTGGAATAATCTGGTTTGACACGTGGAATTACAGTAGTCTCCTTGCTCCTTCCAATAGCTTGCTCGAACAGTCGGTTTATTGATTCCTGGCTTCTCTCCTCCATTTCCTTCTTGTGGAGTTCAACAAATTCTGGTTTGAAGGCAAGATGAGCCGCGAGCTCTCCTTTCTTATCAAATTTCTTCTGAGCATCACGAAGTTCACGTCTTCTGAGTGTTTCGAATTTCGTGTGGAGCAGACTGACTTGATATTGGCATTCATACATGTTCCCCACATGCTTGGCCAACACTCTCTCCGTATCGCACTTCTCGAACACACTCATTGGGCAGTTGATGTCGTGGAGTTTTTCCAATGCGTAGGTACGATTGACTCCGAGGATAATCATCTCGGTGTATTTTTTGACGTACGCGGAGCAGGAATATCTCTTTTGAGTGGAGGAAGATTTAGGAGAGGAGGAGGAAACAGATGAACTAGAGGAATAGGAAGAAGAAGTAGTAGAAGAGTAGGCTGGCATGGTTAGAGCAGCGAGAGATCGATTGGAAGCGATCGTTCACGACGAGGTATTCAGGAGAGAATGAATGAGAATCTGGTGGTGCCTCCTTGTTGCGTAAAAGTGGGCGGAGCTAAGACAGATGGTGCATTGTCATGCACTTGGGAAAACTCTCCTGACAATGTGAGGATAGTTAAGGGGGAATGTGAAGATAGGTTTACGATCTCTTTGGGATACCTGTGAATTGCTGATGAGATAAAAGAGGATACCGTGGGAAACTATGAGAGTCAATAAATTATTGACTTTCATATGACTTGCATACGGGTTACTGTAGTTTACGCGGTGGGACCCACTTTTGTTCAAACCTAGACATGATTATACTCTTTAGAAGCGTCTTGGCATGTTGAATCGGAAAATATAAATTTCTTAGCGTTTCTTTGAAAACTCAGTGAGTTACAGTAGTTTTAGTCGAATTTTGGATATTCGAAAATTTTCGAAATTCTCTAACTTTTCGAGTTTTCAAGGTAGATAACTGATTTTGGGCTCAAAAAGTGCAGGAATTTCTTGACAACAGTATTTTTTGCAGGGGTGCGATCGCCAACTTCGTCGACTACTACTCAGCTGGAACCGTCGAGCTTCTCTTCGTTCCCTCAACGAGTCAATATTTCGGAAAGATGCATTGTATGGCGGCGAGAGTCACGTGCGAGGATCCGAATGATAGATTCCTTCCGTCGACTGGAACTGTGAGATCTCTGAAATTCAACTCCAAATATCATTTGAGGATTGGAGACTCCCAACAGCAGACTACTGTAGAAATGCTCAAATATAGCTCACAAAATCTCGCAATCCATCAAGGAAAATCGACGGATTATGTGTTGGAAGAGACCGAAGAGTTTTATTTCATTAAAATCGGTGGAAACAAACTGAAATTCTCGAAAATGGACACGAATGACGCCTCGTGTCTGAGATCTCCGTATACTGGAAAATTCCTCGAGTACAAGGTTCAAACGGGAGAGTTTCTGGAGGTTGGACAGACTTATGCACAGATTGAATCGATGAAAATGGTGTTTGATGTGGTGACGAAGGTGGCGCCGGGAAGGTTTTTCAGAGAAATTGATATATAAATCAAGAAAAAAATGAATTCCAGACTGATCCGAATTGCTAAGGAAGGAGATCTGATTAATCCGGGAACGATATTGGGACGGCTGGAGATTGATAAAGCGATTCAGGATCAGTTGACGACGAGTGAGAAGTTTGATGGAGAGATGAAGGGGTGGAGAGTGGAGGAGAAGACGGATTTTGAGGTAAGAGACTCTTTCCAGAAGAGATGGGGATTCTGAATACAGGGGGGGGGGGGGGGGTTCTGGCTTGACGTTGATAACAGAACTATTAGAATTCGGTATCTGAAAACAAAATTTCAGCAGGTTTTCTAGGTTACAACAGATTTTAAGCTGTTTTTTGTTCCCAGCTCTCTCGAAATCCAAATTTTATTTCATTTTTCCAGAAAGCTTAACTGATTCTCGAAGGACGTGGGCCAATGGATTATCCCATCGATTCTGTTGTCAATGGACTCTTCCAGGAATCTTCTTCTGAATCCACTTGTGACAGAATCTCGGAACTCATTCAATTCTTTATGGAAACTGATCGATTCTTTGATTCTCGCAACGGATTCGATGAATCCGTCCAACAACTTCTGGAGAAAGAGAAGATGAATTACGAGAGAGTCGTCGATTTGATTCACTCGAATACTCATATGAAAACGAAGGAGAAGTTGATTCTGACGATTTTGGGAAGGATAATCGAATCGCGAATGGATTTTGGAGATTCTCTTCGAGAACTTTTGAAACAGATGAAATTGAGATGAAAGAGACAGATGAAACAACCCAAATCGATTTCTTCACTGACCGCCAGAGACATTTATCGATATTTCCGAAAACTGGAGTATTCAACGACTGATTGCAAAGTGGACATCAAGAAATCCTCGTTTTCTACGAATGTCGCTTCGATGAGATTCAAAAATGATAACTTATTCACGTCTTCTGCTGAATTCTCATCTGTTATCAATGGGGCATTGCTGGAATTCGAATGTTTTAAATCTGAATTCAAAACCATTCAATTTGTGGCAAATCGCATCGAATTATCCATTGATTTCTCGGTTTCCGACGCTGAAAATATCATTTTGGAAAATGAGAAGAGACTAGAGGAGGCTGGAGTCAAGGATATCATTCTAGTCATCGCATCATCTGAAGTTTTGAGATTTTGTCTCGAAATTGAAGGTCTCATTTCGAAAGAGTCATCTTCTACAGTAATCCCTGAATTCGTTGCACCAGACAGAAGAGACTTAAAGCGATACGTGGCCAGACTAAATCGGACGACGTATATCTATGATTTCCCTCGATTATTCTGCCACGTGGTGGCTCTAGATGTTTCTCAAAATCCAGGGGAAATCATGGAACTCCAAGAACTCCACATCGACGAGAACTACCAACTCCAAATGATTTCCGATTCAGAAGAGCTCGAAAGGCGGGCGGCTCACGGGCTGAATACGTGTTCCGTGGTGGCGTGGCTCGTAAAATTGAAAACTGAAAATGATCGAGAATTCGTGAGAAGGTGAGAATCTGAAAATAATTGGAAAATCGCGTCAAAGGTACGCCAGACAACGGGATTTGACAAAACTCGATTTTTGACACTTTTCTGTCGGAAAAAGTGCCCCAAATCGACAAAATAGTCGAGAATTTCATTTTTAGGGCAGAATCAGTGATTTAGACTGATTTTTGCGAAAAATGCTTCCAAAATACTCAAATTCGACAGAAATTATTCATTTTTCAGTGTCTAGCGCACCTTCGACGTTTCTGTCCTGCTAGGTTTCCAAAGCACGTCTTCTTGTTGAAATCGGGTCAAAGGCGTTCCAGCCAACAACTGGCGCACGTTTGACGCGTTTTCAATTTTCTTTATTTTCAGATCCCTCGAGTCAACATGAGGCTGTCGTTGATTCCAATGTGAATAGTGGATTCGTGCATGTGAGATGGAGAATCAGTATAGAAGTGCACCGATTCTTCCGAAACCGACGAATTCAGAAGCGGTGGAATGGGTGAAGCAGAAGGTTGGAGATGATCTTCGGAAGTATTTCAACGATGGATTCTATGGAGACGTCACCCAGGAGATTCAGGAATCGAGGAGAAGATTCGAGAAGGAATGTGCCACGTGGCACCACAAATCACAATAATAATTGTTTTTATTCATATTTATCCACATTTTCTATTGATTTAATTTCTCTTCTTTTTGTCTAGGCTACCTCTTCTTTTTCTTTATTTCTATTTTTACTTGGAATTATGTGCCAAACTGGTTAACTTGTTGTTTCTCCCGACGCGTCCTGTTTTATTTGTGTACTTTATGACCCCGGATTACTAATTGAAGAAATGTTATTAGAAATCTTCCTTCTCTCTGAAATTCCTGATAACTTTTGCTGAATGACGGGAAAACACGAGAAAAATGCAAAAATTTGTATTATAAATTATAAAAAAAGAAAAGAAAATAAAAAAACAAATTCGAAGCAACGATGGGGGAAGCGAATGGATACCAGGGAAAACTAAAAATTCAACAAAACAAAAAGAAAGTTGAATGCCTGGATTTTACGGGAAGGGGAATGGTATATATCAGATGATGAGGGTTGAGAGGAAGAACTCGAGATAAACTGTATATAACGTATTGGGGGAAAGGCGATGGATACTCGATGAAAATGTGAAAAAAAAGAGATGAGGGGGAGAGGACAACACAGAAGCGAAAGTGAAAAAGAAAACATTTTTAGAATTTATCAATCCAAATCGCTCCCGAACAGTTCTCTCATTCCTTCCGCCTGTTCCGCCACTTCCTGTGCATCTCGAGCTCTTTTCGTTTTTATGGCGATTCTCCGTTCAATACGGGCTCTTACTCTTTCTCTCTGCCAGTCAATTCGTGCATCGCTGGAGCCTTCTTTTTCGATCGCATTATTTTTCTTGAAGCTTCGGCCGCGGTCTTCTCCTCCAGTTCTCGGTGGGTCCTGAAAGTTAAGCATTTTGCACTAAAAATCTAGATTTTGAACAAAACTTACTTGTAAAAGAAGTTCCTCATAATCGATAGCCCATTTTGTAACGTCGATGGCGGTCCGATGCTCGGGAACCGGAGTCGGGCAGCCAACGACTTCCCCGGTGCGCATGTATTCCTCTTTCAGTAGATTGAAGCACCCTTTCTCAGTGAGCATACAGTGAATCGGCTCCGTTTCCTCTTCTGGCGCGTCTTCTTCCGACGATTGGGCGTTTTGTGACTTCGCCACTTTTCTGATGACACGGGAAACTGATTTCAGCAGAATCTGGAAATTGGAATTTTGAGGATGATAAACCGTTCTTAAACAGTGTTAAACAGCTTCCAGGCTACACAGGCTACAACTCACCGGCGATTCTTCGTGAGCCACTGTCACAACTCTCTCCAACGCCGTCTTCGCCTCCACAGATCCGTCCTTCGGATTCATTTGAACCTTGGCTCCAAAATCTTTCCGAATCATCTTGAGTGCAGTACCAAACGTTCCGACATACATTCTTGACGACGTGTTCGGTATCAGAACTTTAATTTCATTGCGACGCGGTGTGTTCTCGACGTCGAAAGCGTCTTTCCCCACTTGGTCGGCACATTTCTTACGAATCTTTTCTTGAATTGACTCGATAACGGCCATAATGTTGTTGAGGCGTCCAATAGAAATTTGAAGAGACAGTAACGGAAAGCACTCTAAAATGTCGGGTTCGTGGGGTTAAAGGTGACGGGGTGCTCAAAAACTATCTAGAGTTCATAAAAAAGTCTGAGGAACGCGGGATAGCCGATATTCTAAATTCTTAGACGGCTAACTATCTAACTGTCTCTCGGTGTTTTCATGAAGCGCCGGAAAATTACATTTCTAAAAAAAAAGAGAAGTCTGTCAAAGCCGAAAACCACATTTTGACGAAAACGCGTCCAAGGCACGCCAGTTCTTATAATTTCACTCACCTGGATTTGTCTTACTAGCCATAATCTCAGTTCGACAGTTTTTTTCTTTCATGAGATTGCGCATCGAATCATCACTAATATCACGCACTGTCGACGGAGGAATGAGAAGTTTGATCGAAAGAATATCTCCGTCCTCCTCCTCTTGTCCGATGTGTGCCTTCTTGTTGGCTGGGCCGCCAGCGGGGTTTTGAAGGAGTGAAGATGGCGGTGTCGGCTTCTTTATTTCTTCCTTCTCTTGTCGCCTGCGCATCTGACGTCTCCTTTGTGAATCCTGAAAATAAAAACAATTTTCAAAGATACAAAGATATGAAGTGTGCTGTGTCATTACCGGCCTATCCTTTTTGATCTCTTTCTTTTTTGCATTCGAATCGACATTTGCTGGAGTCATTTTTACCAGTTTTTTTCTGGAAATTGAAAGTTTCTTACTGGTTATTTGAATTATAACATCAGAAAACTAGAAATACGACCACATGGCCTTCCCGGCTCCGAAAAAGAGTCTGAAAATACCGGTGAGGCTTATAAATTTCAGGACAAAATCATTGTTTTCAGAGGAAAACAAAAAAAAGGTGTCGGTCATATGATTCGCGTTTTTATGAATGAAAACAGTAATATTTGCTTTTCATTTTGTGTTTTTAAAAGAAGCTCTGTTGTTTTTGTAATTTATATTAAATCCTACACGAAGTGCGTCCACATTTTTCAAACTACAAATTCACGGCCACAGCTTGTATTATCCTCTCCAAAAACACTTCCTCCACTTCAACTATCATCTTTTTTGCTCCAAAATGTGTCCCTGCTCTTTTTATGTACATTGAAACATATTTGGAGTTCATTCAGTATGCAGAGGTTCAGAGTACTCTATCTCTCATCGCTCTTCTTTATCTTTCTCCTCCCCAAAAATAGCGTATAATCTTTTTAGCACATTTCACAACCCACCTAATCCAAATAGTTCGATCTACCCGTTCTAGACGAAATCCAAGTTTAATCCTGCAAAATGTAGGAGATGATAAAATACCAAACATCACTAAATATCCCGATTGAGAATCAAAATGATGAATTGGACTGAGAGATTTACGCATTTCGTGGATGTCGGTGGATGGATTATTTTGTATTTATTTGTATTTATTTATTGTAGGAGGGACATGCCACTTATGCTACACCAGTAAAAGGGGGATCACCGGAGAAAGACATGAATAGAGGTGAAGGGGCTAAGAAAAAATGTAAACAGTAAGATAATAATAGGAGATTTAAGCAGGTAGGAAGGAGAATTATTCATAGGAGTATCTCGATGTGAGCGGCACGAACTATTTCCCTTTGAACTTAGCCTTTAGGAATAAAAATTTCAGCTATGCTTTTTGAGTGAAAAACATTGAGAACTCCATAATTGTATTTTGTAAGATCGTTTTCAAAACATCAACTTTCATAATTTTCATGATGAATGACGTAACTGATTTTGTCCAATTCGAATTCATATTTAAGACTTTCTCCCGGTGGTCTTTGTTCTTCCAACAATTGAGCACATTTGGTATCTCATTCTGACTTACTCTTTTGTTCTTTCTGTGACTAATTCATGACTCGATGTATTATGAGTTTTGATGAGCTGGAATAATAACGGAATTTTCGAAATCTAGATTTATTCGGAAAGAATAGTTTGAGCATACTTTTGCGAGAACATTGGGAAAGTCTAGAGTTCAGTTATTTTTTAATTTGAATATTTGATATTTTAATGCCATTTTTTATTGTAATCTAAAATTCCAAAGATCTCATTCTCTTCTTGATGTCCACAACGAAATAAAACTACAAAAAGTATCAACGGGTGGCACACTACTCTTTTGACTAGCAGTTCTCGAAGTTTTTTTGTTTTCAATTTCTCTTATTTTATATCTTGTAATCAATATTATTTAATAATCAATAAAATCAGTTCAGATCTGCCATGACACAAATATTCCACAATTTGCTAAATGGTATAATTTTCAAAACTCACTGGAACACCCTTTACCCTGGCATAACACAATACATATCCAATAGAGTAAAAAAGCTAACTAACTCATGGATTTTTAGGTACTCTTATTTTACTTAGGATTTTGACTTTACAATTATCAAATCGTTTTCAAAATGTTTTAGCAACTGTTAATGGCCTATTAAAATTGAAATGTACTTGAACTTTAATCTTTTGTTTTGTTGTAGCTATTGGCACTTAAAAATATTTAAAAGCAGGAGAGTGCTATTAAGATTCCAGTGGCATTTGCAGTTGGAAATAACATTACACCGGCAAAAAGAGTATTTTCAATTCAGAATTTAGAGTGAAAATTTCTCACTTCCTCAAATTGTATTTGTTTGAATGCTCAACCACTGGTCCAATACTTTTCGTAGGATATGGACTGGTTTCATGGGTCCGATAGGACTGTTAACAAATATTATGCTGGTTATAATCATAAAAAACAATACACCAACATCTTTTAAAACTTATTCGTGAGTTTCTACTAAACAAGTAATTTGTATTTGTGTATACGTATTTCAGGACAATGATATTGGTATTCACAATTTCAGACGCTGTGAATGCTTTTTGTAGTTGTATGACGTCTATCAGGTAGAATCATTTCAAAGTTCCTTTTAACTAAGGATTGTGTCTTCAATAAAATCTCATTTGGGCCAAGACACGTCTCTCTCTCTCTCTCTCCGCAAAGAGATTATATGGAAGTCTGAAAAGCATTTTTCTTTACAGAATGGTTCCCAGAAGGTCGCAACTGTTTGTTTTGTTTCAAGGTGCTTGCGAGCTCTTCCCTGGAGATAAAACTATGAAATCGAGGTTTTGTATGTTTTGTTAGTCATCTGAAATGTCCTTAACTTTTATTGGACAAGCAATTTTAGGGTATGCACTACTCGTGGCATCTACGATTTTGAATAGCTTCGTCATGATTTGCTCATATATCTATCGCTTATTAGTAATTACAATGCCATTTGACAATATTAATCAAAAAATAGTTCAAAGAACAACTTACTGTTATAGCGTGTTTCATATGTGCTACGTGGTAACAAGATATCCAGAAATGCAAAGGTTATTAAATTATTCAGATTTGGGTGTACTTCATGTCCTGGTCATTCAGTGAGAAATTGGATGCAGAAATTTCGAAAGTGTACCCAGAACTAATTGGATCCAACTGGACCTATTCTGGAATATTAGATTTGAATGCGCCGTCACAAATAGGTTTTAGCGATCTGCATCAACATGTGGTAATAAACATTTTCAGTGTTAAATATGGCAGCAATTAGTAAATGTTGGATGGTGATCGCAGTTGCAGTGGTTTGTAAATAGATGGAGAATAAGAAGATTCTTAACTAAATTCCAATTTTCGGACAATTTGACAAAACTTCACAGATCATTGTTGAATGTGAGTTTTTATGAGAAACAGAAAGTTTAGGAATTTTTAGGTACTCCTATTTCAAACAGTCAGTCCGTTCCTATCACTTATCACTGTTCTACTCTATCTAAAAGTAGGACAAATGGACGATTCAGCAACTGTTATGTTGGAAAACTTAATGCCACTTCCGTTAGTTATGATGAGTGTGGTCAGCCCGATTGTTACGATTTATTTTATTGCACCCTATCGACAAGCTTTCATGCAATTTGTGAGGCCTTTCGGGCAGAGGGTAATAGTAATACCTCGGATTTTTCCAGTCAATGTGTCCTCGACAAGATAACATCATCAGCTTTTCATTTTGTATGCTTCTAAAAATACATTTTTCCACTTCAATATACCGAACTTTCAGAATTCCTAATAAGTGCGTCCACATTTTTCAAACTGCAAATTCACGGCCACAACTTGTATTATCCTCTCCAAAAACACTTCCTCCACTTCAACTATCATCTTTTTTGCTCCAAAATGTGTCCCTGCTCTTTTTATGTACATTGAAACATATTTGGAGTTCATTCAGTATGCAGAGGTTCAGAGTACTCTATCTCTCATCGCTCTTCTTTATCTTTCTCCTCCCCAAAAATAGCGTATAATCTTTTTAGCACATTTCACAACCCACCTAATCCAAATAGTTCGATCTACCCGTTCTAGACGAAATCCAAGTTTAATCCTGCAAAATGTAGGAGATGATAAAATACCAAACATCACTAAATATCCCGATTGAGAATCAAAATGATGAATTGGACTGAGAGATTTACGCATTTCGTGGATGTCGGTGGATGGATTATTCATAGGAGTATCTCACGAACTATTTCACTTTTGAACTTAGCCTTTAGGAATAAAAATTTCAGCTATGACCTTTTACCCGAACGTCAAAAACAGTGAGAACTCCATAGAATAATTGTATTTTGTAAGATCGTTTTTAAAACATCAACTCTCAGAATTTCCGTCATGAAATAACACCAGATAACCTCATGATGAATGACGTAACTGATTTTGTCCAATTCGAATTCATATTTATGACTTTCTCCCGGTGGTCTTTGTTCTTCCAACAATTGAGCACATTTGGTATCTCATTGTGACTTACTCTTTTGTTCTTTCTGTGACTAATTCATGACTCGATGTATTATGAGTTTTGATAAGCTGGAATAATAACATTTGGAAAGTCTAGAGTTCAGTTATTTTTTAATTTGGATATTTGAAATTCTAATACTATTTTTTATTGTAATCTAAAATTCCGAAGATCTCATTTTCTTCTTGATGTCCACAACAAAATAAAACTACAAAAAGTATCAACGTGTAGCACACCACTCTTTTGAGGTCTCGGAATTTTTTGTTTTCAATTTCTGCTATTTTCATTTCTCGTTATCAATAAAATCAGTTCAGATGACACAAATATTCAACAGCTGGCTAAATGGTACTGACAGTCACGAAACACTGGTGAGTTTTTTTCATTTTAAACATAATCTTGAAAAGTGAGATAACCATAGTTTTTTCGGCATTTAAATGATTTACATAGAAATACTTATCATTTGGTGTGGGAATCTGGAAAGCGCACTATATTAGTGATTTTTGTTTCTCTGTTTTTTTTTAAATCCAACAGTTATTTTTCTAAGATAACATGTTTGCAAAAATATCAAGCAATAGTTTTTGAAACTCTCACTGGAACATCCTCTACCCTGGCATGACACAATATCCAACAGAGTAAAAGCTAACTAACTCATCTTTGTTCTAGAGTCTAGACGCTTCCCCCTTTCATGCTCATGAGTTCGTTCGCGACTCAAACACAAAAAGAAAAAAAAAGAAAAATGAGAACGAGGAGCTCACTTTTCTGCTCATCACCATAATTACACATTCGTCTCTTTTCACTGCCTCAGGCATAGTTACGTAGGAATCATGAACTTTTTGGGTTTTATGAACTTTCTCAATAGTTGGTGGAAATCTTGTTAGGATATTTCATATCGATGTTGTTTTAAGTATATATCAAGTTTCAATATACATACACAGGTACCAACTAGGTACATGTCTAGAGTTATTTTTGTTTCCCTCACTTTTTGTTTTTAGCTCGTTTCTCTTCCTTCTTTCTGTTTTGTGTGCCACCCCTACCAACTTAATCCCACTCGTTTTTTCTCCCATTTTTTATCATTTTTTCTCTATTTCCATTCGTTTTTTCTTCTTCATTTCTTTCTCGTCGCCGCAGCCTAATGACATCAATTTCTCCTCCTCCTTCTTCTCCAATTAATGTCCTCTTTTGGCACAAACATGGCTCACATTCTAACACATTGTTAATGGTGAATAATTCATAAGGAAGGAGTGTCACACGTTGTTTTTCCAGAAACTGTTTCTTTATTCTTCCTTTCGAACGTTTCCTTTTCAACCTGACATACAGATTAGAATACGAATAGTGGGCAAGCATATGTGTGTGACTCACTCTTTTTTCTCAGTATTCAAGAGAATTGAATTATTCTCAAGTAATAAGTTTTTTCTGAGATTGGAAATTGCGCTATATTGTAATCTTGAGTATAACTACACCATTAGTTTGAAAACTTGTTATGGTATCATATCTCTAGTAGAGAAACTGGATCTCTCATTATCAAACAAAAAACTGTTGTGCAACCCATGAATTGCAAGTAGGTGTCTCTGTGATGACTTTGAAAAATTTAGAAACTTTTTTATGACGATAATAAGTTTTTCAATTTCCCAGATATTGTTTGTTGTTGTCCAAGTTTTTCACAAATTGTTCTATCACAGCGGAATCTGCTTCTTTCAAGCTTTCACTTCAGGAAGTGCTCATCGAAATGTAAATCATCACTCATTTCGATATATTTCTTCTTTTTTTCATTTTGTTTGTTGATCAATGAGAAATCCAAAAGGTCCGTGCAAAATCCAATATTTTCGAACTCGTTTCCAACTTTTTCTGATCGAAATTCATATCCGCCCACCATTGGAGACTTCTCCAATTCATCTCACTTCAGAAACAACACCCTAAGGGACATTATACTTCATTCTAGTTGATGTGTGTAAATCTCTTATGTGCAAGCTCGAAACAATTTGTTCGAAGCATTTTTTGGAAGCATTATCATCTAATACGGCTTCTCTACTAACACTTTGATTTTATGATTTCTGGTGCTAAAACAGACAGAAAACATGCTTCGAGCCATTTCAATCATCTTTGATTGCATTTTTTTCGCGCCTTATTCCTCTGCTTTTCTTCCGCCGTTCTTGCATATACACCTACATACGTACCGGATATTTTTCAGTGTCTGCATATCTAGAACTATCTTCCGTTTTTGATTGTAAATGAGTAACAACTTCCAAGAGATGAATCGACTGGTTATTTGTGTGAATAGATATTTAACGTTCCTGTCCGATGTTTGTATAGCCAACTTGTAGTGATTAAGAGTTTAAACTGAGTTGATCACCTTGATTCTATACCCTACAATTTTTAACAGTCTCCAAATATGTGTTTTTTTGCTTTGAGTTCAACGTTATTTAAAGTAGATCACCACAAAGAGTTTTCTATTCTATATTTATTTATAACTCTAAGCACCTGTTCTTCCAATTACTAACTTTATTATTCAAGTTTGCTCTTGAATTGAATTTTGTTTACATCTGGAAAAACTTCCTTTTCTTTCGAGCTATTTATGGAAAGTACAGCATTAAAACCTCCTGTTTTCACTGCTCACTGTCAATACATCTTCTGCTAAAAAAAACCATTAACATAATTGAATCTTCTGAATTTGTTGGTAAGAGGTCAATTATTTTTATTTGGATCTTTATAAAGTATAAAATTTATTAGAGACCAAGATAGGACTTCTAATTTTGGCTTCTCCCAATTAAAAGTACCTTTTTCCAGTCTTGTTTTATTGCTGCTTCAAAAATTCCGGCTTCATCCGGTATTGTTTTTTCTGCATTCCTGGAATCTTTGCACTATTTCCTCAGAATTTCTGATATTATCCCGCCTGACCTTTTTGAGAGACACACTCACACACAAACAAATGAGAAATAATTAAACGTGTGCAAATATTGAGGGTGGTAGAAAAGAAGAAAAGATGTCACTCGCAGGAAGTATGTCTCTAATTGAGGGAGGAATATTTGACGTAGAGGAAAAAGAAAAGAAATGGGTGGAGTCTTTTGGAATTGAAGAAAAGGAAAGTAAAAAAATAATTGCTTTGTTTTGTTTGCGTTTTATAGCGATTCTGCATTTGCAGATAAAGTTTTCAATTTACAGAGGAAGATGAGTATCCTACTTTGTTTTGCTAAGAGGCTGTTTCCATCATCCATCATTCTAGTTTGATATTTCAAAATAATTTCTTTTATCGCAACGGTTTTCTTCATCTATTTTTGAAAACAATACAAATGTATCATGATTAAACAAATCGTAAAAAAGATTTGGTTAATATAATAATGCTTTCATTTCCTAGACGACGTTGCTTGCTTAGATTTTACATTGAGCCAGTTTCTTCTATTCCAGTTCATGCCTAGTCATCCTAGACTAAAGTACGTGAGTTTCTTCTAAAATCAATTTTCAAAAGAAGAATTCTCTTCTCGAAAACCAAAAACTTCCTTTCTCTCTTCTATTGAGTGCATAGGGTTCTCTAATTAGGTCGGGTATTCATCAAAACGCCTCTTCATTTTTATTATTGAACTTTTTTCTTCTTCATCTTCTTCAAGAAGCTTTTCACACTATCCTGTCGTCAATATCTCTTTTGAGTGAGAATATCTTCTCCGTTTTCAGAGAATAAGGTATTCACGTGAAGCGTGATGAATAAAAGTTAAATAAGAGATGAGAGCGTCTAACCTTTCTAGGACAGTCGGAGAATAATATCTTGTTGATTGATAGATGCTTGGACGGTTTTTAGCAAATAATTTCGGCATTTATGAATAGCATTGCCTATACAGTATAGGTGGTTTATTTTTTATTTTTTCCAATTCGGTTACAGTAAACGTTGACACAAGCTTTCGAAATAACGGAAGCACTCATAACTACAAAATAGTATATAAAAATGTCAGACTATTTTTAAACTTTTATTCCTTGTGCCTGTCAGAAGCAGATATGCTGTTATGAATTGATTTGTTAGATCAGAGTACGATTGTCTACAAATAGAATCTGAAATCTCCATCGATATCTCTGAAAGATTGTTCAAGAGATCAGAATACCTCGAGCTTCCTCTTTCATTGGATCAATTCAATGAAGTTGTGATAAAATTGAAGAAATTTTCGAGATCGAGTTATCAACAAAGTCTGCAAAGGTTTTTTTAAAGGTGATTTCTGTTTTTGCTCATGATATTTTGGTGTTTTGAAGATTTCCACGAGTTTTCCTGATTTCTTCCTGATATTCCTAATTACAACATCGTGTTTTGGTTTCAGTATTTTAATGAATCGGATGATACATATATCATTTATTTTTTACACATCGTCACTTGAGTATATTAGACATAGGTGCTAAATGACAACATGTTTTTTCAAAGTAATTACTAGTGTATGACTTTGTGATTTGTAATCTGATAATTGTCGAGTGTTGTGCACTACCGCCATCCAAATCAGAGTCTAGTTTTTAGAAAGTAAAATTTTTTACAATTCGTTTTTGAAAGGGTTTATCAACTGAGTTTCTAGATCTTTGAAGGTTCTCTGAAATCAGCAAAAAACGTTAACAGGAATCAAAGTATGAAGTTGAACTCAATAGAAATAGAGTTTCATAACGTAATTACATCCATTCATATCTATGAAGTTACAACCGTTGGGTCTGCAAGCGTACGTGAGTTTTGTTTCCGATCCGTATGCGAGAAGTTGGGGGGCGGAGCTTCGACACTTTAGTTTAGTCTCAGAAAACTAGTATATGTTTTAGTGGAATCTTTTTCCAATCCGAGTCGTTCAACTAATAAATCAGATTTTGTAATATGTTCCATCAAGATATATAGATGAGCACAAAGTGATCAAATCAGATTTCTCTATTAAAAAAGAAAAAAACGCAGGTACATCAAGCACCTAGCTAACACATCTTTTTAGGTAAAGTTAGATAAAGTGGGATCTTTAATCAATGTGCATCTCTAGGTATGTTTTTAGAAAGATTGTTTTTTTTTTCTGTAATCATGATGTGTTGCTCTTTATCCTCTTAAATAGAACTCGATCACTTCTTATTCCCAGTTTAGGAATTTATCAACAGTAATGCTGATATTCGGTCTACTTTTTTGAAAGATTTCTTTCTGCAGAATACCTGCAGAAAACTAATCAATTACGAAACTTCAAAACACAGAGGAAAACTGGAATGTGGTCTAGACTTGCTGAGAAAAGAGATTTCCCTTGTAATTGTTGTTCGCCCACTCGTTTTGTGTTGACAGTATTAGTTTAAATAATTTTTGAACATTACCTATGGCTTCCGTAAAGAGAGTCACAACATTTTCAAATTTCATTTTTAAAAGTCATGAAGAATTGTTGTTCTATTTGATCATTAGGAAGTACACAAATTGTTCTAAGCTTTTTCTGGAAAACATTTGAAAAGTTGGAAAAGTTTCAATTCATAGACCACGCAGGTGTTTTTAACTGTGATATTTCTCCTTCGTGAGATTCTAGACCAAGTCTAAAGGAAAACCAGCCAAATTTGTTCGTTTATACCAACTCAAAGTTCGCAGATGATGACGTGTCAATTTTCAATCCCAGACCTATAATTATATTTTTTAGTTGTGATCATTATTTCACTTCTTCTCAAAAGACGAGACTATTTTTTTCTCTCTGTCTCTCTCACTTTTTCTTAGAAAAAACCTATAATTAGTGTAAGAAAGGGGCGGGTACTTATGATGACACATAACATTTCACTGGGTTTTCAGTAGAGATTGAAAGATGGACACACCATATGTGTCAAATTTGAAATATTGAAATGTGAGGTTTCTTTTTTTTTCTTTTTTTCTTTCCAGTTTATTCATTGTGTTTAAAATTTCAAAGCACATGAAACATATTAGTGAGCGACCAGCTGCATCCCACGAACTACAACCTTACCACAAATCTCTAACCAAATTTTATTGGATTCTCAGAAAACTCATTTAAAGTTCTCCAACACCTGATTTCTCTCTCCCGGTACTTCCCTGTCTCCCCCACCAGAAATCTAATAATATCGGATTTTATTCTCAGGTGTGTTGTATTCCGACTTTTCATACTATTCTTAGATCAGTTTTCTGTTCCTGTTAGCAATTTTAGGTGATTTCAGTTCACATCTTTGTCTGATATCTCAAAATCTGATTATCTATGAGTGTGTTTGAAGCTAGATACCGTAAATACTGTATTATAACGGCACCTGTAATAAAACGGCACCTGTATTATAACGGCACCCCATCTATACTCAGAATACATGAATGTGATCATCCCGGTGTCTTTTTTTGGTTATGATTAGAAGCAGCGTAATTAGTAACTTCTTGATAAGCCGATAGAACTCCCAAAAAAGTTTTTCCGGTAAATTTTAATAAGTTTCTGAAACCGCAAAATTTCTCTGGGAGCCGGTTGAAAAATATAACGGCATGCCGTTATAATACAGTATTTACGGTATCTTATTTTACTTGTGATACAGGATAATCTGTGATAAAGAAAAGAGAAAGAAAAGCGGGGGAAAAATAAAATAAGAGGTTGGCTGAGAAGGGGAATGGGAAAAGCTAGATACATAACAATTATCTTAACGTCTTACTCAGATTACTCTTTGAAAAATGAAATCAGTTTTATACTTTTTCTACTGACGTCTATTTCCTCGGTTTCCACTGTTTCAATGATCATTTTGTACTTTATCTTATTCAAAATTTCCTTTCCTCCTTTTCTTAATTTATTGCCCCTAATTCCGGGAATCCTCCACTTTTTCTTCACCTTTTCCTCTCTTCTGAATACTAATCTACTCAGCCGTCTGTTTCTTTCGTTCTTTCTTTGTTTGAATAATCCTTGAAAAATGAATTGAGTCGTTCCCTAGGATTTAGGTGTTTTTGTTAAAAATTAGACCCCCAGGAAAATAGATACCTTTCGGATTTCATGACCGTTGTCTGGAATTCGAAATTAATAACAAGTTTGGTTGGATTCACCCTAAAACTTAACTTTATTCATTCCTTCCATTTCACTTTTTTCTCAATGTCAACAACTCTTTTTTTCAGAAATTCTCTGGTGGTGTCAGCAATAATCAATCCACATCATCTTCTTTAGAAATGCCTGCTTCCGATTCAAGGTGAGTACTTTTTGGGTTCCTTCTTCCTCTTTCTCACATTCATCTGAATTCATGACTCTTCTGAATTCTGAATTCCAAACCTTGACGTCTTCATTGAATTCATTTGACTCATTGATCCTTGTTGCCCTCTCCATTAGACCCTTCGAAGATATTATATTAGTAGTGAGAGAAACAAAGAGCAATTGTACGAAGAGCCAGATACTCCGAAGGAAAAGATAGATTTTAATGACTTGAAATTGAATATTTGTTCGGAAATTTAATTTTTGTTCATTATGTGCAGATGCCACAAGCCATTACTTCTTTTATATAAATGATAGTCAGTTCACTGACGTCAAGAGTTTGTTTTAATTCCTGCTAAAACTGAATTTTTCAGCCTATGTTTACTTGCTCATTATGAATTTCAATTTGACCATCTTAATCAAGAATTTTTCTCATTTTCCAAATAATTTGATTTCATTGATCTGAAATCTTTCAAAAAGTAATGTTATAACTCCACTGATAAAAACACACTTCAATTCCGTTTTATGTGTATTCATCTCCCTGGCTTCCTTATTGTAATATCTTTAATTTTTCGTTTAAATTCTTCAAAAAAAAATCATTCTGAAGGTCAATAAAACAAAAAGCTGCAAAAAATCGTCATTGTTAGATTTCAATCCACTAATAAGGAAATGACGCTGTTGTGCCCTTCATAACCCATCTATATACGAGGAAATTGCACATGAAAATAGGAAAATTGAAATGAAATTGCACGAGTGTTTTTCGATGTTTTCAATAGAAGTAAAATGACCAAAAAAGAGTTTTTATTTTTGATCAACTAACTTTTTACTGAATGAGGTGGTTGACTGTAAAAGTCAGTTCTGACTATTTATAGGTTTTATCCAGTATCTGCATAAAAACTTAATGTGCCGTAATCCCAGCGTACATTTTTAAAGGAAATTTTTATAAGTTAGACCAATTAAAAAGAATTTGGTTTTTGATAGTGAGTTAACGTTTTTTTCTAAATTTTTGAATTTATTCAATACAGGTGAAACCATAATAAATGTATGTTAAGAATGAGAAATGTGCACTTTTTGCTTAAACCGTTCTCTCTTTATGTTTTGTATTTCACTCTCAGTTTCTGACTTCATTTCTGTCTACTCGAATTCCCATCTCTCTATCTTGTAACTGATATTTTCTTTCGTCTAAACCCCGCACACACATAAAATCCTCTGCTTAAATCGGCTTCTTCCTCTTCACAAAATCCATCAGTTTTTCATTATTTTTCATCAGTCCACTTCAAAATGTCTTGTTTTTTTCATGACTGAGATCCTAGAACTCAACGTGATATCACTAGAATTTCCTAGTATTCGATTGCAAACTCAAACGGAATCTTTGATTTTTCAAATCCAATTCAATGCGAAGTTTGACGTAGAAATGGGTGGTAAATTGCATTTCCGAATTGATTATTTTTCCATCACACCTAAATTCTATTTTTCTTCTTATTCCTATTTCATGCCGCCCGTTCTCTCCTTGAGTTTGTAAAAAAAATTCGTTGAAAACCCTCACAGTGGATTTCTGACTGTAAAATTCTGAAGGTTGAAAATTCTGGCTAAATGTACTAAGTGGGAGTTTGAATGTTCCTTGAAATTTTTTATTCACAGTAGAACAGCTTTGTTGTTTTGTTTTATCATGGGAATATTTTCCGCTGTCAGACAGTTGCTCTCAAATTTTAATAAAAAAATTCCTTGATTCTGCTCATTTTGAATATCAGCAGTATAAAAATAACTGAAATCGGAACTGAAGGCTTCCAATGTTGTTTAACTGCATTTTCAAATTCCTTGATTAGAAAAACTTTCAAAATTTTGCATTGAGCAACCAAACAGCACTATTTCAAAATTGAAACCCTCTGTCGAAATTGATGTTATAAGAAAGATACGGATGATGGCTAGCCCCAAAAAGAATATTCGCCGGATTTAAACAATCTATTTACTTTCTCTCAGAAATTAACAAAATCTCAAAAATTAGACGCATTTTCCTTTTTTCCATTTGTTTTGAGAGGCTTCTTCGCTATAAAACTCATGTTATTTCTTAAATTTCTGCTTTGTGAATTTCAATGTTCAGAAAAGTAGCTCGTATTTTTCCCTTTCTTCTAACATATGCTATGAAAAAGTTTGGTCATTTAACTACAGTAGTTCTGAAATTTTCAATTATCCCCCTCATATCACAAGTGCCAAAAAACCATCTGTCCGCCTCCGAAAATATGAAAATTTTCAGAAAAAGAACAAAGGTTTTCGGGAGAGTGAGTGGGTGACATTTCTTTCTTTTTTCTCTAAAACTTCAATAAGAAAAAAATGTTTCACCTGTTTAATTTTTAGATTGAAAAAATTTTGACAAACTTACTATTAGGGCACCCTCTGGATATCAGGAAGTGGAGAGTTTTCAATCTTTGCAGATTGTCATGGAAATAGAAAAGTGACAAAGTTGACAGAAAAAAGATAAAAAGGAAGGCTTGAGATGATTTTGAACCTTAGCTTTTTGAACCGAACCTTAGCAAAAATACAGAATATAGCGTCTTATGGCTAAACCATGATATGGGTAATCACACAACAAGTCCAGATGATAGAAAACAACTGAATATTTATTGTTATCTAGTCACAGGGTCTGGTGGTGAGAACTGAAATTAAACACGCTCTATTAGACATTGGCGGTAAATTCAACATTTAATTGTTTTAATTCTGTGTTTCGTTGTGGCATTTTTATAGCTTAATCGATCACCTTTGAACCTATTTATGGCAGTGTTCCCGCATTTTTGAAAGAGTTTTCGACTGCCGCGTTTTCTTCACATCAATTCTACCAAAACATGGTCAAAAGTTTATCCTGAATTTGGCGCTAACATTTTCGCTGATTTCAAGTTTTAGTACTCACTCCCAGACCCCGTGCTTAATTTTCTCCTGTTCGGTACGGTTTTCAACACCACGAGTAAGTTTTTCAAAAAATCAGGAACAAGAAAATAATAATCTTCTCCTTTGAAATTTAGTTCAAAATGTTTTCAGTAAACATCAATCTTTTTTCATTTGTCCATGAACTGATTCACTATAACAAGTTATTTACTATCATTAATATCTTTTTGTTAGAAACACTAAGATGTCACTGCCCCTCTCTAGTTTCAACTGATAACTCAAAATAATGATAATCATTTGATTCTTACGGAAATAATTCCCACGGAAATAATGAAAAAATCACACATTTACTGACCATTAATCACAAATTCTTCCAAAAATGTGTGATTCTCACGCCTTCTCAAACTTTTCATCTTTTCTGAATTTCTTCCAACTCCCTGACTTTTGCTCATTTCCCTCCACTGCTTTCCTCCCTTCTGGCTCTCCGGGCGAAAAAAAGTAGGCGGAGCATTAATCCAATTGCCCACGCCCCTTCTCTTCTATTTCACCTCTCACCACGTTTATTCTCACTCCTGATTCTGAATACATCACGTCTTCTATCGTCTTCTCATTCGCCCCTCCAATTTCTCCTCCCAAATGTCTGAAACATTGGGTGTTGTGAGCTCAACGATTCATCCACCGCGAGTCGTTCCACAACAAAAAAGTCTATTCCTAAAAATGGATGCCAACGCCGAATTCGGAGTATATCAAAATTACAGTCGCCTGATGGCCTCGATCAACGCTTCGATGTGTCAAGAGCAACACGATGGTATCCTGTATTGTCCCAATCACACCAGCGGGCCAGTATGGGTTCGAAACGTTTATCCGCCTATACAGGTTAGTTTTTTTTTTTTTAATGTTTTCAGGAGAATGAGAAGGTTTAACTTATGAAAGGCAATATATTGGAAGTTATCATTGGTCCAAATATCTCTGACATTGGTTAAGCTTTCGAATCCTGTTTTCTGGTCTACCACCCTTCTGGTTGTAGTATAGACTCTCGAAATTCCCACGAAGTATCTCACACAATGTTGATTAGTATCTCATAATTTTCCCAGTGTCTAGACAACTCGCATGACTGATCAAGCTTTCCGGAACTCAACAAAAATTTAAAATCAGGAAAAATCTATATTTGAGTCATACTCATCGCGTGATAACATATATGAATTCTCTTCCACGCCAATAAACGGAATTTCAAATAAACTTGAAATGGGTATAGGATGATTGGATACAACTCTTGAGAGTATAATGGGTTCTGATAAGATATAAGGTTTTATATGAGTTTACTGTAGTATAACGATGTGAGCGGTTCCACCTCTTTGACCAAATTCTATTTTCGATCAGGCATTGAGCACAATTCAACTCTGCATAACCTTTGTGTGTGACGGAAAAGGAAATGAACAATGTGGGTGACTCTAACAAAATGAGCCCTATCTATATACCCTTTCCGGACATCAGATGGAGCAATGAAACAATTCAAAGAGAGAGAGAGAGAACAGACACTAGAATCAATTTGGATAATTGAACTTCCAATCATTTGACCCATTTATTCAGTTGATTTTTTTTCATTAACATGTGGTTAGAGTCTATTCAAGTATTCACACACATCTTTCGAACATCTGGAAAGACTCCCCATTTATAAGATGACGTGGCAGTTAGTCATAAGCATTGGAAAACCAAGTGCAAATTTAGAGAACGTGACACAGCGATGAAGCCATTCCATAACGAATCCGTCTCCATAAAGAGCTTCTCTAATTATAAGAATCATAAGATCCCCCGGGGTCAAAGTACACCGAAAAAACCTTTTGGTGAAACAAAAATGGCATTCTGAGATTTGAGATCATGAGTCTTTGAGAACATTTTAGAAATGCAAAATGAAGCAGGATATTTCGAGAATAAGTGAAGGAAATTGATGAATTCATAAAGAATGAGGGAAAAACGGGATGCGGATGTAGTTTTTTTATTTTCGTTCGCCAGTCTTTTCCCTGCGTATTCTAGGTTGTTGAAGTATGAAAGAGATTCAAAAGACAAAGGAAACTAACAAAAATACATACTCTTTTGAAAAACTCAAATTATTCTGAATTGTCGTAATCTTGATGGGACTCTTTCCAGGAAGAGGAATTTCGATTTGTGGAGATGATATAGCCTCTAGAATTTAATTTAGTGCCAGGAGGTTATTCTTTCCAAGTTTGAGACATCAACTAATCCGTTTTCACAAAGTTCAATGAGTTTTCGCCACTTTTCATTGGATTCATTTTGTTCTTCAATTCGTTTCCCCCCTTTTCATCAAATCTTTTTACATTTCGTAATTAAATCCCACCCTCTCTCTTTTTTTCTTCTTACCCATCTTGAAGAAAAAAAGAGATTCAGATTACATCGAATGTGTGAACAACAACGAATCCAATTTATTTTCGGATTGAAATCCCAACAAACGCTTCCTGATTTTTTGGAACAAGGGAGTTGTGATTGTGTATTGTAGGTAGACCACAGAGATTCGCCTTTTTACAGCTGAAAAGAAGCTGAAAATGTCATTGAAAGTGACTCACTTAATGACACTTTCTGAAAAGAAGCAGGAAAAATAAATAACTCAATTGAAATAATTATCTCTCCTTTTTTCTTCTTTTCCGTCAATTATCCCACGGTTTCCAAAGCCATTATCCATTTTTGAAACAGCAGGAAAAAAGAGAATTTCAATTAAAAACGCCAACAAAAAAGGGGCAAAATTAAAATGTGTGACGAGTTTTGTGGAGGAGAAAGCAATGAGCCGAAACTCTATGTGTAACCGAGAGCAACAAAAAAGAAACTAAAATAGATGAAGGAAGAAAAAGTTTACGTGCAAGTCAAATAAGGGCATGTTTATTCGGAAGAACTTTTTAACGAAAATCGAGAACTTTTTCATCAAAATTCCATCTAAGCGCATTTCATCATCTGATGTTTATTTAATACGATTTTCTCATCAAAAACTTGAAATGAAAAACGTATAGACGGCGTAAGTAACCAAAACTACGATCTTTTTTTAATCTGTTAGCAGAACCGAAGAAAAAAGAAAATGACGTAGTCTCGCCTGTTCGTGAAACGGAAAGAATTCAGGTGTTTTTCTTTTAATCTTTCTCTTTTATTCAAGATGTTCAAAAGGGAATTCTAGCTGCTATGAATATCTTTTTGTTGACATAGAACACTCATTATGAAAATTGGAGTAGGAAGTTGGGTTGGAAAGGAAAAAATAGGAAAAAGAAGAGAGAAACTGGAAAACAAGGGAAAGGAAGGTAGCTGACTATTTGGCTCGGGATTTTGCTCTTTATTGGATACCTAATAGTACAGACGTCAAAAATTAAAGCGTCGTTGAATGTTAATAAAAAAAAGAACAAATAATTATCAGTATCAATACCACTATATCAAAAAATGATTCCATAATTTTCAGGAGCTCCAACCAAAAGTTCTCATTGTGGTTGTTGTCTTTGTGCTTTGTTTTATCGTCGGAGTATGCGGAAACTCGTCGATTATCACCATTATTCGGGGAGTTGTGGAAGATCGAAGAAAACGGTATGTGAGGTGATGGGTGGAAAATTAGATCAACTTTATTCCCGGAAAAGTACAAGAGTCGTACCTGTATTTTCACATCTTGCCTGCTAATTGATATAGTATGCCCTCCCGAAATATTTACGGTAAAAGTACACCGAGCACATTTTCTGGTTTATAGATATTCTGATGAAAACGTCTAAAGAACTTTCGAGATTCTATTTCAACAATATTTTGGTTCTAAACTGTTTTTCTTCCAGAATGAAACGTCACGGTGACAATGCGATCCTGTACATCGGTGCTCTATGTGTCTGTGATTTCGTGATGTCTCTCTCATTGCCTCCAGCCATCTTGGACTCTGTAATCGGATTCTGGATTTTTGGTACAACAATGTGTAAAGTACATCATGTGTTCGGAAGTGTCGGTCGAATCGCCTCTACGTTCTTGATTACTGCAATGTCATTTGATAGATATGTGGCTGTCTGCTATCCACACCAGCATCGTCTTCGCAGCCGTACTTTTGTGATTTCCACAATTGCTTGCCTCTCAGCAATCGCTTTTGTTCTTCTCCTTCCAATGCTTACCTATGCTAGTGCAAAAGAAATGGTACTCCATGAGTTGAAAGCTCATGAATCCGCAAATATCACACGTGTAAGAGTTTTCAAGTGCTCCGACATGATGCCTGGACCTATTTTCTATTGGTTCACTTCGACGTAAGTTTCTCTGATATGTAGTGAATATAAATAAATGTTATGTTTATTTTCAGAACCTTCATCCTTGGGTATGTGGTTCCTCTCATCCTGATCGTCTACTTCAACCTTAAACTCATCAACAAATTGTATGCCCATAAGCGTGTCCTCCCTCGTTCTGCAATTCCAGTCCGTCGAGTTGTCGTTTACACTGTTCTCATCGCTGCCGTGTATTTCGTTTGCTGGACTCCATACTGGTTCTCTGTACTCTATGCAATCATTATGTCGCTTCTCGGAAAACCGACAACTAACTCGGAATGGGTATTGTTCGCTATTTATTGTGTACACTTGCTTCCCTACTTTGGATCTTCAAGCAATTGGATTTTATATGGATTGTTGAATACACAACTACAGGTTAGCGAAATTGAAAACCCATTAAAAATTTTAAATTATTGAAATTTAGATGAAAAATGACATTGGAGATGATGGGCAAAGCATAATGACTACAAATGGAGTTCCGGACATGCCTAGAAGGTAAGTTCTGATATCCAGACCTAGTGACATCATATAAATCTCCCCTGGAGTTATTTTGAAACTATTTGCAAGTTATTTTTTCCAGATCCACATCGCGTGGAATCTGTGATGGAGCCACGTCATCTCGCTCAATGCCAACCACCAGTACCCCTCAATGGCAAGTGGATCCAATGTTGACACGTGGAAATTCAGATACGAGTATGGTGTTCTACCAGGACACTGAACAAACACATCTCTAGAACAATGTTGCTTTTTGTGTGATTATGTTGTATGACCCAGTGAGCTGCCCATATCGCCGATTTGTTCCCTTTTTCTGCTATCACGCTTTCATTCCAAACCTAATTTATTCCAATCCTTTGTAGCGCTGCTTTCATATTAGTTTCTACCGTCCCCTGAAATCTCATGTCAATTAATTCCGGTGTCAATGAACCTTGCAACTTATTTCTGAAACTTACTAACATTTTTTTTCAATCTACATATATACAAATATATTTATTAAAAATGAAAGTTTTTATACATTAGTAGGGTAGGAATGATAATAAGAGAAAAATTGAAAAAGTATGAGTTAAGCATTTATTGTGGAGCAGCAAGAGCGATAACGCCACAGGCTTTACGCGCACCTGCGTTTCCAGTCTTCTTGGATTCCTCTGCCTTCTCACCGACTCCCTTGCCTGAAATAAAACATGTAAACTTAACTGTTTCTCTCTCAGTCTCACCAAGATCATCCTCATCGGCATGAACAACCATTGAGCGTCCAATAACCGAGTTCTTTCCATACAAAGTGACCAGTTTGTCAGTTATGTTCACTTTAGCAACTCCATCTCCGCCTGCCTCCACATTGCCCAAATCTCCGTAATGGCGATTATCACACTAGAAATAGTAGCATGTGATTAGAAAAGATTTCTTATCTATATTCTTACACATGGTCCTCCGTGGGTTTTCTGAGTTGGATTGAAGTGTGGCCCAGCAGAAGTACATCCATTGGTGGAGTCTCCATACTGATGAATATGGAACCCATGACGACCTGGAGTAAGTCCTTTGATCTCACCGGTTATCTCGGCAGGTTTGTCCTCAGAGGTCTGGAAAGTTCATTGAAGAAATAGATTAGAATATAAACAGGCTCATCTAGAATAGAGTTCACAAATGTTTTTGATCATGATTATTACAATTATTGTTTAAGATAAAACTATTATAAAAGTCACCTGCTTGATCCAAATAGTTCCACAGACATCATCACCACGGAGAACAGCAACGGCACAGTTAGACATCTTGAGAAAAGTTTATTTTTACACTGAAAATGAATATATTTCAATAGTGTCACCACAAAAAATCAGAATGAAGCAAAAATTGCCAGTAGGAGAAAGTATAGAGAGATGGTAAACAGGAGACATAGACTGAGTAGGAAAGAGAAACACAACACTCTCCTCCCATATATTTTCTCTCTGTTGCGAATGTTCTAGCAAAATTAGGCCTCAAAAACCACGTAAACAACAAACAAGTTAGTGGTCACTAAACAAAAATGGCATCGTTTTGTGACGTTTGCGTAGAGAAATAGATTTTAAATCATATTGAAAAGACATAGAGAGATAAGTTGAGCTGTAGGAATTTGGAAGATTGGAAGAATTAAAAAAAAAAAAGAATCTTGAAATTCGCAGAAATAAACTTTTAGTACAACTTCAAGTAATAAAAAATGTCTGTCGAAACATTTGAACAAGAATGTTTAGAAACTGCTCTATTTCAATTCAGACGTCCTTTGGGTTTCCAAAAAGACTCAGAAATATTTTTATGTTCCGAAAAACATTTAGACGTCCCACAAAATCCAAAATTTTGGTTCTGAATATTTAGGAGTTCCAAAAAAAAACATTTAGACGTCACCTGAACACTGAAAATCCCAAGATCTTGCTTTGACACCTGGAAGTAGTGATTATCTTGAAACAAAAACACCACAAAGCTTTATTCAGCACCCGGAGAAAGTATCAAAACAGAGACAATCAGACACTTTCTTGCACTATTTTCCAAAGTTTTAAAAAAGCTATTGGGTGTCCTTGTTCTAAGGAATGCGCTACTTCCCGGTGTCAGAGCAAGCTCTTGGTGTTTTTGGTAGCCAAGGGACGTCTAAATGTTTTTTTGGGACGTCTTAGTGTTTTGAAGGATGTCTAAGTGTTTCAAGGGATGTCTAAATGTTTTTGGGACGTTTTGCTTTCTCATTTCTTCTTATTTTTAGCCATGTTCTTCCTTTGGGTTTTCCTTTTCTTTTCGTTTGCTCTCGCCGAATTTCATTCGAAAATGATACTCACTTGGGGTGAACCTGCAAATTATAATAGCTATGTAAACGTCAACACTGATAACTTTTGGAATGAATGCTTGAAACAATGTCTAAATGACGTGGATTGTGTGGTAAGTCATGACTATGTGCTCTACTAAATATTATTTTCGAAGCTGGTTGCGAAGTTGGAAACAAGTTGTCAATTATTCAGAAGAGAAAATGTTCTGACAGTGAGAAAGACGAATAATTCTTCAGGAAAAATAGTGGGATTCAAGGTAACAGCTTGAGTCATTTCTTAGTTTAATTAGTCTATTTTTTTCAGAGAACAATTGCTTCTGAGTTCTGTCCAGTCGGCGACGACCCACCACTTTTCGGCTTAGATACTGTCATTGTGAGTCTTTAGATGTTAAAGAAATATTAAAAACAAAAACAAAACAATAGGAGCCGTATTATTCTATCAATGTGACAACATCTCAAGACGGAATTTCCTTTTGGCAGTTCAACATAAAATGCGGAGACGATTCTTGGCTTGCATTACGTGGTAATCAATCGGTTTGCATCTCGGTTTGTTTTATAGGGTTAACAGAGACTACGTACTTTGAAAACTCAAAGACTTAAGCTGCGACCGTTCCCTAGTCCCTATTGTATGAATTACAAAGCTGCTCAAAATATGTGTTCGGAGAATAACGGAATTGGGTTGACTAATTCATATTCAGACATAGAAGAACTAGATATTCGGAGTAAGTCATTTTTCATCTCTCAAAAAAGCCACGGGGGAATTTTAGTCAGATGGAACAACAGCCTTCAAGATATAGCAATTAATGATCCGGAAACTCCTGCTGGACAAACTCTTCTTGATTTATGGGCTGATGGCATATGTTCTTCTGGTGGGAAAAACTGTAATGTCACAGATGACACCCTCCAGTCAGGTTTCAACGTGATAAAAGATTATGCAAAGAAAAGCCGTTGTGTATTCATATCTTCAACGGAACCCGGGAAATACTCAGCGGAGTAGGTTGTTTCCCGAAGAAAAACGGAAAACACAAACTCTTTTTGGATTCATGGGCTTCATGTAATTCATGAAATAGCTTTAAAAAACAAAACGCTTTTTTTCTTAAGTAGGAAAAGATTTTTTCTGTTTTTTTTTATCGCGAACTGCTGGTTCATTATTTTTGTTATACAAACATATGTATGCATAACATTTTTTCAGATGTGACAGAATTTCCTGTTGCAGCACCAGTTGCTCACGTGGTGCTGTCTGCAGAACTCTTCCTATTCAATAATTTTCAAACTATTCAGTCTAGGCCGTGTTAATTCTTGCTACAAATTTCAAATTACTCTCAGTTCGAAAAAATCATAAAAAGTCTAACTTTCAAAGGCAATAATTTGTGAGATTTTCTTTTCGTATATTTTTTATTTGTGAGAGCTTTTGAAAGGAACTGATGTTTAGTATAAAAGCCCTCTCTACTGTCTTAAAGGTATCCATTCATTTGGTTCTTTCCTATTGTCAACAATGCAATTCAACTTCTTCCATCTTCTTATTCTCGCCGTTTTGGCCGTTGCCTTCATCACTCCAGTTCATTCTGCTCCATACAGCGAGCAAGAACTTGAGGCTCTCGTCGGTCTTCAAGATAAGGTCTCTGAACATTTGGCTTCCTCCAATTTGAGCCCAGCTCAAAAAAAGAAGATTGAAGACATGATGGCCAAGAAGGAAGCTGCAGTCAAGAACAGCTTCGGAAAATAAATTGAAACATGATTAATTTTCTTTGATTCATAATAAAAATTTTGTAGCAAGGTAACATTTTAACATCAGATGCAAAAAAGGGTATCAACATCTCTCTTTAAAATAATCGGTGTACAAATTCCTTCACTTCTTCAAAAGTTCCATAAAAGAACGGACAATGTCGGAATTGATGATCTACTGTGAAAAAAATAAAGTTTGGCCAAGGATTTTCAAAAAAAATTTTCGCGCCCAAAACGCTTTAGTGCATTTGTGAACTAAAGCGTTTTGGGCGCGAAATTTTTTTTTGAAAATCCTTGGCCAAACTTTATTTTTTTCACAGTACCAATCAATTTTTGCCTGAATTATCTTCTTTCTTCTCATAGAAGTTACATAAAAAATTATTTCATTTGAAGTAAACCAGGAATATATAATGACTATGTGAATCATGACTGTATGAAAGTGAAATTTTCGAAAAAGGAAGTCGGAAATCGAAAGTCGGAATGGAAGGAAGGAATTCCGCACAGCTTTGATGTGCATGTTAATACAAGCAACTTCTGTGCTAATTCCTTCTATTCCAACTGTTGATCCGTATTTTCCATGTCCGTATTGTGTCATTTGATCTAAAATTATGTTCACCGGACAACGGAATTATACTAACTGAAGATGGTGAAGAGCTGAAGTTAATAATGCCGGATTTTTAAATAAGCGACAAAAAAAATGGAATATCGCTGTGGACGGTGGTAAAACTCCGAGTGTTGAGCTGGTGGAATATGTAAAAAGAAAATTTTTTTGTAACTGACACAATTATTATAATCTTGTTTTTTCTGGCTGTGATATAAAACACAAAGGGGTGGCTTTAACTCTGAAATCGTATACGCTCTACATTGTTAGAGCAAAAGGAAGACATGTTTTTGATTGTGAGGCTGATCTGGAAAAAACCAGCTTCCAATGCGTCATAAATTTTCAAACTTTTCAAAGTAGTAAACATTGTGACTTTCTCCACAATAAATTTTTATCTTTGAGAAAAAAACCCGGAACTGAAACTCGGTATAAAAGGATCCTCTAGCTGGAGGTAAGACATCCATTCACTTGGTTATTTCCTATTGTCAACAATGCAATTCAACTTCTTCCATCTTCTTATTCTCGCCGTTTTGGCCGTTGCCTTCATCACTCCAGTTCATTCTGCTCCATTCAGCGAGCAAGAGCTTGAGGCTCTCGTCGGTCTTCAAGAGAAGGTCACTGATTATTTGGGCTCATCTAACTTGAGCCCAGCTCAAAAGAAGGAGATCGAGGACATCATGGCCAAGAAGGAAGCTGCGATCAAGAGCAGCTTCGGAAAATAAATTCAAAGAATACTGATTTTCTGAATTTCCTAATAAAGTTTTCATCTCATTCAAAACTTCCATTAACTTAAATTTATAGTAATCACTGAAACGGACTCGCTATAAGCACCTGTATTTATGAAAATAAATAACTCGAAAAATTCCAAAGTCCTTCTCTCTCACGTCTCTTGTTATTCCAATTTCCTTTTCCGTCATGTTGTCTCTATCAATAGTGTAATCTTGTCAATTTCCCATGTCCTTCCTATCCTTTCTTCCAATTAATGAATGGCATTGTAGAATAAAGAGAAGAAAAAGTAACACACAATTCTCGAATTGAGACAGTATTACACAGTTTGTCAGCTTCTCTTTCGTCTATCCCTTCCTCTTTCTTTCTTCTTCTCTTTATCAGATTCTGATTTCATAGTCTACTTTTTAGTGTTACTAGATTACACACTTTTTCTTTCAGTGTTTCATACTGTTCTACTTTAAATTGTTACTTAATTAAAGGTTTTTTTTACATTTGTTGTTCGAAATATAGGATATAAAGGTGTTATAGAAACTTATTCAAATTGATTATAGCCTCTTTAGTACTCTAAAAACTCCTAAAAGCATTGCAATATTATCTTTATAGTTTTAGCGTAAACGGTCTCAAGGAAATCTGAACCACACATTTTCATTAAAAATCACTACACCATAGTCACTTTTCCAAAATAGTGTCCTTTTCTGTTTGTCGTTTGAATGATAAGAGAAAGTAGTGACAGGGGGGAGGGATGAGATGATGAAGATGATAACAAAAACATGGTTTTTATTATTTTTGATGTTTTGGTAGGTTGATTGACGGTTCACTTTTTTTTAATTTTTGAGTGAAAAAATGGTTATTGGAAATAAGTTTAATAGTTAGGTGAACTTTTTGTACAATTTTGGATTGTGCAGGTCGTTAAACACATGTTTTCCCACGAATAATGACTTTTGACCCTCTTTTAGGGATTTTGATGGTTCAAATTTCAATGTAAGGTTTCTCCTTTGATTATACTGCCTACAAACCATAACTCGAAAGAACAAAAAACAAACTCTAAGACTTTATTTCGCAATGTAAAAACAGTTCATGGAGGACTCTGTTTCCTAGCACCTCTAAAAATGGCTCCATAATGCACTTTGTGCATTTTCTTGCGGAGTCTACTCTACATTGATCTGATCACCTTTTTTGTGTTGTCTTATCAAACACATACATAGACAACATTGCTCTCTCTTTCTCTCTTTCTTTCTTACTAAAGTCTCTGGTTCTTTTGAAACCCACCACCACCGCATTTTTATTATTTGACGTAGTCTTACTCACAACATTTCAGGTTTCGAAAAACTCAATTTTTTCTAACTTATTTCATTATTGCCTAATATCTTTTTCAGATCACAGAATGTCAGTTCAGTCGAAACTTCTCGAAACGGCAATAGACCCTGAAAAACGGCGGAGAGCCTTGTTGATAGTTGCAGGAGGTGTTGCCGCAGTAGTAGCTGCTCAATGGATTGCACTCAGAAAGTCTCAGAAATCTCATTACAAACTGGAGAAAGAGGACAGTGTGGCTTCTGATGGAACGCCAAAAAAGAATAAAAAGCGAGCATTTGACCCACATTTTTTGAGGCAGTTGAAAGAATTGCTGAAAATTATGGTACCTGGAATTTTCAGTAAAGAGGCTGGAATTATTGGTGAGGACGGATGTTTTGGAGTTTTATTCAGTTCAATGTAATTTTTAGGAATGCATTCAATCATCCTTATGTGCAGAACATTTTTGACAATTTATGTTGCCCAATTAGAAGGATCTATGGTACAATCAATTGTAGAAAAGGTATATTATATGAAAGACTCATTCGACATCAAAATGAGATATTTCAGGATGTGCTACAATTTGTCTTGCACCTCATCAAATGGATTTTAGTGGCTCTCCCAGCTACCTTCGTTAATTCTATGATCAGATTTTTCGAGTCTTATTTGGGATTAGCATTCAGAACAAGACTCACCAAACATGCTTACAAGCAATACTTCTCGGTAAGAGTAGATTTCAAATGCATTTATCAGGAATCATTTTCAGGATCAAACTTACTACGCAGTGTCTAATTTGGACACCCGTCTCCAGAATGCTGATCAATGTTTGACAGAAGATATCACCATGTTCTCACAAAGTATAGCTCATCTCTACTCACATTTGACAAAACCTGTATTGGATATTGCCTTAATCACGTAAGATATTCAAGTACCAATAGCCAGTAAAAAGTATTTGCAACATTCTAGATTCACTCTTCTAAAACTAGCAGTACAACGTGGAACGGGTCGCTCAACATTCCTCCCATCTTGCATGGCAATTCTAGCAGTTTCAATGACTGCAAAAATTCTGAAGGCAGTATCACCAAGATTCGGACACATGGTGGCAGAAGAGGCAAAAAGAAAGGGACATTTGAGGTACTTGCATTCAAGAATTATTACGAATTCAGAAGAAATTGCGTTCTATGGAGGTCATCAGGTCAGTGAACTTGTTTCTTCGTTCCAATTTATTTTGATAATTCAGGCTGAGTACAAACAACTGGATGGTGCCTACAACTCTTTGTATCAACAAATGATGATGATATTCAAGAAACGTATTCCGTATATTATGATTGAACAGTTCCTTATGAAATATGTGTGGTCTGGTACCGGTATGGTCATGATTGCTCTTCCGATTCTTGCAGCCGAGTATGCTGATGACGAAAGTGAGTTTTTGCGATAAGAAATTGAAAGTTTTTCAAAAACCGGGAATTATTTTTGGTCAGAAGTTTAAAACTGTATTTTCAGAAGCAACGAAATTGGAAGACCTTCCTGATCATGGAGTTTCTGAAAGAACTCGTGGATACGCCACGGCAAAAACACTTCTGTTCAACTCAGCAGATGCTGTTGAAAGATTAATGACAAGTTACAAAGAAGTGACTGAACTAGCAGGATACACTGGAAGAGTTCATGAAATGTTTAAAGTTTTTGATGATGCGAAGAAGGGAATCTATCAAAGACAACTTGTTAGTGGAGGACAAGTTGAAGGGCAACGGGGAGAACGATTTGATACCAGTAGGATTGAAGGTATGCCTCTAAATTGGTCTTACTAGTTCATTATCTTTTTAACTTTAGGTATCGTCACTGACTCTGAAACCGACGAAATTGTTCTCAAATCTGTGCCAATTGTAACACCAAATGGAGATGTTGTGGTGAAGAATATGACGTTGACAGTGAGTTTTTTGAGGGTATTGGGTCTTGGACAAGACTATTTTGGGCACTATGGATTTTGATTATTCCAGATTACACCAGGAATGCACGTCTTGATCACTGGACCCAACGGATGCGGAAAAAGTTCACTGTTCAGAATTCTAGGAGGATTATGGCCGGTTTACCGGTGCGGAAAAGCAGAGAGCATACTGACTAATTACAATATTTTGTTTCTTACAGAGGGCATCTTGAGAAACCATCCTCTGATCGAATGTATTATATCCCACAACGACCATACATGACACTCGGAACTCTTCGTGATCAAGTAATCTATCCGGATACAACTGTTCAAATGCGACGACGTGGAATCACTGATCAAGACTTGATGATTATGCTGAGAATAGTGCATTTGGAACACATTGTAGAGAGAGAAGGTGGATGGGATGCACAGAATGATTGGATGGATGTTCTGTCTGGAGGAGAGAAACAAAGAATGGGAATGGCAAGAGTGTTCTATCATAGGTACGTAAACTCAAAACTTCATGAGATTCAAATTTTGAAAAGCGCTTTCAGACCAAAATATGCTCTTCTCGATGAATGCACATCCGCAGTCTCGATTGATGTTGAAGGAAGTATTTATCAAGCTATTAAGGATAATGGCATCACTCTTTTAACGGTCACCCATCGGCCTAGTTTGTGGTATGTTTTATTTAACCTAACCTCTGTTTTTTTCAAACAAAACAATTTCAGGAAGTTCCATACACACCTCCTTCAATATGATGGTGAAGGTGACTACAAAGTATCCTCTTTGAATGAGAAGACTATCGTAGAGCGCTTGAGTTATTCGGAAGAGAAACAACAACTGGAAAGGCAGTTAGCAGAAGTGCCAAGATGGAAGGAACGCCTCCAAGAGGTGTGTCAACTGCTTGGAGATGAGGATCATTTGAACATGACATTGGATACCGATGATAGTGAATAAGCTGTTTTACTTCTTTTCGTGAAAAATGGGTTATTGTATGTATATATTTCTTTATTTTTTAAATCTAGTCTTCCGAGTTATTTAAATAAATATAAATTATATACATTTTACAAAACATCTCTGCCAGTTTCCTTTCCTCTGATAATTTTCACAACTGCCAGTTGAAAAAGAAAGAAAGAAAACAAGAGTTCTGCTCGTAATCCCTTTGCTCTCTTCCTCTTTTCCCTCCCTTGGGCCCAGTGTAAACGTGTCTGTGTATCACCACCTGGCACAATCTCTCTGTCCTCAAAGAATATCTGCCCGCAGGCTCGTTCTCTAAAGTCTCTCTTTTTTTCTTTTCTTTTGTGCTTTCTTCTTTTTTTACTTCAACAACTCACTCGTTGAGCTGGGTGTCATTTTTATATTTTTCTGCCTTTCTTTCATTTCTTTCATTTCTGATTTATCCATTTTTTTAATCAAGATTTATAGTACAACTGTATCAGTTTGTTGTAGAAAGCATTATCATGTTTCAGCTCATAATCCGTTTGCGTCATTTTTCACTTTGTTGGTTCAAAAAAAAAACAAAACTTCAAAATTCAGTGTTTCCCCAAATACCGGATTCCTCCTTTCTATACCAAATAATATACCTATTAAAATAAAAATGATCACATTTTGACCTCCTAATATTCAGTCAACACAATAACCTGTTCCCATAATGAGTATCAATATTGAAACCCAAAAAACTCATGTGGTCGTTGAAACATGAGACGATTGTTGTTGTCGTTTGGGAAGTTCTCTAACAGCTGTGACCCCACCAACTGACTTACGGACAGACGTAATCGAGTTTTCCGCGTGAGTTCTCCTGGTTTATCGGGAGTTTTAAAGTGATGTATCTCTTTTTCCTCTATCTAGATAAACGTTATGAGTTTTCAAATCAACTTCTTTGTATTATTACCTTCTCAAAATAGTTTACTACTTATTTTTCCTTGTTTTCAGATATTTTATCAATGTCCACTCCAATTCCTCCGAATTCTCCACCAAGCACTCCGACTTCTAAATCAAACCGTACAAGATCCTTCTCGGGTGCTGCAACTGTCGCCAACTCAGCATGCATTTGTGGAAACGTCCCAATTGGTAAACTTGATCTGTTAGATTAATCACTATCTTCAAATTTTTGTTTTCAGCTTTATCCGCGAATACTTTGGCTGATTCGTTGAAAGTCTCGCCGTTATATAAACAACAAGAGTATGTTTTTTTCTAACCTTTTTATGTTTTTTTGAATCTTTGAAAGAAAACAACATAGTTTTAGACAAAAACTTTGGTTTTTTGCTTTATTTAAAAAGCTTTATTTAAAAAAATTTCATAACTACTTACTTCAAACCGAAAATCTTTTTTGATTAAATTTTATTATGCAACATACATGGTTTGTTTATATATTAGCTTCCCTTCTCTCCTTTGTTTATCGTTCTCTTTCTCTTTTCACCCCCTCACTTTGACATTCCATTGGGTTTTTCATTTCATCGTCCACCTTTTCCTATTATTCTCCCTTTTTTTTCAGTTCCGCTCGCTGGAACGCGGCCGCTCAGGTATACCGAACATCGCGTGCTGTCTCACCAACCTTGGAAGAGAAAGAGAAATTCGGGTTCGACGCTGCCACGTCAAACGCCTATATAAATCAGATGATTAGCCCGAAAATTTCGATTCCGAAGTTAGTTCTTTTCAATTTTTGCTTTATATAATATTCTGTTTAAAGAACTCCTATTTCCCTGGAAGAAATTGCGGATATGAATCGTAAACGGCATGAAGTGGTGAGTTTGACCTTTCAAGTTTTTCATTCTGAACAATTTCTATTTTCAGGAAGGAGGAGTGATTCCATCTGATGATGATGTGGGTCCATTGGAACTTGAAGCCATTGCAGCTGTCCATGAATTGGCTCATGAAGTCGAGGACATTAGTGTATCTGAAATGCTCCCAAGAACCAGTGATCTAATTTTCGTGAATGTGAAAACCCAAGAAGGATCTCCATATACTTTGGAACTGACAATGAAAGGATGGAGAATCGCTTCCTCTCATACTGATTGTATGAACGGAGATTATACAAAGGTGAGTAAAGAATTTAGTTATTACTTTGGTAAATGTAATTCCAGATTTCTCTGCACACTAAATACTACCGTAACGCTCGTGAACTCTTAAAGTTCATATCGCCAGACCACGCGACAAAGTTTAATGAATGTGTAGCTGAAAAATTGAACAAACTAGCAGAGGTACTATTTCTTAGAGAATCGATATAAAAGTTCTTTAATTTTCAGGTAACCGTTCAATAGCTTCATAATCAAGTACATAATTCAAAAATTGCAATGATTTATCTGGCTATCAAACATAAGTTTTTTTACAGCCAATAATTTTAATGTTACATGTCGTCAAGGATAATAAATGGGTTCATTCAAACAATCATGTTTTGATGTTTTCCTGGCTTAGACTTACAGACACTGAAACACACAAGAACAACTAAAGAAATTCCATAAAACAGGGAAATCAAAAGAGTTGGCCAGAAAACGAAACCACTGCAATAATTCGACCAGAGAACAATATAATAGCATTTCGCAATTCCGAAATATGACCTGAAAAAATCTAGTCTATGATTGTCTGGATGAGGAACACTCACAAGAATCCAATTTTGAAATGAAGTTTTATGCTTTTTTGTAGCATTGGATCTTTCAATCGCTGTCCCACATATTGTCCGAAAATGGCATCATCCAAATCCAATTCGGTTTTCGATTCAACAGACAATCGTTGAAAATATACAGAGATGTAGACAAGTTCCAGTTCCATCAGAACACCCATAACAATCATCCAAATTGCAAGGAGGAAATCACAATCATAATATTTGAGGGCACCGGTTATAATGAAGAATAGTGGAAGAGGGGAAGTGAACAAAATGAATTGAAGATGAATTTCTGAAAGAACAGTGATTTGATAGAATCTAGAAGTAGAGCAACAGCACCCTTCAAATTTTCGAAAACATACCTCTCCATGACCACTTGCCAGATTTCACTTCTTCATTATTGTTATCGAATGGATCAATTTTCATTTTCACTTGTTTCTCTGCCATCGAGTATAACTGAAAAAGTTCGCTTTATATAATGGATTATGAAATTTTCGAAATTGAAAAAAAGTTCAAACTCAAATATAGAAACGTAAGTTTGTGTATGCACACGTCTCTCAAACATCGACTGATAAGCAGGATGTGTCATCGAAAAAACAAGGAATTGACTTTAAAGTTTATTTTAAATATGTTTTGGAAAATGAGCTGTGAAAAAGTAAGTTTTCAGAAAAATAATAATCCAGGATTGGGGTTTTTCAAGATTAAACAATAGTATTGAAAAGAGAGACAACGCGGTGTAGCAGAACTCATTAAATTGCTGAAATGGAGTTTCCTTATCATCGCAGAAAAATTATTCTCCCTGTCACCTGAATACTTTTTTCCCTTCATTATTGATCAAGAGAGCAGTGCGGTATGTCCCTAAAAATGCAGAATCTCAAAGAGCTACATACTGCGGAAGCAGAAGATCAAGATTTAGAGAAGAATTCAACAAAAGTCGAGAAATTCCGTGAGTTTTTTGGAATCAGTACTAAAAGACTACCTCGAGAGTTACAGCGATCTCGACAATCATCTTCACAGTGATTATTCTGTTCATCGCTGCTTTATTCTTATTCCTAGGTGTCACTGATTACAAAACTTGTCCAGAAGATCCACGAATATACATCTGGTTGAATATCGTTGCAATTCTGTTATTCCTCGAGAGAATTATTTCTGTCACTCATGTTTATACCAGAGTATGGTTCAACAATAACTGTCCAGAACCGACAGGTATGCTAGTCGACAAGTCAGTCATGAAAAAATGGATGAAGAAGCACGACCAGTTGAATAGAAGACCGTTGTTCCCTGATCTTATCTGGCTGATTATGGTTTTTTTGTAAGTCACTGTGGTTGAAAGTTTCTCATTGTTATTATTATTATTTCAAAGGTCGGCCATCGGATTTGTGTGGCTTCGTGTGTTGCCTTCTGGAAGTTCTTGTGACGATTTGATTTTCTATTCCGTCGTTACCTTCAGCAGCATCATTCTTTCAGCAACGATTCTATTTCTAAGTTTCATTTGTTTCGAATGTTGTCTCAGAAAAGACTGAAATTTTACTTCTTGCACATATCACGTGAGACCATTTTCATGGTTTCTGTCCATGTATGTACATATGAATGTCAATGATAAGAAAAAACTGTTTTCGACTTTTGACTCCTTTATTATTTGTAACTCGGAATTCCACAGGTTTTTTTTATACAGAAGCAAAGTTAGAATCCGGTTCTACACTCGACCCCCCTTTGGTGCAACAACAACAAAACACACCCAAAGTTGTATCCACATTTCGTTTGTTGCAGCTCAAGTAGGATACTTGTATGATCAGAGGAGTCATCACGATATCAGTTATAACTAGAAATAATATAAATACCATGTCGTGCTCTGCGAAAAAGACAAGCGCGGTTGGCAGGGAAACCTGAATTTTTTTCTGTAATTTCTAGTGTTCCAAACAACGAGTTTCACCAACCGATTTGAACAGCACTGTAACCATAGTTTGCCAGTATATATATTTCTGTGGTTGATTCTGTTGCACCATTGGTAAATTTGAAAAGTTTCGAATACTAATCACTATTGGTAAATACAATAGGGAGCAACAAAGAAGAATACAGTTTGCTACATAGAAACTGATCTAAAATAGGCTATTCTGTTGTAAGAGATTTTTTAAAGTGTTTACCGTGTAACTTGCTTCAATATTCCATTTCTCTTCTTCAGTGCACTTTCCAGAGATACATCCAAACAATGAGTAGACTGTTGCAGATTCTTTCAGTCCGTAGAGAATATAAACCCATCTTATTCTTTTATGAAGAGTCCGTTGAGCAGACATCACCCACTTTTCCGTAGTTGGGAAGAAATAAAGAATGAATTTGAGAGTGGCCAAAACGGAAATTAGTAAATGAAATACTTGAGTCATGATGTTGAGAAGAAACAGTATCAATATAGCAATATATAGAAAAAACACACCAAATAAGCTGAAAAGGCAAGTAATTTACATAATTTTGTCTACGAGAATCAGCTTGTAACAACTTTTCTTAAACTAGGAGTTTAGAATGGTAACTTTCTTACAATCCGATTTGATACAAAACGAAAAGAGCAGCAAAAAAGGAGAATATGAAAGAATACGTTTTCTTCACCATCTTATAGAAATGATTAGTGAACGGAAATACCAGGGTCTGAAAAATACTATTAGAAAATGACAGTATGTGATATCCTCACTTTCTCATCCCTCTCTCGATTCATTCTGTTGACATACACGTAGAACGGAAAAATGACAATTAGTAATACTAAACATGCTGGAAATGTGGCGAAAACAAACACATAGACCTGTGCCATTTGAATTGGAGCGATCAAGCTGAATGAATCATCCGTAGAGTTTAGAAGGAGTTCGGTTTGCTCAGACATTTTGAAGTTTGAGTGAGTGAGGTAGTGAGGTTGAAATTGTATGTTGCAAACAGCTGCCTCAAATATAACATTTTCTAGCATAATTTGATCTCAACCAGAAAAACTACTTTTGTAGATTTGATTATGTGACCAGATGCAATAGTTCCGCACTGAAAATTTGTCTAATTCCCAAATTTGTAATGACACATGTTTTCAACATTAGTTTGAAGAACTAAGCTCTCGAAATAAACTTTTGAACCAACACAGGAAACTGATAATGTCGATTAAAATTTTGATATTCACACTGGGATCAACTGATAATTTTGCTCGTTTTCTTCTTTCTGGTTAATTTCTTATCAATAACTTTCAACATGTCATTACTTTCCTGTTTATTTAATTGGTTTCATTTTCATATAGTGCATTCTTAATGTGGGAACAACGAAGAAGCAATAAATCCGATTTCTGTGAGTTATCTATAACTTCTTTTTGTCGTTGCATTTTCAGATTTTCAGATTGTGGCGTAATATTTCTCATTCTGATAATTGCTGTCATCTTGTATTTTATAATAACTGGTTGTTTGATGTCATATGATTGCCCTTCCCTGCCACATCTTTCATCATGGATGATTTTATTCGGAGCGTGTCTACTACTTTTGTTAGGACTAATTTTGAAACCAAGTTACAAATACACATTGCTGGATCCGGAAAAAAACACTTCCGATAATCCGCATAATCATGAGCCGGGATATGCAACTTTCTTTGCGTCGTTGCTATTTGGTTTATTGTGAGTTTACTTGTGGAAGTCACATTGCTTGATAACTGATTTTCTAGAAATTCAATTGGGTTCGTTTGGAGCTCAACAGTCATGAACGGGCATTTGGAATGTTCAGGTTACATTTATTGGCCTAGTTTCATAACGTCTTTTATTGGTTTGCTCACGTCAGTTTCAGTTTTAGCTATTTCTGTTGGACGACTTTTTTTTGAGCCGGAGGAAGATGAACAAGTAAACTACAGAAGATACTATCATTTTTCCGGAAGACGACAGTTGATTAGTAATTGAAAATAAAATGGTATTCATTGAGTTTCTGGAATCATTTTTTACAATAAAAAGTATGATACAAATTTTTTAATTGAATTTTTTCAGTAGAAATGTTTTTGGAAACCCCATAGAACAAAGGAGGCACAAAATGTGATGATTGTTGTCACGCCGTCCAAAAGAGAACCTGTTTTCAATTCGACAAACGAATTCTTTTTCTCTATCTCTCTCTCTTTTTACTAAAGAACACATTTTATTACACAATTTGATATCATCTTTTGATTACTAACCTTCAAAGATTTATAGAACATTCGAAATCTGTATCTATTTTGTATTCTTTCGAATTACTTCCTTTTTTCCAGCCACTTCCTTGTGACTTCTTTCTACCGATGACTACCAATGTGATAAGATGAGAGATAAAACTGAACAGCCAGCCACTGAATGCATGTATCACGTTCCCTAACCTTTTCTATTTTTGTTTCCTTCCTCCCCTCCCCCATTCAAAACTCTTTTCACCCCCCTTCTTATCACCTGATTGTGTTTGGTCAATATATTTTTATTTCTTTCGTCATCTTGTATACCGCCTGAATGCAAGCAGTACAACTTGTACCTCAAAGACAATGTATTTCTGGGTTAAAAACTGTGCGTTTGTCAATCCTCCAGTAAAGGATTCAATTGATTCCGGGTATTCTGGTTACTCGAGTGAATCTGGAGTCTCTCAGGAATCGTACAATGAAGAAGTGGATCCGAAAATCAAGTTTTGTAAGTTTCTCAGTTTTTCATTCTTCAGTTTCACAAATACCTTCCTTCAGATTCTACTATCATATTGCTTCTTTTTCTATCCGTAATCCCTGTATATTTTATCACTGCTGGAATTGTAAAACACGCTGAATGTCCAGCTGAATCAAAAATTCCATTCTGGATGGTAGTGATTGGAAGTTGTTTTCTTTTCGAAGTGTTGTTCAGTGGTTATATAGGCTTCAAAGACTTCAAGAATGATTCCGTTTTGAGAACTCTCAAAAATCCAGAGACCAACTCAAAAAGTCGTCCAGCACTTGCAATGATCTTACGGAAATCTGTGAGGTTATCCATTTTTGGATTGTAAGACATTCAGCTATGACATTATACCCAGGAACTTTCAATTTTTCAGATCAATCATTGGATTCATTTGGAGTTGTGTCGTTTTGTCAAAAGAAGAGAGCTTTCTCAATTGCTCAAACTCCGTAATCTGGCCTAGTTTTGTTTTAACCTGTCTTGTTTTATTATTTTCTACATTTCTTTTTATTTATTATACTTGTGTATTATGTTGTACAGTTTTAGATTATTTTGAAGATAAATCCGAACAATAAACGATTTTTTATTGTTGCCCAGAAATTAGAAAAACTGCTCCGAACCGATTTGATTGAAATGGACCAGCAGACGCATCAGTTGGTCTTTCCGAGTCATAAAACAGTTTTGTCCGATTTTCAGCAGTTGTCATGTAAGCCGCTTCAAAGGCTCTCTGCTCTCTTTGATGCTCACCGTGGTCCTAAAAAAATAATTATGAGGGTAGTCGGGGGCAAAATAAGAATGTACCCTTAACTGTTCCAAAAACTCGTCCTTTGACAATTCAACAACTGTAGTTCGAAGATTCTGCATCTGATTCACTGAAAAATCACATTTACTGTAAACTCATATATTTTCTCTCAAAAGACCTGTCATTCCAGCAAGTCTCATATGAAGCGCATCTTCTCCCTCTTCATCATCACCGTCTTCACTTGGTGGCTCCTGATCTGCTTTCTCTTTTGCAGGCGCTGGTTTTTTCGGTGCTGAAAAATACGTATTATAGATCTACAGTATCTGTTTTCACAGATTCTGTGACGTATGCAAAACATGCATAGGTAATCACTACATATTATGTATACGGCGAATCTCTTGCACGTGTATTCGCTGAAGAGTTATCAACAAGGTTATATGTTGTCAACTACAAAAATTAACGTTTGACTGTGTTATGTGTACAAGAATCAAAACGATCGGAAGGTCAGGGGATGATAGGGATTTTGTGGCGTACAGGAATCAGCAAAAGAAGACACAGTATGTCAGAATTTCAAACAACACTGGTCATTAGCTCTAGTATAGTCCAATAAAACTATCATACCTTTCTTTTTCTTCTTATCTTTCGATTTTTTTGTTTTCTTAGTTTTCGCTTTCTTCTTTGCTGTTCGTTTTGCTTTGTCCGCCTTTTTTCGTTCTTTTCGTTGTCTGGAACAATTAGTGAATAGTTATGTTTCTTGTCTACCCACTAATCTCACTTTTGTGCACGTTTATCTTTTCGTTTTTTCATCTGAGTCTTCCTTTTCGTTGCTTTAGTTTTCGTTTTATTCGCTTTGCTAACTTTTGGTTTTCCTCCATGACTCGGTTTCTTTTTTGCCACTGTTCCTTCTGTAATGTGCTATTCAAGGTTACTCTCAAAGCTGCAACAGTTTACTTGACTTCTTGGCCGGCATTCTGTTAAGAAATGAAGAGAAACACCACGTTTCCCTTAGGAGAAGGTCACGCGTCATGATTATTCACGTTTTTATGGATAAACATTACAATAGATCGTGTTACATTCATTCCAGTACAGACCAACAAAACACTCATTGCCAGGTGTTCTTTTTGAACTCTTCAAGATCCTCACCACTCCTCAACATCTCGAATATCCGCCCTGAAAGTTTTTATCCTCCTCCATCCCATTTAGGTCATAAATTTCTTATGCTAACACCAATTATGACGATAACAATCTTCATGGATGGGCGGCTAGTCTCGATTGTCGGCTAAGTGTGGTCTTCCTTTGTGTTAGCCGAACAGATGGTGTATTTGGCACGGTTGGTTGCAGTTCTATTTATTTGTTGTGCTATAGCCAATTATTTGATTTTTAGTTGGAAAACCGGTTGGATATATATCACTGATTATACAAAGATAGTTATGTTTTTGTTTCAGCTAATATTGATTTCAACCCTCTGAAAACCAATAACCAGTGTTATGTACCTGAATGGAATCGGAAAAATACACAGTCCACAAGTTCCTCTTATTGGAATAAATTCTCTAAGTGGTTATGGATAAAATTAAATTTGTCAAATCAGGTAATATATTCAAATGGAAAGAAAATTCACTTGAGCCAACATTCAGAATCTTCATAACAATACGGAAACATCCATTCTTGCTGCCTATGTCTACCCTGATCAAATCTCTATTTCATTGTTCTCGCAACATCTAGCCAGACAACAAATGTATTGTAGATACTTTGACTGTGAACAGAAGGAAATTCCTGGGACGGCATGGCTTGGGAGAGTATTTCCAGAGTCTGTAGTGGAGTGTCCTAGAAGAAATGGAGCAGAATTTGTGTCTGTATCGAAAACTTTGGAAGACGAGGCTCCAACACCTGTGAGGCTAACATTTAGAGTTTATGATGGTACCGTCTTTTTCTTTTTTCATTTTGGATAAATCAAGTTTCAGAACCAGTCCATGAGCTATCTGTCTGTATGTCTCCAATGTACGGAAATCAGTCTACATGGCTTCAAATTGTAGATTTCATTGAGCATCACAAACTAGAAGGAGCTAGTTTCTTCTATTTTTATGTGGGACAAGTATCGAAATACGATGAGAGAATGTTGAATGATTATGTTAGGTTGGAGAGCTTTTTTGTTAAATGAAAAAACTTTGAGATTAGCTATTTTCAGAACTGGAGAAGTAGAAGTGACAAGACTACAAGATAAATATGAACGAGTTTTTATGGCATGGCAGTTTCTACAGATTCAGGATTGTCATCTCCGGAGTAAATATCATTCGAAGTGGACAGCCTTCATCGATATAGACGAGAGAATTGCTGCAAATGGACAAAGGATGGTAGAGGTTCTCCGGTCGATTCAAGATCCAACGATTGGAGATGTACAACTGCAAAGTTTAAGTGTGGTCAGAGATCAAGACTATCCGGATAAATATTTGAACTTGGAGGAGTTAGAGAAGGAACTTATATTCAAAAAGTTTAACGATTCAATTGATCCGGTGTGGCAAGGGTTGAAAACTATTATAAGGCCTAATAAGGTAGTTTTGTTAATACTTACACAAAAAAGAGAGTTAAAATGATTTTCAGATTGGAATAATGGGTATACATGCAGCAGTTGCACAGTATCCAGGAATTAAAACATTGCAATTGAATTCTACACAGACAGTAGTGAGGTGAGTAGTCTTGAGTTGAGAATCACTGATGAGATATATAATGTCAGACATCTGCGAAGCACAAAGAATCGAGTATTCGGATCAGACTGGCACATAACTCCAAATGAGAATGGAACACTTCCTGTCCTCAAGAAGAGACCACTTCCAGATGAGTTCTGTAAAGAACTGAGAGAGGCGATCGTCAAAAGAGTTCTTCATGTCTATGAGATAATTCCTGTCAATTGTTCAACTATTCCAACCGAGTTGACAGAGACAATACGACATCCAGATCCCTGTAAACAGCCGTGGGCTCAGTTTTAGTTTTCTGGAGCATTTTTTCCTTTCCTCTCTCTCCTCCCGGTGATTGCTTCAATAAACGATTCGAGAACATCAACAACAAGCTATTCATATTGATTTATTACCTCTATTGTTCTTCTCATCGGTCTGTTAGATCGCTATGGGAAAGATAATATGGGTGTGGTGGGAAGCAATACTATGTTTCTTTAAGTTTTTTTTTTGAAAATCGATAGGTCTATTCATTTTACAGTTTTTTTCAGATTTATAATGCGTTACCGCCTCTCTTTTTTAAACTTCCCGCTACTTTTCCCAACGTGTGTGCAATAGGGCGCGTTTACTTACACCATTTTTGCCACGCTGTCAAACAATTCTCTTTGCAAGTTTATAAAATAAAATAAATTATTTTATGCTTCATATACTTCAAAATTGAATAAAAATAATAGAATGAGCATTTTCAGTTCCTCCGCGAACCAGAATGGGTGCACCTCATGGACAGGCGACCATGTTCACATCGTCGAACACATTTTCTATCGATGAATCGAAGTTGTGCTTCAATAAAACACATTTTAATCGAGAGGATTTCAATGTTGAGCGATTCATGAATCTAGCTAGACAGTGAGTCGCTTTTTTTTAAAGGAAAATCAATTATAAAAACGATTTATTCAGAAAAGCGGACCTCAAAACAATTCAACAAGATCTTCGTCTTTATCTAAAAAGTGTTCAAAACTCAATGATTGAACTTATTAACGATGATTATGCAGACTTTGTGCATTTATCGTCGAATCTTGTCAGTTTGCAAGAATCATTGAATAAAATCGAACAAGAAATCAATGTAAGCGAAGAAGAAGCGAAAATATTAAAACGAAGCTCAATATTGAATTTTTCAGAGAAACTGGAACGAATTCGAGGAGTCTACGAAGGAATCTGTTGGAATGGCAGGAAGAATTGAGCAGAAATGCAATGAACTCGGGTCGAATCGTGAGAAACAAGCAGAACTTCGTGATCGAATATCTTTTTTGTGTTCTATCGAAAAACTGGCTGAAATGCTGCAAAGACCACCTCAGAAATGCTCTGTTTTGTGGTAAGTAGTTTGTGACACCGAATTTCTTCTAATAATTATCTAATTGTAGGCTTCAGAAAGCGGCGAATTTCGTAGTTGAGCTCAAAGCAACCTCTTCATCCTGTCATCATTCGGAAGAGGAGAAAAATGCAGAAATTACTGTTGTCTCAAAGTTAGAAGCGGTTCTTTGCACGGAAGGAGTTCGAAGCGCTTCGACGGATTGCCAAAATCTCCCTCTCATTTTGTCTATTCTATCCCTTATCGGTGGTGCACATTCATTGACAGCATTATTAGTGTCAGATCTTCTGTATACTCGATTTGTTGTTGAAATTGACGGAAAAGAAGTAGATAGACTCAATCGATTGGAACAAGTTTACGAAAATGTGATAAATATGCGGCAGACATGGGCAGAAAAATTGGGAGCACAACACTTCCGAGAGAAAATTCGCAGCTTTCTCGATGACACTCTTCTCACTTTTATTCTTACGTTTATTGACAAAGTATGTTCTCGTTTGATACTTCTCAACACAATTATCTTCTACTTTTAGTGTATGGCTACTGTGGCGGTTCCCAGCGATACTCGTCTCTTCCATAAATGCTTTTCAGCTACTCAACATTTCATTGACACGTGGCCATCTGCTTCTTCCTGCCGAACAATGCTTAAATCGATTAGAGATAAATTCAATCTTACAGTGTATTTCAAGTTGGAAACTCAACGTTTCGGAAAGAAAATCGAGCAACTTTTGATACCTGAAAAGTTTGAAATAAGCAACGAGCATGAAAACAACGACGAAGAGCTGTATTTTGAAACATCGAGAACAATTTTTGCTGCGATTGAGCATGTATGGAGTGATGAAGTGTATTTGGCACCGATTGTTGATAAATTATGGGATTTCACATTGAGAATGCTGCTGAAGCATTACAGTTGGAGTGAAGCGATGAGAAGTTATTTCATCGATCAGAAAAAAGACTGGACATTGATGCTTCTTCTTCATTCGGATGCTGGAAAACTTCATCAAAGCGTTTTCGATTTTGCTCTGGAAACAATATGGGGCAAGTTACAGTGAGTTCTTTAACAGATTTCCCAATTAATCGTTTCGTTTTTAGTGATTTATCAGTGGAGACAGCACCTTTCGGACAGTGTCTTACGAAACATGGACGTGCAGTTGATAGTCTCTGTCATAAAATAGACGAAGATATCGTCAGACTCTTCGCTGATATTCTTCATCTTGAACTATCACAAGTGTCGGATGTACCAAAACAGTACAGATGGACGAAACGAGCGCCACCAACTAGTCACTCGAAATACGCGACAAACGCTGTAGAGATGATTTATGATTTCCAGTCGAGAATCGAGTAATTTACGATAAATGTAATAAGTAATCTATTTTTCTGATTTTTCAGCAAACAAGAACATCCGGATGTTGAGAAAGTGATCAAAAGTGTCAGTCACTCCGCGTTTCACTATTTTATCGGCAAAGCCAAAGAGGTTTGTTGAATAGTTGGAACTCATTTGAAAATGGAATAATGATTCAAGGTCCAAGATGGTGTAGAAGCAACCGGCTCATCATTGTCTCGATTCAAAAAGAAAGCTACTCCGGATGTGGGATCCGCTGTAACCGATGATGATAAAATCAAGCAGCAAATCTATCACGATGCAAAGTTTTTACTTGAAAGCGCTGAAAAGCTGAATGTTTCCTCTGAAGATATTGAAGGATTGAGAGGAGTCGTCAATCGATTTGAGATTAAAAGCGAGACGATTCAAGAAGATCTTTCAGGAAATAATATAGTAAAAGTAGAAGATGATTTGTAATCTAATTTTAATTTATTCGATAATTTAACAAATGGGTCTCATTATTTCTCGTTCCTTTATTGCCTGCCTTAAAATAATGTTTATCGATTGAATTTTTCCTCATGTGATTTGATTATTAGGGATTGGTTTGTTCTTTCAAAATGTAATTAAAAGTATCGATTTTTGTTTTTGTTTCAAGTTCTCTTTGAATTTAATTGGGTTATTGCCCTCAACTAAACTATCTTAATTTCTTCCGGTGGAAACCTCTAATGATAAACTGTAATTTATCAGATGACGTCCTGGGCGGATATTCAGAAACTCGCATCTGATCTTCAACGTGTTCAGCTGTCGCATTCTTCTAAAAAGTTAGTTTCCCCAAAGTTTCTTTTTATTTTAATAACCTTTTTCTTTAGGTTATCTGAAGTGAACTGCATTGAAGTTCTACAGAAGCTTATTGCTTCTCAACAAATCGATGTCGTGTACACAAGAGATGGTCATAGTTATGTGACAAAGAAGCACTTGGAAACGGAGGTGTTTATTGGATTCTTACACAAAAAAAAATCAGTCAAAATTAAAAATGTATCGAAAAGAAACGATGGTCAGATGTATGTACAAGAGATTCATTAGGTTAATTAGATATCTGCATTTTTCCGGAACAGTCCGTTGTGAAACGGAACATTGAACGGTAGCCACCACTCTTTTTTGCCACGTGGCACTTCTGGATGGGTTGGAGAGGATGGAGTGGGAGAAGATGGCATGGAGGACGGAGGACTTCCGTGTTCATCGTGATGCTGAAAAATAAAACAAATCCAATTAGTTTTCTAAATAGTTCAATGTTCAAAATCTTACATCCTCCTGATGTATTTCCTGTTTTGGCTTTTTCAAAATTGAACGATAAGGCATTAGAACAGCTGGTGACGGATTCGGCATCACTCTTTGTGAAAAGAAAGAAAAATTGTCATTTATCTACAATATTTTCGCGTATTCCCCAAGTCCCGCCTCTATGTTGACCACAATGAACTCTCTCTCTCTATCCCTGCCACAATCTATCTGATGTTTACAAGTCGCAAATTGAGTTTAGAATGGCCTGGAAGCGGGAAAAAGGGACATGTGATATTGTTTTGAAGCCGCATTGCACTCACTACCCGTGGTTTTTGACTTGTTATCGTAGACTTGTTTTGCAACGCAAAAAGAGGGAATAAGAAAAACTTCGGTGCAAAAGGAAGACAAAGTTAATAATTTGAAGATCACTCTCACCTTATTGAAAAACTTCCGGTACTTTTTCAGCCACCATTCTTTAATCTTTGACATCAGCTTATCGTTTGAGCCGGCATCGGTTGTCTGAATTTGAAAATATAGTTTTAAAAGTAATAAACACTAGATACCTTGTTTTTCCGCTTCAAAAAAATATTAGGATTCAGTATACAATGAGCCATTTTCGAAGTGCCACATTCACGTACTTTCAACGGCTTTTATACCCTACTCTCGATTTCGTAATTGTCTTCCTCAGACGACGATTTTCGAGAACATGGCGGCGCTTTCTTGCTCAGAACTTTGGAAATTTTCAGATCAAAAACGAGTGTATCGCTGCTGGTGGACGTGCGCCGCTCACTGACATTGCCGTTGCTCTCAATATAGATTTCGATCATATTGAACGAACTGCTCGTTTCATTGTGGCCAATGATGAGGAATTCACTCTTTCCAATGCTGAATTGTTCGCTACGTAAGTTTGAAAACTATTTTGTAAATACTAAGAATTAGAAGGTCACTAGTGTGTCGTTCCTAAAGCCACGTAAGCAAGTACCACTATTCTCTGAATGTTCTCTGAACCTGAAGCGTTGAGATTCACGTGACATTCCGTAGAAAACTGATCTCATTACAGGGAATACGTTCATCGTCTTCGAAATGAACTACGCTCACTTCTCGATGAACAAGGAAATCAAACAACCGCAGCACTCTGCAAACATTGGGATCTCTCTCCAGAACTTTTACAGTCTCTCCTTATCGAGAAATTGAGCTTAACGGATTTCCAAGGAGTTGTGGATGGAGATACAATCTACACTGGTTCTTATCTCGATGCAAGACAATTGGTTCTTCGCGCTGTTCTTGTTGCAGTTACCAAGTAAGATTGGCCAGTAGAATATCTTATTTTATTGTAATTTTCTTTTCAGGGTGACACCGATTTCTACCATTCAAAAGCGCGTTGGACTGACAGCGAAACGTTTCTGGATCGCTTTTGAAAATCTTCAAGCTATTGGTGAAGTGCCTGGAACAATCATCGGTTCGAAGACGTCTCCAGCATGCTCGTATCGGCCGAAAATGTATGACTATCTTGTCAAGGCATGTGTTGTGAATCAATACCGACAGAATGAGTTCCTTCGTAAGTTTCGAAATTGGAAATGTTATTTTTAACGGAAAGAATTCCAGAAATCTCTACATTGAAAACTCTCGGAGTCGACGGAAAACAAGCATTGGAAGAGACTCTTGGAGCGAGTGAAGCGAAGAAATTAATCAATTTGAACTCAATGTACATGACAAAAGAACTTATGGACCAATGTGTCCAAACTGTGCATGATGAGATTCAGAAGACTGGAATTGCTGAAATCCGTGTTTCACTTCAAACATTGAATCTTCCTTTGGATACTGTCGATGAGGATTTCATTGGAGAGAAAGTGGCGAATTCAGAGAAAGAAACAAACTTTTCGGAAGGATTTGTATTCAAGGCCTCGATATTGACAGAAGCATTGAAATCAATCGATAAGCAGATCGAAACAAAGGCACATCAAGAAGTTGATAAGTTAGAAGCAGAGAAGAAGAAGCAGGGCGGAGGAGCCAAAGCACCGCCAAAAGTTCAGGATGATGCAGACGACTGGGGAGATAACAAGAAAGGAGGGAAGGGAGGAAAGAAGGGTGGAAAGGGAGGTAAAAGCGGTGGTGGAAAATCTTCTTCTGCTACCACGTCTTCTGCTCCATCCGGATCTGGTACTGTTCAAGTTAGCGAAGAAGAACTCGAAGCGTGGATTCGGGATAGTCAAGCTGTTCCAGAAGAAATTATTTCTGTAGTCGTGGAGAAGTTGGGTCATGAAGCTACAGCAGCATTACGGAAGAAAGTTCAAGAGATTCAAGCTGTTCAACTTGTTGCCAGTGCTGCAAATTCGAAGAAATCTCTATCTGCGATCGGAGATAAATGTCGTCAATTATATGATACCTTGAATACTTTCGAAGCAGCGACGACGTCTTTTGCTGGTATGTTCACCTGTGTTATCACAATATAGACTGTTTGTGTTTTCAGATCCCCTTGGCTCTCACCTTCGCCAATATCTTCTCAAAACTGTGGGATCCGATTTGGCAAATGGTCTGTTATCCTATGCAACTGGAGTAGACAACGCACATCAAATGAAAGAGAAACAACGTGATGAGACTGTCGAGGGACTTCCAGAAATGGTTCGTGAGCCAATTCGTGCACTCTTCGCGTCTCTAAAATCAACGGATGACGATGCGTTGGAAAAGTTCCATGATGCAGTTTACGATTGCTCTGTGCCAAGTGCCACGTCACTTTCATTGAGAAAGATTGACAAGAAGGGAAGGTGAGGAAGATGAGACAGAATAGGATTCTGTTAAAAAATCAATTTTCAGATCAGAAGTTGGTATCAAAATTTCGGCGGATCTTCGCGAGCAACTTTCATCTCAATCAGAGCCAGCGACTGCTTTACTTCTCTCCGTTCTCTATCTTCTCGCTAAAAATGGACGTCCGATAACAGCCAGTGGAAAGTTTGTTGCCCAATTAATGGCTCAAATCAAGGATATTTGTCCAGAGGTTGGATAAATTATCTTTATTTTATAACAAAGATGATTTCAGAACGTTTACGACCTACTCCAATCGTGTCAGAAAGGAGTTGTCACTTGCATCAAGAATAAGGATGACGAAGTTGCCAGAGAAATGTTGGAAGAGGATATTTCGAAGCTGAAAGCAGCGGTTCTCCAATAAAACATTTTTAATGATATTTCAATTTACTGCATCCCCAAAATATTTATGTAATAAATAATTTCTTTTTTTAATTAAAAATTATTGCGAAGAAAATATTTTTGTGATTATCCTGGTGTGGATCGTTATTTATCTTGCTTTCAGATTGAAACTTTCAATTTTCTCAATATTATCCCCTCTTTTTTGCGCAAAATTTTGCTAAATTAAGCGCGCAACGACATTCCGTTTAGTGCTTAAATTTAAACTTTTCGCCATGATTTTTTTAAAGAAATATTGTCGAAATAAAAAAAGTGATACCCGGTGTTTGCGGACTCAATGCTAATTTTTAATAATTTTGCATTGAGTCCGCAAACACCCGGGTATCACTTTTTTTATTTCGACAATACAACAAATTAGTATTTTTCCGCTGCTCTTCTTTTTCCATGTTCAACAAGAAAATAATCAAATTTCCTGCAGATGTCCGCCGATCTCACTCTAAATCAACTTCAACCGAACATGTCATCATTCAATACGACAGTTATCGTTCTAGATCCAGGAGGCCATCGACGAACTCACAATGGAACGATTACAACTATGAAAGTAGCAGATTCAACTGGTTATTTTCTTGGTTTTTGACTAATAAATATTTATTGTTTTACTTTCAGGATCAATCAACGTCTCACTTATGAATCCCGAGTTCACCGAAACATTTCGAGCCGGTGATATTCTCAAATTCCGCGGTGCCCACACTACAATTTTCCAGGGCGGATTGACGTTGTCGGTCGGAAAGAATGGAGAGTGCAAGAAAGTGAGCGAGTTCATGATGGTATTCTCCGAGACTCCGGATATCAGTCAAATGCCATTGCCAGCTGGTGTCACTGATAGAAGATCCGACGAACGGGCGCCGCGACAACAGCAACAACCACTCGGGGGGAACAGATACTCAAGACCATAAAATACTTGTACTTTTTCTTCCAATTTTCATTATTCTGTAATTTATTCATCCAGAATAAACACTGCTCTACTTTCCTTGCTCACTAGTGAGAGTGATCACTCTTTCTTTTCCGTCCGAAAAAGGTCCTCTGCGCCCTCTCTTTTCTCTTCTTTTCTTTCCAACGGACCAACGACTCCAACTGCTTGTCGAGAGAAAGATCGATAAGCTTTGGGGAGTGTGCCGCGCATGTCTATACGACTTGCTTCTTTCTTTTCGCATATTTCTTATTCTATGTTGGCAGAATTCGAATTCGAACAATTTCTTTTTGAAACAAGAATATGTTTTTTTTCTTTTATTCCTGGGTCAAACACTAACTGATGACGTCACTTGTGACTAGAATTGATACGTTTTCCATCGTCAAGCGAATATTAATTTACATAAAAATAAACCAATATTTCCGCCTATTCGATTCGTTTAATTTCCTTTTCTGTGTGTCTGCGTCTCTCCTCTCTTCTACTCATTTCTTTCTTCTCTATTCTTCTTTTCTGTTGTCATTTGACCCCCTTGTCTCTCTCTCGATTTACCGATTGATGACTCATCCACTTTTTCGTGTTTTAAACTTCTTTGCACGAAATGTACATTTTTTGGTTACACGTGGCAAAAATTTCTCAAATTCCGGCAGAAATTTCCCGGAAAAAAGAACATTTTTCGCCATTTTGTTCTCAATTTGATTTATTTAAAAACAGAACACAAAACCACTTCCAGACCTGCAATTTTCTATTTTGAGCTGAATTTTACCGCAAAGACCTCAAAATTTGCTGCAGATTTGCAAAATCTCGGCCCGGATTCAAAAAATGTGCTCAATTTTTTTCAAATTTTCATAAAAATCGCCAAAAATCTCTCGTACGCTTGAGTTTTATCGATATTCGAATACAAACTCGAAAATTCTACTTTTTTTTACAAAAAAAATCAAACTAAATATTGTCGAACTAAAAAAAGTGATACCCCGGTGTTTGCGGACTTAATGCTAATTTTTAAAATTTTGCATTAAGTCCGCAAACACCGGGTATCACTTTTTTTATTTCGACAATAATGTTCTAATTTTTGTTCTGAGACCCGGACCGGCCGGTGAAAAATCTCAAGTCGGCCCCGCCCGGATGTGCAAACAAGATTTGATATTCTTTGGAAACATGTGGCAAAACTTACTCGAAATGCGAAAAAATAACATTATTTACGATTTTGCTCTCAATTTGATTCGAAAAAGTAGACAAAACCACTTCCAAACCTGTTTTTTTAATTCTGAGCTGAATTTCACCGCGAAATAGTCAAAAAGTCATGTTTTTCGGTTATTGGCCCTATGGATCCTCTGAATTGCCTCTAAATTAAAATTTCCTTCTTTGAAAATATGTTTTTCAAATATCCCATCACTGAAATTATTTGTTAACAGTAAAGATTTCAGATGACAAATCCCTGGGAAGTGAATGATGCCGAATACCAGAAGAACGTGGCAATGTTCGGTCAGTTGACCGCCGGACAACCTTATATGGATGCAGTCACCGCGAGAAACGCCCTCATGCGAAGTAATTTACCCACACAAGTTTTGTCACAGGTTAGAGATAATATCAAAACGCTTCAAATATTAATTGAATATTTCAGATCTGGGCACTATCAGACCTCGATAAAGATGGGCGATTGGATATCCGAGAATACTCGATTGCGATGAGACTTGCGTTCAATTGTCTAGCTGGAATGCCTTTACCACCACAACTTCCACCTTCTCTTCTCATCGTCCCTGCCAGAAGCACCCCAGTACATCATCCAATGCAACAATGGCCTGGTAGTCGGCATGGAAGTGTGGACTACTCGCAAACCCTTCCAGCTGGAATGGATCGAAGAATGTCTCAATCACAGGCCTATCCATCAGGACCCCCGCCAGTCGCCGCGTACACACCTTCTGCTCCGGTTTCTATCGCTGGAACTCCGTCTAGACATAACTCGATTTCTGCGGGCAGTCCGTTGTCAACTGACAGAAGTGTGTTTGATGGGAGACAACTCGAGAATTGGGCGATTCCTCATCATAATAAACTGAAATACTCGCAACTGTTCAATGCGCTTGACAAGGATCGAATGGGATCATTGAGTAGTCAAGTTGGAAGAAGTGCTCTTGGGCTATCGGGTCTACCGACGAATGTTTTGGCTCATATTTGGTTTCTGTCGGATGTGAATAAGGATGGCAAGTTGTCAGTTGATGAGTATTCCATATCTCAGTATATGATTGAGATGTTCAAGAGTGGATACTCTCTTCCAAAAGTGACGCCACCGGAACTCGTCCGAATGTGTGGAATCTCTTCTAGATCTGCAAATAACACGCCTGAACTCGAACCTGGCGCCGAGCCTCCTCAGAAGACACCGGCACCGAAAACGTTTGAGGACAAGAGACAGGATAATTTGTCGAAGGGACAAGCCGAGCTGGAGAGACGACGAAAAATCCTCGAGGAAGAGGAGCAAAGACGGCGTGCTGAAGTGGAGAAGAAGGAAAGAGAGGAGGAAGCGAAGAGAGAAAGAGAACGGATGGAGAAGGAACGACAGGCGGAAGCTGAACGACAAGCGGAGATAGAAAGGATGAGGATGTTGGAAGTTCAGAGGGAAGAAGAGGAGAGGAAAAGAAGGGCGGAGTTTGAGAAAAGGAAGGAGGAAGAGGAGAAGGTTAGGAAAGTACAAATGGAGAAGGCGAAGGTGAAACAGATGCAGGTAGGTCATTGACTAGGGAAGGATCACGAGTCCAGATGGAGTTTTAGGTCGAGATGGTTAGAAAGGAAATCGGCTGGAATTTCTGAAACAGTTTTCAAATTTTGCTGAAAGCATCTAGGAATAGAGAAAATTGGCCATACAAATCGTTCGAAGGCTGTTATACTGTCTTCGAACGATTTGTATGGTTAAGAGCGAGGTCAGAGCTTGAACTTTGAGCTCAATGTTCTCTATTCCTTGATGCGTTCAGCAAAATTTGAAAACAATTTCAGAATTCCCAGACGATTTTCTTTCTAGCCATATAAGCCTCGACCTATAACTCTATCTTGACTCGGGATCCTTCCCTAGTGAGATGCTACGAAAGAAACAGATTTATAGTATTTCTCTCCGATTTTCAGAATCAAAAGCAACAAGAAAATGAGCGACTGGCACAACGGCAACAGCGAGAAAAGACTCTACAATTCCAGCTGCAAGCACTTGATGAAAAGGCGACAGATGTTGAAATGGATATTGGAAAAGCAAAGGAAGCAGTGGCCGATGTGACTGGATCCATTGAGAATATGAGGTCGACAAGAGATGAGAAGGTCGCGAAAATCAAAGATTTGCAGGAGATCAACCAGAAGGTAAATGACACGTAAATGATGAGAAGACACGTCTGCTCATCTAGTTGAGTGGATAGTAGAGTTACCATCTGTTCTAGTACTAACTGGATCGATTCTACAGTAGAATTCCTACTTGTGTTATGACGAGAACGTGCCACTGCACACTGTCCATCGGTAGGACTTTGAAATGGAGAAATTCTAGGCACAGGGGCCATCTGAACACACTTTTAGTCTAAAAGTTTTACAATTGAGACATTTTTTAGATGAAAATCGTGGCTTTTGAGGTTTTTAATCCGAAAATCATAAAAGTTGTGTCAAATATCATCGATTTTGAAGATTTTTAGCTGAAAATTTGGAAAAATCCATTTCAGACGAAATCGTCAAAATTGGGAGTTTTTCAAAAACTACCAATTTTCAAAAACTGTTTTTGACGCGAAACTCATGGAAATTGATCTGAAAATTCGAGCTAGTGAATCTCCGCCCACTTTCAAGTTTATATCAAAAATCACCTTTTGAAAGTTCCAGACAGCCATCGAATCTCAAGAACTCAGTCACCAACTTCTTCAAAAACAATCGGCTCACAAAGAAACGACGCAACGAAAGAATGAATTGGAAGCGTTGAGAAGAAGACGTGATGGGATGAGAAAAGCAATCGAAGATGCTGCTCTGGAACTGTCCGCAGAGAAAGAGAAGACTTATAATCAAACGGAGACGTTGAAGTCGAAAAAAGAGAAATATCAAGGAGATGTGTACTCGAAGTTGATAGCGAAGAGAGAGGAGTATCGGAAGATGTTCGAATTATATGTTCATGCTCAAACTCATGCGAAGAGCAAGATTGGAGAGTTAGAAGCGAGTCGAGTTCAAGTTGCACCAGCTTCACAGGCTCCACCTCCACCTGTTCAGACGAATGGAGGAGAAGCTAGTACAAACTTCAATGATGCATTTGCTGAATTTGATAGAACTGATGCGAGTCAAAAGTTTGATGCGGATTTTGGAGGATCCTCGAATGTGGATCCATTCGGATCAGTTCAAGCACCAGATGCTGGTCACTCGAAAGGAGCTGTTGATCAATCGTCTTTCAATATCCATGACACTCATAAGTGTCGTGCTTTGTTTGCATTCGAAGCGAGATCTGAAGACGAGTTGTCGTTTGAGCCCGGAGACGTCATTATTGTATTCCAATCCCATGCCGCTGAACCTGGATGGCGAGCCGGTCAACTTCGCGAAAAGGTCGGATGGTTCCCGGAAGCGTTCGTAGAATCTATAGCAGCTGTGCCGACGCCAGGCGATGGACCACCAATTCAGAATATGCCTCCGAATATGACACCGAGCTCGTCAATTGATCAAATTGGTGCGAGAGCTGCGAGGAAGGCTGAAATTGCCGCAGCAATGGGAGGAGGTGGATCAGTTGATGTTCCAGCAGTCGCCGCCCCAATAACTATCATTGCACAGTGTGTTGCACAATTCCAGTGGAGAGCTAGGAATGAGGATGATTTGTCATTTGCAAAGGGTGACATTATTGAGGTGATAGAGAAGCAAGAAATGAAATGGAAGGGACGAAATCCTGCTGGAGAAATCGGATGGTTCCCGAAAAGTTATGTGAAAGAGACTGGATCCACACCGGTAACTTCTCCATCCAAGCCCGTAGCCTCCCCACCAACCAATGGAGGACCCAGTGCTCAATACGATGTTGTTCCAGCAGATATGACGATTCCAGGAGGACAAGGAGGTTTCATTTCAGATAGAAAACTTATATAATCAAAATAGGAATTCAGTTTCAGACGGCGAGATCTACACGGTGATCTACGATTTCGAGGCTGTCGAATCAACGGATTTAGCGCTGAATGTTGGTGACACTATTGTGGTGCTCGAGAAGTGAGTAGGGGAAGAGAGACAAGTGTGCTCTTGACATATTTTTGATTATAAATATGTATTTCTGAGGTTCTGAGGGAAAATCTTGAGCATTGAGAAATAAGTATTATGCCTAAACGAAAGCTGCCAAAGTAAGTTTCTGGAATTGAAAAATCTCTCTCTCTTTTGAAATTTTCAGGTTTAAGTTAATTTCAGCTCAAAAAATTCAATTTTCTATGAATTTCAGCCGTGAAAACCAAAACATTAAGCAATTTTCCAGCTAAAAATTCGATTTTTGCATCAATTTTCTCGCTGAAAATCTGCTAAATTTAACATTTCAGTGGGAAAGCTGTGATTTCGTATGGAAAATTAAATTTTCAAGGCTGAAATTTTTAGGAATTCGAATTCTGAGCTGTAGTTGATGAAGATCTGAAAATTTTGAGAAATCTCTCTTCTATTTGCAAAATTTTCATTTTCAGGAACGATGAATGGTGGAAAGGGCGTTGCAACGGAAAAGAAGGAATATTCCCAGCGAATTACGTGGAAAGATCAACTGCAGCAGCCGTCCCAACTTCACCGTCACAACCCATTGCTGCTGCTCCCGCACCCCCTCCAACAGTTCTTTGTGAAGCAAAAGTGATCGTAGACTTCACCGCATCCGCACCAAATCAATTGGGAATCAAAGTGGGAGAGATTATTAAAATCCGTGAGAAGTCTGCAGCTGGTTGGTGGGAAGGAGAATTGATTCGAGATGGAAAACCGATTGCTGGATGGTTCCCGGGAGATTATGTGAAGGTTATTGAGGCGACGACCCCGACTTCGCCGTTGAAAGGAGTTAGAGCTTGTGCTCTTTACGATTATGATGCGTCGCAGGCTGATGAGCTCACTTTCAAGACGGGAGAAGTGATAATTATCACGGATCAATCGGAAGCTGAGTGGTGGAGTGGGCATCGAGCACAAGAACCATCGAAATCTGGACTTTTCCCTTCGAATTATGTAGAATTGAAATAAGTTTTTCACTGTAGCATAATTGCATAATTAATTATTCTGATGATTTATTATTTACAAATTTTTTACAAAATTATAATACTTTGGTTTCAAAATTCCGTTACGAAAAGACCCCGCTTACTTCACTTCTGGATTTACTTAAATATGTAGATTGAGCATAATATAATTTATTGATTGATACGTTTTATCGCACCCATAAGCAATAAAAATAGATTGTAGATTATTCATATTATATTTTATTTGTTTTACCATATTGATTCTCCAACTTTCAGCCATTCAGGTTTATTTTTAGACATTTCATTGATGTTCTTCGCGAGCAAGAAAAAAGAACGGAATAAGTGCGCCGCGGGTTGCAACGAGGGTTCGTCACGAGACTCCGCCCCCTAAAACGCGCCGCATTGCAATTTTCGAATTTGGAGCGCTGTAAATTTGCTGTTCGTTTTTTGTGGTTTTTTGCTGTTTTTCGGGGTTATTTCTCAACAAATTGTTGATAATCTGTATTACAAGGATAGAAAATACTCTTCTTGTTCTCTCGTTAAACGAATTTCTGTAAATTTTCTCATCCATTTCTTTGACAAGCATTTTAAGTTTATTTTTCGAAGATGCCGTTGCATTATTGTTCTTTTCGTTGGAATTAACATCATCAATGATACAAAACTTGTCTTACTCAAGAATCAATCGTTCAGAAACGTTCCGCTGCGATCGATTCTCAAATATTCCCAGAGCTCTGGCGCTCTTTTGGTGACCTGTGATTTGTTGTCATAATTCATTGTCTTCTGTTTATTCTCGCTCATTCTCCTCATTTCTCTTGTTGTGTCATTACGTTCCTCTCAGTCTCCTTTCCCTAATCGATAATTTTTCCAGTCGTCACGATGTCGTACGGCGACGGGCTCTCCGGAGCCGAGTATCTCGCTTCGATTTACGGTACCGAAAAGGATAAAGTGAATTGTTCGTTCTTTTTCAAAGTAAGTTTCGCGATATCTTCCAGGATGTTAATCTCGAGATAATAGAGGACTGCCAGGTTTACGCTTAATTTTTTAGACAGGAGCGTGCCGGCATGGTGATAAATGCTCACGAGCCCATCACACGCCTACGTTCTCGCCAACCGTTGTACTCAAGAATTTCTATCACAATCCTGTGGTAGATGTCCGTCAAGCCGATGCATTTGACAGTGAGTTTCATAGCTTTCCGACAATCTTCATTGAAATTAATTAATTACAGAGGTCGGAAAGCGTAACGACGAAGAACAAAGATACTTTGACGATTTTTACGAGGAGGTGTTTGTTGAAATGGAACGAAAATATGGAGAGGTGGAAGAGATTAACGTTTGTGAAAACATCGGAGAGCACATGGTTGGAAATGTATATGTGAAGTTTATGAAGGAAGAGGATGCCGAGAAAGCAAAAAATGATCTGAATAATAGATGGTGAGTAGACTCTATTAGAGTTATAGCTAGACCTTGTCTAAATCGATAAAATGCTATGAAGAGAACGTGCCACTGCACATTGTCCATCGGTAGGACTTTGAAATGGAGAAATTCTAGGCACAGGGGCCATCTGAGCATATTTTACTTTGAATTCATATTTTGCTTCTCTCGAAATCAGTTCAATTGTTCTTTTCTTTCAGGTTCAATGGTCAACCAATTTACGCAGAACTTTGCCCAGTCACCGACTTCCGAGAGTCCCGTTGTCGTCAGCACGAAGTCACCACATGCTCTAAGGGAGGATTCTGCAACTTCATGCACTTGAAGGCCATTTCAGCAGAATTGGGAGATCGATTGTATGGAAGACGTGGAAGAAGAGCTGACGCAGCCGGACATTATCCATCTCAACGTGGAGGATCTAGCAGTGGCGGCGGTGGTGGAGGCGGATACGGAAGCGGAGGCGGTGGTGGCGGCTGGGGAGGCGGCGGCGGTGGAAGAGATCGTGATCGTGGAGGATGGGGCGGCGGTGGTGGTGGCGGCGGAAGCCGTGGTTATGGAGGAGGCGGTGGTGGATACGGATATGGAGGTGGTGGCGGCGGAAGACGTCGTAGCCGAAGCCGTGATCGTCGACGATATTGAACGCACTTTAAATCATTTCTCATCTCTGTTTTTAATCCCTTTTTCTCATTCACTCCATTTTTACTTTTATTCCCTCTTTTACCCTTATTCAGTCATTCAAATCATCCTGTATCTTATCCAATCCTGAAATCTTATTTAATTTATTCTTTCTTCGTCAACCTATAATAAACCTTCTTTCGATTATTTGTCCCTAGTTTTTCTTGGTTGGAAAACCATACTTTATTATCTTTTGTGCGCACTTTTGACTTGGTTCTTCAAATTGCAATATTCTCTCATTTTGAGATGAACACCAACTTCCCTCACAATCGGAAACGAACTCTTTACGTTGGTGGATTCACAGAAGAAGTCACAGAGAAGGTGTTGATGGCCGCATTCATCCCATTCGGCGACGTCGTTGCTATCTCGATTCCAATGGATTACGAGTCTGGAAAACATCGTGGATTCGGATTCGTCGAGTTCGATATGGCAGAAGACGCGGCGATGGCAATTGATAACATGAATGAAAGCGAGTTATTCGGAAAAACGATTCGAGTCAACTTTGCTCGTCCACCGAAAGCAACTGAACGATCCCAGAAACCAGTGTGGGCTGATGATGAGTGGCTTAAGAAGTATGGAAGAGGAGGGGAAGCGGCTGCAGAAGATGACGCAGAGGACGATTCGTCTGGAACGAAAGAAGCCACGTCTTCGGCCTCGAAATTGCCACGTGTATATCTTGGCGTGAAAATTGGAATTCGTTATATTGGACGAATTGTGATCGAGCTGAGAACGGATGTCACACCGAAAACTGCCGAGAATTTCCGGTGTCTGTGTACCGGAGAGCGAGGATTCGGATACGAAGGATCCACGTTCCATCGTATTATTCCAAAGTTTATGTTGCAAGGTGGAGATTTCACGAAAGGAGATGGTACTGGTGGCAAGTCGATTTATGGAACAAAATTCGAGGACGAGAACTTCACTCTTCGACACACAATGCCTGGAACTGTGTCGATGGCGAATTGCGGTGCGAACACTAATGGATCACAATTCTTCATTTGCACTGAAAAAACCGATTGGCTTGATGGAAAACACGTGGTATTTGGACACGTTGTAGAGGGAATGAATATTGTGAGACAAGTCGAGCAACAGGTTTGTTTGGGTAGATGAAAAATTATGGAAATCCAATTTTTGCAGGGAACTCCGTCTGGAAAACCCCAAATGGTGGTGAAAATCGTGGAAAGTGGAGAAATCGAGCCAGAGAAAAGGATAGCTGCACAGAAGGCTGCTGAGAAGAAGGCAGTTGAAAAGCCAGTTGTCTCTCAAGAAGCAGAGAATCAAGAACCGGCGCAAGCCATGGAGACGTAGTTCTCCACCGAGTATCTCTTTGTCTAATTTATCTTGTTATTATAAATTATTGTTTTCATTTATTCATTTTTTTTAATTCTAAAAATCTATTTAATATTGAACGCGTCTTCAAACGCTTTTTATATCTATTGTTGCAATTTTCGCTGTTTCTGTACTATTTTTTACCTCTCTAACCTATTTTCAGATGTCGAAAACTGGTGGTAACACGGAACCCATGCCGTTTGTGCGGAAATGGGGGAATGAGAGTGACAGTGGTTCGGCGGACGTTTCAATGGGTTCTATGTCTCATGCTGCTCCTCCAGCACTCGTTGTGCCCTCGTTAAGTGCAGGTGGTGATACACGTAAGTTCTTATTTCAACTATTTCCAAACACAATTATGACAGCTTCAGGTTCCCCATCTCGTACGGAATCGGTGTCTGAACGAAAAAGAGATAGATCACGTTCTCGTTCCCGCGATCGTGACCGTAAGAAAGATCGTAAGAAGAAGGATCGGTCTCGCTCTCGTGATCGTGACAGAGATCGTCGTTCCCGTTCTCGCTCTCCTCGCGACAGGGATCGTGACAGAGACCGTGACTCCCGTCGCCGTCGAAGCTCTCGTTCTCCCCGCCGTCGTAGCAGAGATCGTCGTTCGGAACGTCGGAGAGACCGATCGCCGCCTTTGATGGTGCCAAATAGTCCGCAACGTGTTAAAGAGCCTGTCATCAATCCGTTGATACGTGAAGACTTGGCGGCTGCTGTGGAGACTGGAACGGTGGCGGTGGAAGCGGTGCAAGTTGGATCTATTGTTCCGATTAATCCTGCGAAGAAGTGAGTTTTTTTGATCCATTGATTTGTTACTTCTTAACCTATTTCAGAGAACGAAAAAGTCGCTGGTCGACAACAAAAAGTTTTGTTCCCGGTATGCCGACAATTCTTCCAGCTGATTTGACTGAGGATCAAAGGAACGCTTATCTTCGTGAGTTATGCCTGCTTTTAAGTTCATTGGGTTCCGATTCTTTTTCTGTTTTTCTAAACTCATTCTGAAATGAAAAAGATTGGGAACCCTCTACTTTTTTTAAATTTGGTTGAAAAATGAGGGGGAAAATACCGAAAATCAAGCAAGGAATCAACTGCCACGCCGTCTTCTTTGTTCAGGTTTGATTTGATATTCGAGACTTCTCGATTGATTTTCTTTTTCTATTTCTCATTTACTAAACTCCGGGCCTCCTGGCCCGACATTTCAGTTCAACTCGAGATTGAGGACGCCACACGCAAACTTCGTCTCGCCGATTTCGGTGTTCCAGAAGGAAGAGAAAGGTAAGTTTGTAGTTAAGAAATTAGAAAATGAAACTAACGAAGAAATTTATTGAGATTCTCCACAATTTAGAATCAGACGATTCGTTGGGTTCAGAGATAGGGCGGCTATTCACTCTTTCAAGTAGTAATTCAAAATCTGGAGCTCGACGAATCGTCTGATTTTGGAATTCCATTTCTACATGGTTCCCCTTTTTATCGAGCAGGTAGAACTTTGTTCGCAGCGCTTCCATTCATTTTCTTGTTGGGTTCCCACATTACATTATTCCATGAAATTCAATTTTTCGAGTGTTACAGGCGTGTGTCTCCTTTTCCGACGGGAAGAGTCGTCCTCCATCTAAACATAATCAATTTCAGAATCAATCTTCCTTAATGAATTAATCCTAATCAATATTTAAGGTTTTTAGACTCGATTCCTCTGGGGATTCTTTTTTGCCAACAGACAGATAAAGCTATATCATTAATGACTAAATTTCAGCATTAATCATTCTTTCAGCAAAAATTATACTCAGAAACCAAATTTATTTGCTTTAAGAATTACCTCTTCCTAATGTTGCCTGTTATTTCCAGATCACCATCTCCTGAACCAGTCTACGACGCTAATGGTAAACGGTTGAATACGAGAGAAGTCAGGAAACGTCAGGAGTTGGAACAGCTGCGTCACGAGAAGATTCAAGCACTTCTCAAGATCAATCCGGCTTTCAAACCACCGGCAGACTATCGGTAATGCTTTTAAAATAAACTTTATATTAGAAACAATAGATATTTCAGCGCTCCGAATATCCGTCTCCATGACAAAGTCTGGATTCCTCAGGAGCAGTTCCCTGATCTCAATTTTGTTGGTCTTCTCATAGGTCCACGTGGAAACACTTTGAAGAGTTTGGAAGCGGAGACTGGTGCGAAAATCATTATTCGGTAAGTCTACTAATGTCCAACTTTTAACTAATATTTACGAGTTTTCAGTGGAAAAGGATCGATCAAGGAGGGCAAACTAACGAATCGTTTGGGTCCAATGCCTGGTGAAAACGAGCCACTTCATGCATATGTTACTGGAACGGATATGAATGTTATCAAAAAAGCATGCGAGAAAATCAAGAGTGTCATCGCCGAAGCGACTGCTCTTCCTGATAATAATGAGCTGAGAAAGTTACAGTTGAGAGAGCTCGCATTGTTGAATGGCACTTTCCGACCGGAGGATTTGGCAAAGTGAGTTTATTTATATTCATATTCTATCAATTATTAATTTGTTACTTTCAGTGGTGCTCGTTGCTCTAATTGTGGTTCAGATGAGCATAAGTCATGGGAATGTCCGGATGCACCAAACGTCACGAATCAAATCAAATGTATAAATTGTGGAGCGTTCGGTCATATTTCAAAAGATTGTAAAAATCCGAAAGGAATGTACGCATCAGAAGCTGGAATGGATGATGAGTACTCTGCACTTATGGCAGAATTAGGTGAAACACCGACTGGCGGTTCGTCATCTGGAGGACATGCCGCATCGGCTGGCGGTGGAATCCCATCATTAACCGGAGGAGATTTGGGTAGTCGAGGTGGTGGAATGGGAAGAGGTAGAGGAGGTCATCGTGGTGGATTCCAGAATCCTAGAGAACTATTCGGTCCGCCGAAGGGAGAAGAGGAACAGAATCCAGCGAATGCGGCGATGCAAGGATACTACGGTAAGTTGAGATTCTCATCTCGAGAATTTTCCAGAATGTTTACGTCCTCAAGTCACCTGACCACTTTTTCTTTCAGATCACTATCAACAATACGCCTATGCCAACCAGTATCAACAACCATATGGTGCAGCTGCAGCAGCGTCTGCCTACGGACAGCAACAAGATTATAGTGATTTCTATACAAGTCCAGGAGCACGAGGAGGTACAGGAGCGAAGGCTAATAAAGGGTAAGTTCGAATGAAAATCAGAGTGTTTCCACAATTAAATAAGTCTTATGTCCAGATGGTACGGAAGCGGGTCTTCAATGCCAATGCCTGTTCCACCGCCAGGAAGTCTCGGTGGATTCATGCCTCCACCACCTCCACCGCCACCAATGCCCGGTGATTTATCGTCTCTTCTTGCTGCTGCTCCTCCACCACCGCCAAGTTAAATGTCATTTTCTTACGAATATTCCTTTCTTTTCTATCCATTTGTCAACTAAGTTTTATTCTATTTAATTCAATGCCCAACAACTCCTTTTGTTCGAACAAGTCAATTTACGTATTTTACTTCCAGTCATTGTCTAAATACTCCTCTCCTCTTTTACCTATACACTTCTTCTAATTTATTTCTTCTCCTTCACTTGCAATTCGTTTATTTGTTTTATAAATAATGGGATGGGAAGATAACGAACTACCCGGATACTCAGAGTTTGTTGCTCTGTTTTCTTACTTCTTTTCCAAGTTATCGGAAAATCAAAAAAAAAAAAGAATTCCAGAATGAGCCGCCCAGGTGCATGGAATCGAGTTGCTTCCAATCTTTGGAAATATTTGAAAGGCGATATGTCGAAAAAAGTAATTGGATTCACATTCAGTGTCATTTCCCAATAAATATAATTTCTAGAATTACGTTGCCGAAGATGCTTCTGGAAATAAGTTCTACGAAATTGCAAACAGTCGACAAAATGTTTCGAGGTGATTCAGAAAGACTTATCATCAGAAAACTATTAGAACAAGACTGCTCTTATAACCGCGCTCCACCGAAACTGACAAAAATTGTGTGAATAATTGAGAGACGCAGAGAAAATTCTAAAGGGGATTTCGGTGGAGCGCAGTTGTAAAAACTGTGCTGCGATGATATCTTTTTTTGGTTCAGAGGATTCGACCCACCAGCCTCCGGAGCTCACATCGAACCAGATTTGGAATGGCAAGCATGGTTGAGAGGGACGAGAAGGTGAGCCACGTGATTGTGTTAACTGATAGGAGGAGTGTCACTCTAGAAACGTCGATGTAATGTATTGGAATCTCTACTTTGACAGATTCCCACCATCCGACACGGAAATTGCAATCAATCGAATGAAGCAACAGGTGGGGCGTTGTTCTCTGAAACTATACTAGCTCAGCGCAGTTTTTACAACCGCGCTCTACCGCAACCGAAGAAAATTGTGTGCGAAATTAAGAGAATCAGAGAAAAAGAGACAGTTTTCAAGGGGATTTCGGTGGAGCGCAGTTGTGAGAACTGTGTCGAGCTAATAGATCCACTATACAGATTTTTTCAATATTGAGATCACGGATCTACCCTTTTGATCTCAATTCTGTCATTTATCAGTGTTCTTCACGGTGTAAAATGTCAGTGAAAATATCACGTAGTTGAGAGGAGAAGAAGAAAATTCAATGAATGATCACTCTCTCTCTCTCTCGCCCTCTCTCTTCTTTCTTATCTTTTGTTTCAATGTTTCTCAAAAAAACTTTATTTTCAATTACTTACTTTGTTAGTTTTTTTTCTGTTAGAAGTGATCTTTGTTTTAGCAGAAATCAATATAGAAATTTGATTAAACTTGGTTTCAAGTGTTCCGGTCAGAGCTGCGCGAAAATTTTTTTTCGACAATTTTTGACCGAAAAAACCCAAAAATTCGAAAAAAAAATTTCAAGAAAACTGAAAAATGAGTTTTTTGAAGGCTAAAAGTTGAAGTTATTACATGTTTTGAGTACAAAACTAGAAAAAGTTTTAGGAAAAATGGAAAAATCATCATTTTTGTTACTTAATTTTTAGAAATTTCAGCAGAAGTTTCCAAAATTTTTCGAACAGTTTTCCGAAAACTATCCAAAAAATTTTACTAACACTGTGAAAACTATAATTTTCAGCTTCAAATCTTTATATTATTTCTTATATTCCAGGCCCAACTCGCCCAGGATTCAAATACTGAAAAACGAGCTCCTCACGTGCAATCCGAAGGTAAAGGAGCCGGCGATCATCAACCACAAAAGTGATTTTGTCTCTGTGAGAGAAGTAAATAATTATCAGATTTGTTTCAGATTCCCCAAATACAAAGACTTGGAAGTGTCCCCCGGTGTTCAGGAGAAAAAATAATTTTTCTTCGATTTCTTTTTTTTCTTTTTCTTTTAGCTCTTCGAGTAGATTTTTTAAATTCTAATAAAATCGCCGCGTGTATCTCGATTTATTCTGTTCACTTCTCGATTCCTCTGATTCTTACCCTTTATTTTAACGTCTTACTTAGTTTCCATACATTCTATTTAAAGACTTCACCCATATTCCAGATGCCGGGACTCCAAAAAATTCTGAACGGAGTCATCCGATTCCGGCAAACGGTTCGGAAGGACTTGGTTAGTTTTGACACTTGTTTGGATCATTTTGAAAAATTCCTAATTTCAGGTGAAACAATTCGAGCAAATCCGTGATAATCCACATCCGACAGCCGTCTTCTTCACGTGTATGGATTCGAGAATGCTACCGGCTAGGTACGCGTCTTACAACCGCGCTCTACCGAAATTAAAGAAAATCGTGTGATTTCGGTGGAGCGCAGTTGTCAAAACTGTGGTGGGCTGATTGAAAATCACCAAACTTTCACAGAATCACATCAAGCCAAGTTGGAGACATGTTCGTCGTCAGAAACTCTGGAAACATGATTCCACATGCGAATAACTATGGTCCTTCTGGATATGAAGTGTCCGTTACCACTGAACCAGCCGCACTCGAATTGGCAGTGAAACGTGGAAAAATCAATCATGTCATCGTTTGTGGACATTCGGATTGTAAGGCTATCAACACCCTATACAATCTTCACAAATGTCCGAAATCATTCGACGCCGAGTCACCGATGGATCACTGGCTCAGACGGCATGGATTCAATTCGATTAAGAAGTTGGAGAAACGATTGGCTGATAAGACGGCTGGACCCATTGAATTCGTCAGTGACAATCCGTTGTTCTCGTGAGTGTCTTCTGATATTAGATTCTGATGATGTTATGTATTCGATTTCAGATTTCAAGCAATCATTGATCCAGAGGATAAGTTGAATGTGGAGGATAAGCTATCCCAAATCAACACTCTTCAACAACTGGAGAACGTTGCTAGTCATGGGTTCTTGAAGGAGTTTCTCGAGTCTCAGACTGTCGATCTTCATGCAATGTGGTTCGATATTTATACAGGTAGGGACACTTCAGTATATGACTGACTGATATGATACTTATTGTTTACAGGAGAAATGCACATGTTCAGCAAGCCCAATAATCGATTCGTGTTGGTCGATGAGTCGAATGTTGAGGAATTGATTGACGAAGTTGAAAAGCATCAGACTTAATTTTCTATTTTTGAAATTTTAGTTTCATTAGTTTGTATATACCTAATCATTCAAACGTTGCCATTCTTATTTGCATTTATGAGATTATTTTGTTTTTCGTTTCCAAGTGATTATATTTCCCCTAAATCTCAATTCCCTTCCGCCATACTTTGCTCTGCCTACTATATATATAAAACTTTACTTTACTCGAAACTATTCACATTTTTGTTTTTCTAACTGTCCAAATGTCCAGTATATGTTATCGCTTGTAATTGTGAAACGAAAAGACACTAGGATGCAATTTCCAGACCTAAAAATCTTAAAATGGCATCGAAAATCATCCGTCGCTTTGCCCAAAATCAAGCAGCATCTGCATCTGCACTGTCAAAGCCAAAGAAGTTTTATAAGGTTTTTTTTTCAAATTCAAATTCATTAAAATCCAAGAAAAAAGTATTATACAGGAAGTGTCAGTGGCAAATGAGATTGACGAGAAAACTGGGAATTCGATCCATAAAGTTCTTTTGGATCACCGTGTGCTGAAGACTCAAGGAGGACAGGTTCTCAAGGTAATTTCAGACAAAAGCAGGCTCTGTTGACGTCATTTTCTCATCTAAAACATCAGGATTTCTTGCATTTGTTACAAGATTTAGGGCACATTGACGGGGATTCATCTGGAATCTCAAAAAAAGAGTTTTTGTAATAAAAAGTGAATAAGCGAACCGTTACACTTGACTTCCTTGAGGCTAATGACATTTGACTGGATCTTCTCGATGAGAATCTTGAAATGATTTTCGAATCGGCTTTTCGGCAAACGAAGAACAGGATTAGAAGGAACTGAAATGAGTATTTGGAGACTCCAAAATTGTAGAAATTTTGGAGTCTTTCACACTTGTCAAGACCCGGCTTCGAAAAAACCAACTTTTTTCAATTTTTCATTGAAAATGTGAACATTTCTGATGATTTTTTTTTAGAATTTCTTCTAATTCTCATGCTTGTCAAGGCCTGGCCCAAAGGTCCGGGTAATTTGGGGCCAATGTTGAAATTCCAAATTTTTTCGAGTTTTTTTTTTCGCGAAAAAGTCAAATTTTCGACTGTCCTTCAGAATTAGGAGAAATTCTGGAAAATCATCGGAAAGTTTCACATTTTCGATGAAAAAAAATTGGTTCATTTTTTGAAGCCGGGCCTTGAAAAACATGCTAACTCAAAATAATTTTAAAAATTGAATTTTAAGTTTTAATTTTGACGACAAGGCCCGGCCCAGACCTTGACTAGTCTACTTAATTTAATTGAATAGAATAACAGCTTACCACAGCAAACACAAAAACGGGCAGAAGATGTAATGCAATATTGTGAATTGTCATTATTAATTCGGCAGCCGAGATTCGACTCAATTATGCACCATCACCTTAACCTATGAATCTTCTTTCATAATTTCCACAAAAAACGAAGAAAAAGAGGGAATTGTTATGCAAATATCGGGAGAAACTTTTCATGAGTTGCCAACAGTCAACTGACCGAGAGAAGAAAGAAAGAGAGACGTAGAGAATTAGAGAGTTATATTTACATAGGTTTTTTATCGGAGGAAGGACACTGAATGTACACTATTGAATTTCAAAAGAAATTATTTTTTCTCTGTTTCGTAAAAAACTTCTGGAGAAAAAACTTTTGTTTTTCTTCTCAAATGTTTACTTTTACTTCCTTAACCCCCACATAATCCTTTTATGAGTAATGTGTGTCAATGAAGTGATGAATGAGGAAAGGGAGTACTGTAGTGTCTCTGTTTTTCAGCCTGAAAATTTCAGCTCAACTCGTATCCGCTGGCATTGGCGATCGCTGAAGAATGGTCGTCGCAAGCCGAGTTCCTTCAACTCGGACAAATGAGACTCACTGGATTGGCGTTCACTGCTCAGGATAATCCGTTGGAGCAGACAGCGTTCGTTATTAATTTTCAACTTTTGAGAGACTCTTGAAACTTCTAAAAATCCACTTTTCCAGTGACACGATCTCCCAAAAGATTCTCGACTACGTTGACGGTGACACTGTCCTGTTCTTCAACACTGAGAGCTCGAAACTCCATCGTTATCAAGAGGAGAAATGGGCGCCACTCATCAAGAATCTCAATTCAGATCTTGGCACTCAAGTTCGTTGTAGTGAGAGTATTTTGGGTATGTTACTTCTTCTAGAGTGGAAATATGTAACTGTAATTCTTTTCCAGATTGTGATGTTGCCAGCCAAACCGACAAAGACAAAATTGACAGATGGATTCGTCAACACAATTTCCCAGCACTCGTTGGATTGCAGTATGCCACTGAATCTGTTAGTAAATAGTGTTACTTATCAATAACTCAACAACACATTTCCAGGTGAAATCCTTCATAATCGCCTACAATGCAATCCGCCACCATATTGATGCTGAAACAGCTGTTGATGCGGCCACGTTGGAGCAGAGAACTCAAGCGGAGACATGGGGAAATGTTGAATGGGCTCATGGATTGGAAAGAGAGGAATTGATGACAAGACTGTCGGCTGCCTGTCTTTTCGTGTATTTCAATTCAAACAATTTCACTTCGAAAACTATTTAAATCACTTTTTTTCTGCTTTTTTTGAGAAATAGCGTTATAACTTCAACAAGAAACCGTTTTTTTTCGAGAAGTTTTCCGTCTCTGTTGTAGTTCTAGGCTTTATTATTTATTTCTTCAGCTTATTTTTGTTGCCTGTTTTGTTTCTTCAATTAAATGACAATAAATCAGCTTGTTCGTATTCTAAATTTCAGAAAATTGGGGTCAAAATATATATACTTTTTAGTAAGACATGACATGCACAAAGACATGCACAGCAAGACATGCACAGCAAAAGTCCCGAAAACGCCGCCACGAATTTTCGATAAGGTTACGGTAGACAAGGTTTGCCCGCAAACACCTTGACGCAATTCCGCACACATTTTTGAAATTTATTGGATTTCCACGTTTACCTTGTCTCGTTTGATTTCACAGATTTATCTGACATTTATCGACATTTTAAGTTAAAAACAGCATAAAATTAAATTTGCAGGTAGACACCGTTCATTGTGTGACCGGATGTCTTCCCAAGAGCGTAGAGAAGCCGCTAAAAGCGATAGAAAACGAAAGATTGATAAATCGACGGGATCGGATGATTCTCATGACGAAATGCCAAGCAAAGTCATTTTGCAATCGAAAAAAGCTAAAAACGAGAAGACAATGAACACGAACGACGATGATGATGAAATAATTGTCGTCGCCGAAGTTCAAGGCAAAGGAATCGTAGAAGAGCCAGATCTCATAATGTCGGATGAAGAATTGTGCGATTCGGACCAGCAGACGACACAAAAATCATCGGAACAATTGAGAGAGGTGGTGAAAGAAGAAGAACCGGAGGAGACGGCGGAATCTGCGCCGGTCACTGCGCCGGTTACTGCTCCGGTACCCGCAAGTGGACTCGGGCCCGAGCAAGAATCAGAAGAAGTCGATATGAAGCCGGATATCTCTTCTTCGACCGATAATCAATTCCCGACTGTGCCACAAGTTTTTCCACAAGGTCCCCTAGATGTGACAGCCATGATGGCAAACATGTTCGATACAATGCAAAAACGAACAAGCGATGTGATCAATGCCATTAACAATAAGTGAGTTTTGTAATGCAAGGGTCAAATTTTCATTTAAATAAACGATTCAGGCCGTCCACATCCGCTCCGCCTCCAAAAAAGAAGAAGGTAATGACGTCCACAACAAGATTCCTACAGTTCATTAACGTTTACATCGGTTCTCTCAATTGTGAGGATCTCAACGATCTTCGAAAAAACATTGATAAGAAGATTGAGACAATCGCAATCGGCGCCGAAGAGGAATCTGTTCCGATCGATATGTTACGTCTAGCAATTCAAGCTGCTGTTGCAATTCTCACTACATAACTTGTTAATTTCCTCTCTGTAGTTTATGAAAGTGTTACGTTTTTTGTTTCCACCGCTCATGAAAATTTGTGTAGCTCCATTTCATTCCTCCTGTTCCATTTTGAGCACACATCTCTCATTTTCTTGGTATTTGTAATAAATTACTGTTTTTTGTTCGTTTTGAATTGTCGATTTGTTTTTATCAGTTCATATTTTTGTTTTGGTTTCGCCACGATTCAGTTTTCATTGCCAAGAGTCTCTTCTCGAAAAAACAAGTTCCATTAAAGATAATTACAGAATAATGAGTGAACCGTCCAATAAAAACGATATTCAAGAAGACGATGCTTTCCAGAAGTTTCTGATGAAACGAGCTTTAGATGCAGACGCGCCATTGTGTAAAGGACAGATGTGCGAAGAATACAAAGAAACGACAGGATCAAAGTTATCGTGGAGAAACCTAAAAGAGCAGTGAGAAGTCAAATTATATGAAATTATACTTAAAGCAATAATTTTTCAGTTTGGAAGCAATTTTAGCGCAAAACGAGAAGAATACCGATGGAGACGACATGGAAGAGTTCGCAAAACTCCTCTTTATCACAAGCACTCCTATTAATGACATCTTTTTGAAAAGGCTCCGCGAGCAGAACACTGTGGCGATAGACAACAAGAGACGCATCATCAAATTCGAAGGAAATAAGTTGAATTTCGTGGGAATCCATTCGCGTAGAGCACGATCGGATAGATATAGAAGATACAGGAAGAAACGGGCAACGTCTAGAAGAGATTCTAGTGCGGACAGGTAAAAAACCTAGTTTTTCAGTAAAACGAAATTTCATTTTCAGCAGTTACAGTGACAGCTCATCGTTGTCCACTTCATCGAGTAATTCGAAAGAAGATTTAGTTGTTGCTCAGCGCGGAGCCACCGCACCAGTAAAAGCAACGGCAGGATTCACGAGAGCCGAGTCGATTGCTGAATTTTTCGCATCGAAAGGCAATGAAAAGAGAGCGTGTTCTTCTTCTGAGAGTGTTCCAGCCGTTGTCACTATCGAATCGGATACCGAATCAGGGTTTTCTGAATGTAGGATTCCTTCGAAAGACGACGAAGAAGAAGATGAATCAGAATCAGATTCAGATGACTCCATTGATTCAGAAAATGCCAAACTTCTACAATTTTTGGCTGAAAAGTCGAAAAACGCAGACGCCCCTTTTCTATTATACTCATTTTTCGATGAATTCGTTGAGAAATTCCAGTCGGTCAACTCTTCTGGTTATATTCAATCGAAATTCCGTAGAGAATTGGCTCCTTATATTCATGAAATGGAAGAGTATGACGTAGAAACAAGAGTTCGAATGTTGTTCGTTTCAAGCACACCAGTTGATCGGAGTTTTTTGAAAGAGTGAGACTGGAAACACGATAAACGAATGACATTAATATTTCAGACTCAAAAAAGAGGCGTTTGTGGAATTAGACAATCATGATCGTATCATTAAGTACACTTCCAAGAAGCGAGGTGGTTTGACACTAGTAGGCGGTCACAGTAACGCGGCGAAAAGACGAAGTTCGGAAATGAAAGCTCAAGAAGAGTCGGAGGATTCAGAATCAGAAGATGATGAAATCTTTCAGAAAGAAGTGGTTACAAAAAAGAGGAGACGTGTAGAGTATGTTAAAAACCATCTTGTAAATCGGGCCGGCGCGTAACTCGCTTAACACGCAATATTATGAGCTGAAAAATGTACCAAAATGTAGATCTCGGCGAGTTCTATCTATGTGACCTATTACGGGCCGGATGGTTAGTCGTTAATGTACCGCGGCCGGCTAGAATGGCTTTTTCGGCGATTTTCGCGCTTTTCCTGGCCCGCTGTTCATTGACGACTAGCCATCCGGCTCGTAGTAAGTCACGGACGTAGAACTTGCCGAGATCTACATTTTGGTATATTTTTCAGCTCATAATATTGGGTTTTAAGCGAGGTACGCGCCGGCCCGTGTCGGCCCGGTTTGCAAGTATGGTTTTAAAGTATCGATTTCAGAAAGAAGCAGAAACGCCGACGAATTGTATTCTCAAGTGACGAAGATGAAGAAGAAAGAGAAGAAATGAACACAGATAATCGCTCTGGCGCATCCTCGGAGATCGCAACTGCACAAGGGGATTCGATCACTCCGGAATTGGAATTCGATTCGAATTTAGGAATGGGGGTTCCGGACGCTTCAGAAGCCCCGGAAGTTCCGGAAGTGCCAGTATCCGCGGCTCCATCAAGTTCCCTTCCCGACGGTGCACCGAAAACGAGTCTCTCTGCTATTCAATGTGATCAAACGCTTCCAAACACAATGGAAATGGCCAATATTCTTTCTTCATTGGTTTCCAATCATAACAATAACTTCTCTGACTTGGCAACTTCTGTATCAGACTCTATGGCCGTTGCTCATTCTTATTCGTTGGTACCAAATTCTTTGTCGCATTTCGACATGAACCAATTCTCTTCACCGTTCTTATCAACTCCCATTGAAACTAAACGTTTGAAAGATGTATTGAAACTTTTGAAAATCTTGGTAATTTCTTTGGAATCTCCACTTCTGAACGATGTGAATGAGCAAATCAAAAAGATGATTGAGAAAATGGGCGATGAAGACGAGGTATTGGATATTGGCAGTTTCAGAAATAATCATCAGATTTCTTTCAGGAAATTCTAACGAAAGACATTCAATTAATCTTGGAAGTGTCATTATTCGGAGTGACTCGCAAGTTCCGCCCTCCCACCTATTCGCTTTTCTCGCTACCGACGAAAAATGCCAGAGAGTTTCTGAAAATATTCAAGTGTATGATTTACGGATTGGAGTCCACTTCTCTACACGATATTTTATGTAAAGTGCAACAGACGGTGGACAATATAGAAGAACAAATTATAACAATCAGTGATATCAATCAAGTTATTCAAAACATTCTATTCACTCTGTCTCGTTGATGTTCTGATGATTTCTTGTGTTTACTTGTACTAAATAGTTGTATCTTTTATCAGCTTCCGCTTTCTCCATGTATGTTAATTTCATGAATGCTGATTTAGTTTTACCGGTTTAATTACCATTGATAACAACGTTTTTGAGGTTTATTTGTTCTCTTATCCTGTTGAAGTGCTCCAGGTATTTGAAATATTTCAAATTTATATCTAATCATTTCAACACGAATGCAATCGTGGATGTGCGGAACGGAAATCCGAAATTTTTGACTTTTTTCGGAACTGTTTTCCGTCGATTTCCGGGAAATTTTTTCCGAAATTTCATATATTGTCATGATGATAAAATAAGGAATTTGTGAGGAATCATAAAGAAATTGCTGCAAAACCAACGATAACGGTGCCAAAACGTCACACCTGAGTCAAAATTTTTACTATGAAAGATTTGAAAAATCGAGTTTCCGAAAATTCTGGAACTTCTGAAAAGAATAATTCGGAAAATTTTCTGAAATTTTCAGATCCACACATCCCTGAAAGCAATTATCTTCAACAATAAGCAATAATGGAATCCCTTGATGCAAGACCATCGGAAGAGAATGGGGCGGAGTCGGTTATTCAGGAAGAGTATCTAATAGAAGATGACGATGAAGATCTCATAATAATGGATGAACAGAATGAGAATCAAAGGAACAGAGTCAAAGAAGAAGATGAAGAAGAATCGACGCTTGATGAACCGAATATCAGTTTGACTTGTCTTCTAAAGACTCTCTGGAACTTTGTGTATACGCTTGACTCGCCACTTTTGGCAAAACTCAGAACTAATATTGAAAAAGAGATTCTTCTATTGAAGTACACTGACAAGGTAATGATGAAATTCCAATTTAATATATAGTAAATGTTGTTTTTTCCAGCAAATTACAATAAAAACGCTTGATATGGCAATGAAAGCGGCTTTGTACATGATGACGAAGAAACCAACACACGAGATTGAAGGAGAGACGTGGGGATTGAAGGAAGTGTTGAAGATGTTCCGATCGATCACATCGAAATTCGCACGTCAATCTAAACATCTTGAGGATCTCGAGAAGCAAGTGAGAGAGGAAATTAGAAAATCGACTGTTCGGGAGAAAAAAGTGATGATGATTCAAGTGCGAACAGCAATCGAGACTGCTCTCAAAATTCTTGTACCCTAAATTTTCTATCGATATTTACTTATGTCTTAACAGAGTTCGTACTATAAATAAGTTTTGAAGATGATATCGATTCAACACAATTGTATGCTAGTTTTGGTTTTTGAATATTTTTTGACAATTTGTGTTATTTTTCAGCGGATAAAAATCGCTAAAAACTCAAATTTCATCAAAATCCGACTTGCACACGCGGAGTATACGACTGATTTTCGTGAATATATGAACTTTTTCGAGTTTTTGGTGAATTCTCGTAGATTTTTGCCTGCTATCATAATTTCCTCGTATCAAAAATAATGTGCCTCCCAAAATCGGATCTAATTCCTACTCAATCAGTATGATCATTTCATAATTCCGCCGAAATAGTGATGAATTTTATTCAATTAAGACCTCATCAAGAATATCATTCGAACTTTTTGAAGCATTATTACGCTGGGGTTACTACTCGTTGAGTGGGGGAGAAATTGATATCGGTTTAACAAAGTAAGAGACAAGTAAGATGTTACAGGGTGTAAAAATGTGTAAAAATGACGGAAAATGACGGAAACAATTATTTTCTTGGAAGTTAAGAGCTTGGAGTTCTCGCCAGATAGATGCTCTCCAGAAGACATGCCGACTCGTTTAAACAATCCATGACACTCTTCCAAGGCAGGCAACTTGCCATTGAAGAAGTGTGATGACGAGAGAATCGTTTGTACACTTTAACAAGAGATTCAATGTCATCTTCCACAGAAAAGGTGTCTACATGATCGTTTTCGTATTCCACGTCATCCCAATCACCAGAACCTCGTATTTGAACAATATTCTTGAAGACGATTGCCGCTTTGTTAAGATTGGATAAAAGTTTTGTGGAATTCTCAACAGGCCATTTGTTTTGCGAGTGAGCGTTGGAGATGTTCACACAGATTCGATGGAGCAGACGTCCATCTGAAACAAAAATGTTGAAAAGAAAGATTGAGAAAGCTTTTAAGCCGATACCTTCTTGGAACGAAGTTTCCGCACTTTCAATCTGCTTCTGTACTTCAGTCTTTTGTGGAGACTGCGTCTCTTTCTTGATTGCTTTTCCTAAAAACATTGGAGCCAGATTCTTCCGAGAAACCACCGCTGATCTTTCTCTTGGTTCAACTGTATCAGTTGAGGAGATAGTGGAGACAATTGAAGCAGTGTTGCTTGAAATCGGGCTGGCTGGTGATTGTGAGGCCTCCGGTGTCTTTTGTGGGGTCTTTGGGTCTTCAGAAGGCGTAGACCCCGATCGAAGAGGTGTAGAATCGTCAGCAAGCTCATCTGATTCGACTGGAGTTGGATTCACTTCTTCTTGTGGTGTCTGGGACGCTTCAGATGGCGTCGACCCCGATTCTGGAGCTTCGCTTACAACTGGGGTGGGATCGCCCTTTTCTGATTCGACTGGAGTTGGATTTACTTCTTCCTGTGGTGACATTTCGGTAGTTTCTTGGATTCTTTCTGCAGATTGAGTAATTTCAGATTCAGGAACTGTTGGTGGATTCGTGTCTATCTTCAGCTCTTCTGATGAGGTATTTTCAACTGTTGCAGATTCTGCAGAGTCCTTGGGTTCCACTGACTCCACGACATCTCCGACGTCTTCTCCAACATCTTCAGCAACAACCGAGTTCCACATTTTCTCATGCTGAGTCAACACATTCTTCGCTCCAGTCGTCTTTCCTTTAATCCAAGTCAACTTCTCGATATCAGCCTTTGATAGTGCCGCAAACTGTCCAACTGTCTTCACTCCAATGCTTTGCAGTGACTTTTTCGCCGAATCCATGTAAGTCTTCCGACACATGAACACCAAATTTGGAATGATTCTATCAATTCTATCTTTACAATCGACAAGAGCAGGGAAAAATGGAGTTGTCACAATTGGTTCTGCTGTAGTAGATTCCATTTCCATTAGACTATTAGTACTGGACTTGCTGTCCACATTGGACTCCACAATTGAGATAGTTGTTGTAAGTTGAGGTCTCAGCGGGCTTTTCCCACTACTTCCGGCTCTTCTACGTGGAGTAATTGGAGATGATGTTGACTCTTGTGGTAGCGAATCTTCATTGAAGTGTACACGGTTTCTCTGAAATAATTTGAAATCCATAACAATTGCATTTTATTGATTTACCTTTCTCTCTGTCATTGGCGAATCCGAGGCCATTCGTTTAGAGGCACGAAGAATAGACGGTGTTTTTGGAGGAGATTTCGTGACGGTCGTAGTTTCCAGATCATCCATTGGAACAGCATCCGCAAAGGAGTCTTCCGGATCGATAGCAGATTTCATAGGCTTTTCTTCTTCAGGTTTTTCAGGTTTTCCCGAAATAACTGAAGCGTCAGAATTCTTGGTGATTTCTTTCTCCACTGGGAGACATTGTTGTTGAGTCTGAAAAATAAACCATGATCCGAATAACTTTATCTAATGCTTATACATCTTTGCGGGGTCTTCCCAGTCGCTTATTACCGCTAGAATTGATTTCGGAATTTTCATTTTTGCGCGGTCTTCCACGTCGGGAGGTTGAATCGATGCGAACAATTTGTGGAAGCTTTTCAAGCACTACATCACCATCAGTATCCTTAGAAGTGATATCTGTTTTCGCATGTTTGGAAGGTGGAGATTCTGTAGAAACTTTTGAGAGATCGGGAATTCTCTCTAGTTCGGTGTGATCAGGAGAAGAAAAACTGGGATTAGAGGAAGATGCCAACGGGAGAGATTTGAATGGTGTGTCATCAAACTGAAAGTGATGCTATGAGAAGATTTCCAGATGCGCCGTAAAACTCACCAAATGTCTTGCCGATGATTTTGAAATTGAATGGGATGAAGACTCGTCGATATCCATTGGGTCTGATTTCATTGTTTTTGTGACAGGCGGCGCGCTGAAATTAGAAAAATATTAACTAGTTAGCTTCGAAGTATCACCTGATACTATCCTCATCCAAAGCATAGTTATTGACACGAAGAGCTTGTTTCAAATTCTCGGGATTTTGCGATTCCTCATCAATAAAATCAGTTCTATTTATTGATAATGTCTCTTTCTGATGGTCTGTCAATCGAACTTTACGATTAGAAGGTGGAGTGGATGTGATCGGAATGAAATCACAACTATCCTCGTCTAACAATGAGATTTTCCCAGTCCGTCTCCGAGAGGAAGGGGTATTTAGTTTCGTTGTCAATTTTGGAGATTTCGCTGTTTCTGCTTTCATCTTATGGTCTTTTAGTATTTTATCGGCCATCGCATTAGCCTCCGGTTGTTGAGAAAACTGGAAGGAGTTCTGACTTTCTAGAGCTTCTCCTTTCGATTCTGGCTGCTTGAAATTTCTTTCAGAATCTCCTGAAGATGCAGATAAACCATCCATCGCTTCTTCGTCTAGGAAAAGAAGCGAGCAATTTGAAGAGACTCTGGCCTCTGGTGGCAGAACAATTCCAAGATTTTTTGGCAGTTTTTCGAGAGTTTTTCTGGAAAAAAAGCTCGATTAAAAAAATAATTTAATCAACAATTAACCTCAAATTTCCTGGCCACCTGAGAGGTGTTTTTATACGTCCGAAAGTTTTTTTCCAAAGCAAGGCACCATTTTCTTTGAAAGAATTATGTTTAGCAGAGAAGAAGACTTCAAACATTGGTGACCATTGCTCTAGAACGTCAGAATTGAAAGGTTCAACAGAGTTATCAGCGATATTCTGTATGAATTGAGACAATTTTCGAATCAATTTGCTGAAATCGTATGTTCTAAGCTCTTCTGAAGATTTCGCACCGAGAACTGATAAGAATTTCGAAAATGGTTTGGCGATCTCAAGAAGAAGTGATTGAATCTGAAATCGTTTACTATTATTTAATTCGAATTCTCTATTTTTAAATACCGCGTAATCTGGAATATCTTTAACAATTTCTATGAGTTGTTCAGCAATATTGGTGTATTGTTTTGCTACAGCGGGCCACTCTACATTATTTTCCTCTATTTTTTCCAAAACTTCATTCATTTCATTTTTGAGTGATGCCACTGTCCTTTCATGTCTCCCAAACGGATTGAATTGTGTGGATGGCAATGACATTTCTGCAAAAGTCGAAGAATAGGATGAAAGTATTAGGAAAGGATAAGCGCTTGGCGGATTAGCATCATGGTAAAAGGTTTCTTGACAGAGAATATCTATTTTGAGCATTAAAGACGATTTTCAGCTGAAAATCCGTCGAAAAAAAAGCAAAGCGAGTGAAAATGCGGTAAATAAATGCGTTCAATTTGCGATTCCCGCGCTTGATAATTTCCAGTGTACGCAAACACCATCACGTCATCGTGCACAGATTTTCTTACAGTATACAACATTTTTATTTTGCTTTTTTAAACATTAATTCAAAACCAGAAAATCACAGCAAATTATGAGTAATACAACGTATTAATTGGGTAAACAGTATCAAAAACAATTTTAGAAATGATCGTCTTCTTCTGAAACCGATGTAATCAATCTAACCGGCATGAGAAGTCCACATTCAGCTCTTGACTTTCCGAATTCTCGTTCGAATTTGCTTTTGATGAGTAGTCGATACTGTGCTTGAGCCGAATTGCGTCGAAACGATTCAGGTCTCAAATTATTTTTATTGATTTTCTAAATTTGAAAAAAAAAGTTTTTGCTTTTCTCAATAAAAAAAGCGTGGAGCTCATACTTACCCCGGAGTTATCGGGCGAGGCATTGGGAACTCTTCTTCTTCACAAAGAATATGTTCGAATACTGGACTTCGTGTGCATAGACGACGATATACATACATCATGAAGATCACTGAAATTTCAAATTTCATCAGAAGCTCAGAATTTTGTTTTTAAAAGATGATGATTGGTCCTCAGCTTTTCTAAAAAGCTGATCTCTTCCAACAGACTAGACGCATTTCCGAAAATATTACTCACCAATTCCAAACATCAGAAAAAAGCAAAACACTGGAATAATCACAGAGACAACTGTTTGTAGACTGAAAAATGGTGTGTAGTTGGGTGGGTAGAGAACGTCCTCTTCAACAGGTCCACCCGCTTCAATATTGTCTTTCGGATCCCACATCTTCACTGGCGAGTGTATTCGGATTCTTTCAAGCAGTTTTGGCCTGTAACTTATTGAGCGTTACAAATAGAGTTGAAAATTGAAAAGACCGGAAAAAAGAAAGATCTCCGGAATGAAAAAGAAAAGTGATAAAATGTGCGGGGTGCTCCTCCTCTTCATTCCAGTCAAAGATAATCTACACCGACTAATCGCCAAACTCTCTGATACCATCCTCTCGTCTCACACTATTTCCGACGACGCATCCTTGTGTCTTCTAATCTCAGAGCAACTCCACCTGGCTCTTGGCTCTTCACTCTCAATATATGCAAGCAGATATCTTAATCTCGCAGGGACACGAATACTAAAACACTGACAAGTAGTTAGACGTGGCAAAGTTGAAATCCACGTTGCGAGACGTACCGAAGGGAAAAGATTGTGGAGAGCTAGATCTGTCTAGAAACCGTAGAGAATTTGAAAACTCAGATGATCTTTTACCCCTATTCCCCCAGAAAATAACCTAGAAAGACATATACATGCAATATAAAAACAAGAAGAATGAAAGAAAAATGCTGAAACGGAAGTGACGGGAAAGCAGATTAGGGGGGACCGCCCGTTTGGGTGTGTCACCCCGACTATTACCTCATTTAATGAGACGAAAACAGCCGGAAAGAGAAATTCGTGGATATTTTTGTGTCAAACACCGTTTGAGAGCAGAGAAAGAAGTCTTCTTCTGCTCATTTGTTCGTTAACCTAGAAGCCGTGTCTATGAACGAATTTCAAGGAAAAAAGTGTTTTCTAAAAAAAACAGAATTAATGTTCGAATCTCTAGGGGGAACAGAGATAATCTTAATTTTGCAATGAAAAACTTTCATTTTCTTGAGAGCAAGCTAATCTCAGTTAGCTGTTGTTGTTGTTAACACAATATATACGTATAATTAAATTTGGGATGATTTCGGATTTGGGGGAGAGACACGAGAGGGAGGAGGTGATGTTGATAATGAGAGGGGGTACACTGGTGAGCTAATGTGGACAAGAGAGCAAAAATTAAATAAGGGGAAAGGAAAACAGGTTAACACTTTTTGGAAGAGCGTCCACCAACGTTGAAGATTTTCAGCCAATAGTTGATGTCGGAACTTGCGATTCGAGAGTTGTTCATCTGAAAAAAGAAACAATATGATTCGAACTAGGATTTCATCGTCTGATCACGGCGTATAGCTCAGAATCCAATTGATCTACCTCACGTGACCCTCGTGATAGTTTTTCATCAGAAGACCCAAAAAAGAAAGCAAATTTTCTAAGAATATAAAAGTTTTGGTTTGCCGCCAAGAAGACTTATGATCCAATCCAAAGAACCTTTGTTTCTCTACGTCAAGCACTATTCGAACACCGATCTGCGTCAAAGATCTTTTTGTTACCCGATCACTGCTATTCCGAAATCTGACGACACTGAAAAGTGTCGACACAATGGAAAGGATTAAACCAGCAATTTTTATCTGACGTCTTGGCCTTTCCGAGAGTTTAATATCTCACCAAGGTATCCGTGTGTTCTTCGTTACAAAAGTGAAAAATTAATCCATCGACACGATCAATGTCGACATCACACAAATCACAATGATTCACCAATCCAAATGGAAAACTTCTGATTGCCACGTGGCGAAGACCGGATCGTTCCATTGTTCGACAGCAAATGTTGCGAAGACGTTGAAGATTGAACTGCTTTTCGGTGTGACTCAACGGTGACATTCTTGATGACGTGGATTTTGATCGATGGAATAAAGGCATTGTGATGGTGATACCAAGTGAACGGAATAGACGGCGAAGATCATCATTTGAAATTGAAGTGAGTCGATCCAAGTGACATTTGTCGTAGAGGACGTGACGAAGGACACCGTTACGAGTGCAGATATCAGTATGGCACCAACGACAAGTGGTTCGATATTCAGAATCTTCGAGGACAGGGAATGAAATCCGGATTTTGTCACGAACGTAGTTGAGAACTGATATCAAGTCATCGCCTAGAAATAGAAATTGATGGAATTCTAATAGTAATTCGATACCTGAATATGAGAAATCGTCTTTCACCACGTCGACTGGCTTATAACACAACGGGAAATCACTCTCCTGTAGAGACAACTTAGAGGGCTCTTTGTGCTTAATTTCTTTACAGTTCCCAGTTAGAAGTGGCACCAGAAATGATAACCAGTACTCCATGTCCCGACGAGATACTCCGAAGTAGAGTGCCTGGAAAAGAAGATTATTTGGGAGAGGGATTAGTAACGTACATTGTGAATGTGTTCCTCGGAAAAGATGTGTTTTGGGAAGGAGTCAAGGAATGTCGCATCGAATTCCACATTGCAGTAGTTACAACGCTGAAAAACAAAGATGATGAGATTTTACAAAAAATTACTAGATATTTCGATACTTGCAAACGTTTTGACACGGACCGGCGGTTAACTCGCTTAAAACGAAATGTTATGAGCTGAAAAATATACCAAAATGTAGATCTCGGCGAGTTCTATGCCTCTGACCTACTATGGACCGGACGGCGAATCGGTAATGTGCCGCGGGCCGGGGAAAGAGGGGCAAACACTCACTTGCTAGTAGATCATTTGCTATTTTCCCGTTTGCTATTGAGTCTCACTTGCTATAGAGGATCACTTGCTATATTGGACTCACTTGCTATGAAATTTCAACATTTCAGGGTCTCATATGCTATTAAAAGTCTCACTTGCTATTCGAAATCTCACTTGCTATTTTTTGGATCGTTTGCTATTTGCAGGGTGATTTTTCCAGTTTTTGATTTTTGTCGGCGCTTGTTCCACACTTGGAAGCTTGTTATTATTGTGACTTCTGCATGTTTCGAGCTCACATGGAATGTATTTTGACTGCCCACCCCTAAAGTACCGATTTTTGTTTTGCGTATTCGATGAGTTTTGAAAAAATGAGTCACAAAATGAGTCAGAATGGGTTTTTCTGTGACGTAACCTCGTTTTTGGAAAATTAAATTTTTTCGAAATTTTTTTTTTCATAAATTTTTTGGTTATTTCTCCGGTTTGTTCAGAAAATGAGTTAGTAACATAATTGTAGCAGATTTCATGTAGTTTTTGACCAAAATATGAAACTTGTGAAAAAAATTTTTGGTCCTGAAAAAGGTGAAAATGTGATTTATCATAGAACTCGGTAATTTTGCTTATAAGCTCAATTAATTGAATTGCGGTTTTGAACTATGAAGTGAGAAACGACTATTTCTCTGTACATTTTTGTTGATCGACAACTAGCCCTGAGCTCAAAAATTGACCGGTAAACATGAAACTTCGTGAGTAAAATGCTCAAACCTAGCATATCATTTTCTTAGTTGATTAGTTTTTTGTAGGACCCCTCCCTGGGTTACTGTAGCTCATAGAGACTCAGTCACGTTCAATATAGTACAACAGTCCAGGGAAGACCCGCATCAAAAAACGGCCAACTACAAAATTGAAGTACAAGGATTGATCTGTTCATGCACAAAGTTTCAAAACTTTTTCTCAATTTCTGAGCCTGTACCATCGTCTCAAACTTTTTCTTTGACTTCCTCTCGACACCTCGCTAGTCACTGAGAGGAGACTTGTTAGATTAACAGAATACATTTTTTTATGTTTAAGGGGCTAGTCCACCTTATTTTCTAATATTCCTCGGTGGTTTCGAACAAAGTATTTATACTTTGATGAAATCATAGATCGAAACGGAAATTCAATTAATTGAGCTTATAAGCAAAATTACCGAGTTCTACGATAAATCACATTTTCACCTTTTTCAGGACCAAAAATTTTTTTTCACAAGTTTCATATTTTGGTCAAAAACTACATGAAATCTGCTACAATTATGTTACTAATTTTCTGAACAAACCGGGAAAATAACCAAAAAATTTATGAAAAAAAAATTTTTTCGAAAAAATTTAATTTTTCAAAAACGAGGTTACGTCACAGAAAAACCCATTGTGACTCATTTTTTCTTGGCAAAACTCATCGAATAAGCAGAACAAAAATCGGTACTTTAGGGGTGGGCAGTCAAAATACATTCCATGTGAGCTCGAAACATGCAGAAGTCACAATAATAACAAGCTTCCAAGTGTGGAACAAGCGCCGACAAAAAGCAAAAAACTGGAAAAATCACCCTGCAAATAGCAAATGAGCCAAAAAAATAGCAAGTGAGATTTCGAATAGCAAGTGAGACTTTTAATAGCATATGAGACCCTGAAATGTTGAAATTTCATAGCAAGTGAGTCCAATATAGCAAGTGATCCTCTAGAGCAAGTGAGACTCAATAGCAAACGGGAAAATAGCAAATGATCTACTAGCAAGTGAGTGTTTGCCGGAAAGAGGTCAAAACGCAAAAATTGCCAAAAAAGCCATTCTAGTCCGGCCCACAGCACATTAACGATCCGCCGTCCGGCCTGTAGTAGGTCGCCGACATGCACTCGCTGAGATCTACTTTTGGTGTTTTTTCCAGACCATAATATTGAGTTTTAAGCGAGCTATGCGCCGGCCCGGTTTGCAAGTATGTTTGAAACATTACCGTCTTGCCAGTTGGTCCAAAACGCCGACTGCGCAAACTCTTCGGAGTCTTATTATATTGATCTTCAAACTGACGGAAGAAAAGAGCTGCTTCCACATCTGAAAACGGTATATACATTGCAACGAAAATCTACTCAAAACCTCACATTCACAAGTGTCAATCGAATTTTTAAGTGACGTTGGAGTCAACAGAGGAATGGTTTGCAGAACTGCAACTGTACTTTTCAAGCTCTCGAATGCTGTTGGAATATCGACGTCATCGAAGAAAGATGGTTGTTGTCTCAATTCAAAAACATCTTTTGCCAGATAATGGAAGTTTCTTGTCTCGTAAGACAACTCGATTTCATTAGTTATCTTTTTAATACAGTGCATATCAATGTAGGAGAATAGACGATTCTTTGCGTAGCTCTGGAAGCATTTTCGTTGAGAGAAGAGATTTTCGTGGAGTGAAGTCTTACACGTTGAATATGAATAACACTGATGAAGTGTAGGAGCATTTCTTTCGAGTCGTCGAAATCAATATTACAAAGTTTACATGGATGTGGGTAAATATTGAGGAAATGAAGGTAACCATTCACTACAATGTCTTCATAGTTCTGGATATTGTTGCGAGCATGAACCATGGAACGAATAGCGATGTGTACTGCAATAGTTACATTTTAACGGATCTCTGGTCAAGAACTATTACTTTGAACAGGTTGCGGTACCCAGTCACTCCATGAATGTTCGAACGGAACATACGTGTCTGGGTGTTGGCGACGACGATTCAGAAGGGCACGGCGATCCATGTAGATGTTGCACATTCGTAGCACGTACGTGGCTTCTGTGTCGCGTTCAGACCCAACTCCGCAATCCACTTCATCAACGCCGTTCTCGAGTTGAGTGTAGTCTAGATTCAATGTGGAATCGTTGTCACTGAAATTATAGCTGAATTGTGAGCGCCAAGAAAAAAAACCCCACAAAGAAGAGGTGTTCAACTGAATAGTCACATCTAAATCAGTTCGATCGAATGTTGTCTCCAAAATCGATGATTCATCACAGAACATTACTTTGGTTTTTGACTTCAATTTCTGGTTCACAATATCATCTGGAAAAGCAAGATAATAGTATTCGGAAATCGTTGCACATACCGATAAGATGCGGTCGACCTTCTTTATCGTAGATCAAAGTTCCGGCCGGAAAGTACTTTAGAAACCATTTATCAAATGCTGAGGTTGAGTAAGGACCCCTGGAAGAATTAACAGCTATTTCACCGGTTTTGATAACATTTACTTACTGAAGGTCACCTGTCGCGTCGAGATAGTAGTACATTTTATTAATTATTAGTGAAACAGGGCGAATAGGAGAAAGAGATACAGACTGACAGGGATTCTAACATTTTCTGAGGAAGCAGCGACATTTTTTTTCGGGGTTCCCGGGGTAGATTGAATTTTCGTAGATCATTCTTTTTTATGTTTGGCAAAATTTGGGACTGATTTTCGCCTTTTTTTTAAGTATTTTCTTTCGACCGAAATTTATTATTTTCTATAATTTTCCACTAAAAATAACTTTAATTTGTGAAAACCAAAATTCCGCAGCAGAGAAGATAAAATTCAAACTTCGCTGAAGGCGCAGGGTTTTCCACGAGGAGTACACGGACTGGCGGACTAGAAAACTTCCTATCAGACCGCCCACTGTTTTTTTTGGTGCACTAACGCTTTGGAACTGTTGCGTTTTGGAACTGCTACGCTTTGGAACTGCTGCGCTTTGGAACTGCTACGCTTTGGAACTGTAACGTTTTGGAACTCCTTTAGCCTTAGAGCGCGCTTGCATTGTTCCATTCAATTTCAGATTTTAAGCCAAATCTTAAATATTTTTTTCTCATTTTCTATCAAAAGAGTTGGTATTTTTACTTTTTTTGATAGAAATTGAAAAAAAATATTGAAAATATGGCTTAAAATCTCCTATTTGAGTGGAAAATGCAAGCGCGCTCTAAGGCTAAAGGAGTTCCAAAACGTTACAGTTCCAAAGCGTAGCAGTTCCAAAGCGCAGCAGTTCCAAAGCGTAGCAGTTCCAAAACGCAACAGTTCCAAAGCGTTAGTGCACCGTTTTTTTTCTTTAAAAATTTTTCAGCTGTTTTTTCAAAGTTTCTAGTGGAACAAAAAGGTTTTCGCTGTATTTTTCTCGATTTCCGGGGCCCGAAAATCAGCTAAAACCTCCTAGTTTTTCGTAGACATTTTTACCGTTCGCTTTGAGACGAACAGCGTCGAAAAGCGTGCGTCAGCGAAAAATAGGTGTTCGCTGGCGCATGCCTTTTTCGCCGTCGCATACTTCTTCTTTTTTTAGATTAATAAGGTAAATGGCACTGCCGACGGGTACACAACCAACACTTTCCAGAGAGGATGAATCTCAAATTTGGAAGTTCATTCACAGGTTCGTGTGTTATAGTTTTTAAATTTCGATTCATCCCAATTTTTAGAGAAGTTTGTACCAATGGAAGCTACAAAGAAGTCAAACCATCTCTTCTCATGAAATATATTGAAGAAAGTGGCACTGATTTCGATGCCGAGCACCTCTTCAAAATGTGAGCAGTAACTCTTGAAATCAATAAAAGCCATATTTTTTCAGCTATAACACTATCATGGTACACGATTTATATAACGCAAAACTTTCTTCGCTCGAGGTTCTCGAACTATACAAGTCGCTGAAGATTACGATCACTCAAAATGTTCTAGATGAAATGGAGAGACGTTTTGATGCATGGCTGATTCTAAATGCCGAAAATCGGCTTTACACCTGGCATTATAATGTCCCCGATGTCATGTTTGGGAATCGATCAAATTTGATAAAACCAGAAGTGATGGAAAATGCAGAAAAACCAGTTAATGAAGAAGAAGAATATGGTCTCGAAGACATGACTCCGTGAGTTTCACTGTTTCAGACCTGTATTTAAATCTGTGAAATTCAGAAATCAATCAAATAATGAGTCAGCAACAGAGCAACCTGCAGATCCACTCGAAATAGAAATTTGGAAATATATCGGCGAAAATTTCGACGAAATTACTTCGGAAAAGCTGGCATCTCTGCAGTTTTGGGAAAAGATGCTAGCTGAAAAGGAAGATATGAAGCAGTTTAACAAATCAGCATTCCAATTACTCCGTCTTTTCCAAGGAACACTTTTGGAAACTGGATTCTGGCGTCAGAAGTTCAATGTGAAAAGAAAGTTGAAAATGATCAAAGAAATGAGACTGCACTTGGATTTTCATAAATATAGTTGGTTCTGGATCAATGAACAGGTCCAGTTGGAAAGATCAGAAGAAGGTTATCTCATTTCTTGGAAGTTTATGAACGATGAGTTGAACGATGAGAATGAGCAACTAATTGAGAATGAGCAACTAATTGAGAATGAGCAAGAAATTGTGAATGAGCCAGAAATTGAGAATGAGCCTGAAATTGAAAGACCTAATAAAGAGGAAAAAGAAGAGAAAGAATCAATAAATATTACTCCAAAAATACTGAGAAGAAAGAGTGCACCGGTGAAATCGAGAGAGTCAATCTCAGTTAATTATACTCGTAATAATAGTTCATTTTCTGTTACAAGAAATGTGAAAACTGAAGTGGAAAAAACGAGAAATCCGTTCACTAAAAAAGAAGACTGGAATGCCTGGAAATACGTTTTGAAGCGTATTCTCGAGGTGGAAGCCGACGATAAGACCCTAAAAAAAGAAGAAGTGAAACCGAAAGGGTTAACGTTTTGGCTGGATTATATTTCGTATTCAAATTCCGATCGAACTGCTGATAATTGGTGTTCACAGTGAGTATTTATATGATTAGGTTCAGTTTTATGCATTTATTTATACTTTTTTCAGCTTCCGTAAAATAATGTGCAGAGAACTTCATTACACAAAGTTCAGCAGAGCCAACATTCTCAAGTTATATGCTCACCTGAATCTCAAAGTGGGCAAAGAATTGGAAAAGTTGTTAGTCAATGAGTTAAGCAGATAGTTTTGGAAATTTTGATTTTTCAGTCTGGAAAAGAAGTTCAAAGCCATTATTATACTTGATTCGAATACATTCGTCGAGTCATGGGTCTTCAGAGATAAATATCCGGGACCTAATGATCACGAAGACGAAGATATAGAATCAGAAGACGACGAGGAAGTCAAGAATGAGAGCGATGTCGACAAGAGTGATGATGAAGACGACGTCGGCCAGGACGCTTCCACTTCAGATAAGCGTTCAGCCAAAAACGACCGTCGTAAGAGCACTAATCAAAGACGCTCACGTATTGAAATCGATTCTGATATGGATTCTGATGCAGACAGTGTTATGGAGTCATTGAGGAGCCAGAAAAGGAGACGTTATGAGAAAGAATCCTCGGAAGAAGATGAAAGTGATATAGAGAATAGATCGAGAAGAAACAGCAAAAAGGAATCTCGTCCAGCTGTTGAAACTTCAAGTAGCTCAGATGAGGATGCACCAGCTAAACGAACTCTTCGTCCTAAGAAAAAATCTGGGGGGAAAAATAAGGTATCCTACGAATATGATATATCATATCGTTTTCCTAAAATTTAGGAAAAAAGTATTTAGGACCTAAATGTTTTTTTCAGAACCCCATCTCGTCTTCTGGTCGCGGTCGCCCCCGCAAAGATGGTCCAGCAAGTAGAACTCGTGGAAAAACCCAGAATTAGAATAATAATAATATACCAACGATACTCGGTTACTTTGTAATGTGTTTTACCCTGTTTCACTGTCATCAGATTAAAAAAATGATTAGTGTAAATTATTGTTCAGATGGTCTTCTTCATCTCGTAGAATTGGTGCTCGATCCGAATTTTCAGCTGCTGCTCTCACAAAAACAACTTTTGGAGAGTGCAAGTAGGAGAATCGAAGTTCAATGAAGAAAGTGATGATGAAAACGTGAAAGCAAACTGAAAAGTATCGTAATAAAGTTATATATAGGGAGGCGATTGGCTCTTACTTGCAATAATCCATAAACTCGCTTCTAATAACCATGCGGGCGACAAATTTTTATCATCTTTCACGAAACGGTCTGAAAAAGATGAGAGACTTGAAAATTTTTTAAAGAAGTGGCTTACAGAAAACAAAAGCAACGGTCTCAATAAGAACAATTGTGAAACGAAAAATGCAAACTCGTAGAGTACACATACGTGGCACAAGTGCCCATGTGAGCACTGCTTGTGACCATGCATACAGTAATCCAGCACTGAATGCAATTGTATCTGCCCAGTCGTGAACAATCGATAACTCTGGATCCTCACAATGAGCAATTACTGTGATACAGAGAGCGGCGAAGAAACCGATTCCGGCGATCACAGTTGACATAACTCGCCAAGCAGAGTTTTCCCAACCTAATCTATGAGCATAGTACTCAACTGTTTGGCGGTGGCGAATATATGCAATTAACATCACTAAAAAGGAATGGTTTTAGCTATTTTAGAAGTGATTCCTCACAAAACTCACATAAAAACGCCGAATAGCTTACGAGATGTGCAAAAACGCATTCACCAAATAGTGATGCATCCCGAGAAGCTAGAAACGGCAAAATATGGGGATACGATTTGAGAAGTGATACGAAGAAATATCTGGAATATTCCCTACTATCAGTTATAGTTTAATAAAATATTACTTAGTCGCAGTCGCCGATATCGCACATAGGCCGTAGAATATTGGTATCAGCCAGATTTTAGTGAGAACCATTTGAGAAAAAAAATGAAATAAGGAAGAGATGAGAGTTATGAAATAGGAATGAATGGAGAGAGGCGGGTGTGTAAATAGTGATAAGAAAGGAGAAAAGTTATCTATTTTATTGAAATTTTTTCAGGAAAAGGAGTAGTTGTTATTAAATTGGGAATTAAGTGGTTGCCCGTAATAGTGAAAGTAAAATCTAATGGTGAGAGTGACAGGGGGAAGGAGAGTGACAGGGGAAGAGTGATTCACATTATAAACAAAGCTCTTATTATTTCAGTAAATTGAATCATTTTTTATCTATTCTTGCTTCTTGGTTGGTGAACGCTTCTGAATGTAGGCTTTGTAGAAGAATTTGGCGAACAGGAACAAGTAGCTGATGTACATGAGACCTCCGATTGACAACACATTCCAGCTGACAGCACATCCTGGCACCGAGTCGGCCGACTTAATGAACACCAAATGTCCGAAAATGTAGCAGGAAATGACGAATTGAACGATTTGAATGGTAGTGATGAACTTGGCGACTGGACGTGGAGTCTGGATGTTCAAGGCGCGGACGGCGAAGTAGCTGAAATTTGAGAGATGAGGTAAAAAGTGTAATCAAAACGGAAAACTACTTACAAGTACATGATAGTGTGAACAGTGAGGTTAAGTGCCAATGACCAACGAGCCCATGCTTGATGCTCGGAGTAAGTGACAACAGCGTAGACAAAAGTGAGAGCATGATGGTACCAGTGCATGAAGATAACTGGCTTCTTGCGGAGAACCAAGAACATTGTGTCTCCGAGTTCTGGTGCCTTTGACATCACAAATGCCCATCCCCAGAATCCGGTGGACGCATCGGTGTAGTAGCTCTCGTTTTGGCAGTAGGAGGCTGGAATTAGTTGTAATTAGTGAATTTGCTATGAAAAATGGATTTTAAAAGCAAAAAACTCACCAACAAATCCATCTTTCCAGAAAACGCCGAGAAGCTCTGGAATAAGTTTATAGGCGGCAATTCCAGAGAACAATGAGAATCCGAAATTCCAAAGAGCAAGTGTATTCTGGAGATCGAATGGTTTTCGGTGTGCCATCACTTTTTGTCCGAGATAAATTGTGATAAGATACCCGATCATGATCTGGAATTTTCAAAAATAAAAATATAATAAAAATTTCAAAACTTACTTTATAGGAGAGTGGAACGAAAGTAGACATGTATGAATCTGTCTGTTCCAGACTCCATGGCTTTGTCAGAACATCAACTAGTGAAGCAGCTGGGCTAGTTTCTGTTGCTGTCGCCATTGTTATTACCTGAAAAACAGAAAAAAAATGAAGAATGAATAAAATTAAACCAAGAAAGAATCACGGAATGATTAAAACAAGGACAATACATTTCAATAGAAAATTTCGAATTGCTTATCATCTGGCGTCTCCGCCGGTTCTTTTATTTGCAAGTCTCACGCCATTTTGCGATGTGATAACCGGCCATGGGAGAGAGGCGAAAATTTGAGATAAATTGATAGTTTTTTGAGGTTTATGGGGGGAAATGTGATAGAAGAATAGGGCAGAGTTCGATTTAGAAAGAGCAAAGTCAGTTTTTTAATGGGAAATTTTATTGTTGCACACTTTTTTCGAATAGAAAATGAGGAAAAATTAAAAAATGTCCGGTTCGCCCCAAAAATGTGAAAAATGCAAATCTGCCCCACCGCACCTATTTTTTAGAGGGAGTTTAAATATTAAAATACAGTAATCTTGCTAAAACATTACTAAACATTTAGCTCTTATTTAGAGAACTCAACTGGATAATTTCGAAAACAAAATCCTCAAGAACTGCAAAACTCTCATCAGTACCCCCCCACATAGACATATTTGCCCTGAGAGGGTGCGCGTAGGCTTCATAGAAATAGAGAGTTGTATAAACATATAGTGTAGAAATTGGAGAGTACGAGGGGAAAGAGGAGAAAGTGCATGTTTAGTAAACATGTGAAAAGTGGTTATGTTTTGGGAGAGAAGGGTTCGTGTAGTCTAGAGAATAAGAATATATTTTACTTTCAAAAATACGTTTGCTTTTTAAAATGTTTATTCCGGAAAGTCACGGAATGCCAGGAAAGGTTATGGGCATAGTACAAACCATTTTTGCTCTTTTTTCTAAATTGTGAATAGGTCCATTATAAACCTGAAAAAAACTAACAAAAGTTTGAAGCAAAATACCTCGACTTACCTTAAAGATGCATCATTTTTTTAAACCAAAGTTATGATTTATAAATATCGAACTATACTTTGTTAGTTGACAACTTTTCGCTATCTCTTTTGGGAACCAAGATATACCGCTTTGAACGAACACCGCTGGGTGCATCTCTATTATATGTTTTACGGCTCCGTAAAACCTGTAATAGAGGAAAGATTTTAAAGAATCCTAGGCCTCGGCAGTTTTAAAAATATGAAAACTTTTTTAACTGAAAAATTATATTAATATTAAGCTATATTTTATCTGTTAGCAGCTTTTTTATATTGCTTTTGGGAACCGAGATATTCCGCTGCGAACCGGCACCGCTAGGTGCGCCTCTATTACATGTTCTACGGTAGACAAGCCTTATTAAAAAATAATTTACAGGAAACCGAAGTCGGGTGACGACTATGCAAAATACTTTGGGGGTTTATTTCTTGTCATTTTCTAATTTCTCGTTATCCTCTCATCCGAGATATTTGTATTTCAGTTTGTTCCATTTGTGGAGAGAATCGTACGAGAAGTGGGCTGATAAGAGTGATGGCGTGTTGAGGAGAACAGAGAGATGAAAGTGAAAAAAGAAGAGAAAACGACCTTCGCCCCTGCGAAAGTCAAACACATGAACATATGATCATTGGGAAAGATAAAAGCATAGACTATTATTTTAGTGTAGTCGATAAGGGTTCATCAATATCTTTTTTATGGTTTCCCATTCTTCTGTCAAAAGGGAAAAGTTCATGATTCCGATATTCACTACAGAGTCCATGTTTAATTCACGTGCAGAACTGAATTTATTATCAATTCTGCTTTTTCAACCAATTTGGGATTAAAATGAGAGGAAGAAAAGAATGTAAACATTCATAAAGACAGTTTTTTATTAAATTCGAAAGGGAATCTAGTGGAAATGAATATTTGAAAATTCAACTAGACCTTGATAGACAGATTAATGACATACGTTTAAACTGGCGGAAGAGGTGTACTGCCATTGAAGGTGTGGAAAACCAAAGAGTGAAACTAGTTTTTATGGTTATTCTCTTCTCTTTTCGAATTCGTTACTGTTTCGGTTCCAAAATGGATACGCCGTTAAGAAGGAATTGGAATGGAAGCTTGTACATGATATACAGTACTGGGCAAAAACAGGGGTGTGCGGACAGGAAAATTTCGGAATTTCGGACACTAAAAAATGTCCGAGTTTCAAAATTTCGGAATTTCGGAATCTCGGAATTGTCCGAATATCAAATTTTCGGACTTTCGGAATCTCGGAATATTCCGAATTTCGGATTTTCGGAATTTCGGAATGTCGGAATATTCCGATTTTCGGACTTTCGGAATTTTTTTTCAACAGATTGTCCCATTTACCCATATCGAATGCTGAAAACCGTTTTTTTTTGTTAAAAAAAACACTGCGAAAAGACGAAAATTTTAAAAAAACCGCCTGAAAACTGCGGAAAAAAATCTGTTCGAGACCCGTCATGAAAAGTGCGCATGCGCCTTTAATACAGTACTTTCTCTTCCATTCCGAATTTTTTTCGGAACGTTCCGATCGGAATTTCATTCCGAAATTTTTTTTTCGGAATATTCCGATCGGAATTTCGTTCCGAATTTTTTTTTCGGAATATTCCGATCGGAATTCCGTTCCGAAAATGAGCCGATTTTCGGAATTTTTCGGAATTCCGAATTCCGTTCCGCACACCCCTGGGCAAAAAGATATGAACTTGAGCCGTTTTCAGAGTTGAAATTGTCCAACTTTGAGAGTGTGTCGTGGTAATTCTGATTGTCACACCTAGTAGGTTTTTAATGAAACATAGAGCTACATTTTTGTAGTGCACAACTTTTTTGTACAAGGACTCCCTAGAGAGTTATGGTCATTTTAAGGGACAGCTCATAAAATCGCACTATTTTGCACAGATATGTGACGATTTTAGAGAGAATTTACATTATCAATATGTAACTTTCGAGGGAGTGCTCGTACAAAAAACTTGTCAACTACAAAAATGGAACTCTACTTTTGATCTGTATGATTCATTAAACATCTACTCAATGAGACAATCAAAATTACCGTAACACACTCTCAAAGCTGAACAATTTCAACTGAAAACTGCCAAAGTTCATAACTTTTTGCGCAGTGCTATAGTTTTAATAAAGTTTCCTGAAAGGTGATAAACAAACAAATTGATAGAAGAACAACAAAACAAAACAACGGTGATTATCCTCTGGAAGCTCCACAGTCTCCTGCCGCACATGCGATTCCTGCTTTCATTCCCATGAATACGCCATCACTCAGAAGCTGAAAAACAATTAAACACTTTCACATTTATTTTTATCTGTAGAAAATTAAAAGATTAACACTTACAACATAGTTTACGTAACCGAATCCTTCTATAAATGCCTGACTGGTACCGTTTGGTTTTGTTGTGGCAGTTGGAGAGATACTGTATACCTACAAAATAGCATTTTCATGTTTTAAAAGATAATTGAAAACACTCACATCAAGCTTCGTGGGTTTCATATTGCAGAACATTCCAGTGATGTGCACATTTTCAGTCTTTCCATCTTCATCAAAGTGATAACTGAAAATTGAAGAATGTTGAAAACCTCGAGTAAACTTTTTTTTCTTGAGAATAAAGCACTCCATCTTTATCACACTTACATTGGACTTTTTGTGTTATTGTGAAAAGTGAACTGAGCGAAAATCTCATGGAAAGTTTGGGAGGTCAATGTGGCGGTAATATCACAAGCAGTTATTTGGTAAATAAACAGAACACCTATCAAGGCATTTTTAGTACTGAAGGAATGCATATGGAAAGAAGAGAAACACAAAGTGAAACGATTGATTGCTTATATCCCATTTTATAGGTCAACGTCTCGATCGGTCACAGGATTTTGATCAGTCATCGTCATTATCGAGGAGTGTTCTACATTTATTCACGGAAAAAGAAACTTTTCAAAACATTAAACAGGAGAAAAAGTGGTTTATTACAATCAGTTCATACAAGAGCCTAAACCTTTTGGCAGTGAGAGGAAAAAGAAAAAGTAAAAATTATCGCTGAGAAAGTGGTATTTTTTATTAAGAACTTTGCACGGTACCCGTCGTTCAGTTCCTTTTTAAGCTCTGTATCCAGCATCTTGAGAAGCGGCTTCTGGGGCAGCCTCCTCTTGGGCAACTGGCTCTGGGGCTTGCTCTGCTGGTTGCTCTTGTGCTGGCTCTTCAGCGGCTGGAGCTGGGGCAGCAGCGGCTTCATCTCCGTATGAGTTTTGAGCATCACGTCTGACTCTGTATCCAGCATCTTGGGAAGCAGCTTCTGGGGCAGCCTCCTCTTGGGCAACTGGCTCGGCAGCTTGCTCGACTGGAGCTGGCTCCTCGGCGGCTGGTTGTTCGGCAGCAGGGGCTGGGGCAGCAGCGGCCTCATCTCCGTAAGAGTTCTGGGCTTGTCTCTTGGATCTGTATCCGGCATCTTGGGATGCGGCCTCTGGAGCGGCTTCTTCTTGGGCAACTGGCTCGGCGGCTTGCTCTACTGGTTGTTCTGGAGCGGCAGCAGCTGGCTCTTCGGCGGCTGGAGCTGGGGCAGCGGCGGCTTCATCTCCATAAGAGTTTTGAGCTTCACGTCTAACTCTGTATCCAGCATCTTGGGAAGCGGCTTCTGGGGCGGCCTCTTCTTGGGCAACTGGCTCGGCGGCTTGCTCAACTGGAGCTGGCTCTTCAGCAGCTGGCTGTTCGGCGGCTGGAGCTGGAGCAGCGGCAGCCTCGTCTCCGTATGAGTTCTGAGCATCACGTCTGACTCTGTATCCAGCATCTTGGGAAGCGGCTTCTGGAGCAGCCTCTTCTTGGGCAACTGGTTCTGGGGCTTGCTCTACAGGTTGCTCAGCAGCTGGTTGTTCGGCAGCTGGAGCTGGGGCAGCAGCGGCCTCATCTCCGTAAGAGTTCTGGGCTTGTCTCTTGGATCTGTATCCGGCATCTTGGGAAGCAGCTTCTGGGGCGGCCTCTTCTTGGGCAACTGGTTCTGGGGCGGTCTCAGCTGGTTGAGCTGGCTCAGCAGCAAAAGATTGTTCTGGAGCAGCCGCAGCTGGAGCTGGAGCAGCCTCATCTCCGTAGGAATTTTGAGCTTGACGCTTAGCTGCAAAGTGGGGAGTTAGTCTTGTTAAGATTTTATAGTATATAGTTTTTACTTTAGTCAGAGAATCATTACTTGTTTAATATGAACTACGCAAAACAGATTAAGGTTTTCCGATCATCCCAAGGACTATTCAATTGTCTAGATTTGAAGGTAAGACTTGAAGAAGATATGTATCTAATTGACTTACTTGGATGGGCAAAAGCCACAGCGATGAGAGCGGCGACGATGATTATTCTCATGGTTACCTATAAGAAGGAAAAATTTCAAAGAAAGTTAAGAATCAAAAAGTATAGTGAGAAGACGGGGAGAAGAACCTTTGAAGACCAGAGAAGGTAAACTGAGAACGAATTGCTAGAAGGAAGCAGAAGGTGCTTGTGCCGAATCAACCGTGACCCGTCGTCCTTATAAACGGTTGGATGGTGCCGTCGTCGTCAACGTCGTCGAGGCCGATCCCTCCCCTCCCACCCCTTTTTTGTTGGGGTTTCTGTTTCCGCAATTTTTTTCCGTCGCATTTCTTTTCTCGATTCTCCACCTCCTCTTTCAATCGCTTTTTGGGGTTGCCAACCGACCACAGAAAAAGTTTACGTCGTCTCGTTACGCAACCGGTTTAAAGGTTCGAGACGAAGAGGTCAGACGGAAAAAAAGTGAATGAAGATATAGAGACACAGACACGGAACATTAGAGTGGACATCTGAAGGAATGTTTACGTTTACTTTTTCAGTTTGGCAGCAAAAAAAACTTTTCGAAAGATTGGATATGATAAAAAGGTACCCGGAACCGTAGTTGCAGGAAGCTAGGGAATAGAAACGCAGAGTGCCGGTTCCAAGGACAATGCACCACTTGAAACCGTCACATAAACTCGTACAACTTACAACTTTTCAATGACCTTTGAAGTAAGATGGTTTTGTGAAATTGAAAAGTAGAGAAAGAAGAACAGGAACTAAAGGTCGACTGTCTTGTGAAAGGTGCTAATCTGCATAGGTTCAAAGATCAAGACTGACACATCTGGAAAAAAACAGATCATTTAACTTAGTTCGACATGAAATCGGTGTTGGTATGATAAAGGTTACATTTTTGTAACTTCAAAGCAAAATAATTACTTTAATGATAACCCTCTTATCCAGGATCTCAAATTGTAAAACAATCTTCTGGCCCAAAACAGTTTACGTAACTTTTGTTTGTGTCTCCAGTTTGCTGATCAGAAACCATTCTGCATCCGATATCAACACGGGTCAAATAGTTGCCCTTTTGTCTTGTTCTAGTTCTTTAACTGGAAAGAAACCATCTTGTTGGTGCTTTCGCACTCAAAGAATTTAATGGCACAAACAGTTTGGTGTTTTTTATATCATTTTGTTTTAATTAAACAATTCAAATTGATCGAATCAGTTCCAATGGTTCTCCGAAACTACAGTATCTTACAATTTTGAACAAATCACCTATTGACGGCTGTTAATTATCATCGTTTTTCCTCATCATCTTTGTTTTCGTTTCAATCATTCCTATCATCTATTTCATCCTTTAATCAGTTCCTTCTCTCGTTTGAAATCAAAAAGGTATGACCTGCGAAAATTTCTTTTCAGATCAATCAATCTGTACCAAGAAGAAAAAAGATTAAAAGTTTTGTACTTGTTTGTTCTTCCTCCTCTTCTTCTTTCTGCTTTTTTTCATTTTTTTTCCATTTCTGAGAAGATGACCTTCTTCTGTGTTCGTTCCAAGGAAAACATTATGGAAAATGAATAGTAGCAGAGAGAAAAGGTTTATGATCATTGAGTAAACTTTTTTCGCGGTTTTTTCCAATTTACGAGGAAATTTCCTAAACTGTATTGGGAGGGGGGAGAGAGTTTTCAAGGTCAGTTTTGATCCATCCACCGATTATATTTTTCGGGTCATCAAGAAGCAAATTGGCGAATTGAACTGTTTTCTGAAGGATAGGATTAGATACGAAAAGGTTTTTTATTTTTCTGATGACGATAGTTTGGATGCTATCTGTATCATCTTCTGAACATGTTTTGTGACCAATTGTACAAAGTTACTATGAACTTTGGTTATTATGTTCAAGCTGATCTCGTAATGGTGACTTCAATAACAAGTAGAGTATTGAGAGCAATCAGTTTCTTAGTATTTTATCAAGTTGCAGAAATGAAAACTGAAGAAACGGTTTGTTAGCTGTGGGATTTTATCCCGTCATGATTATTGTTGTTTGTACCCGAACCTACAAAACCAACTACGATGAACTTCGATGTTTTTTGATGGTATGTGAAGGTTACAAAAATGAAAAATTCCTTCAATCGAGTGAAGTGTCGTCATGATTTCATAAGATAGTTCAAATCACTTTTAAGAGTCTTTTTCTGGGAAATAGTTATACTCTCTTGATCAAAGTATTGTCAACTACAAAAGTTCATTTCAATTTAATCTTCACAACTGGGATGGTGTTATGTACAGAAACGTAGTTTTTTGCAGGTTTTCTAGAACAATAGCGTTCCGACTATGTGACGGTCCATAAAAAAGTACACCTTAGACATGACCTATCTATTTATGTTCTCAATTCATTGTTTTACGTTTTATGACTGTCCTTGTTCTAAATTGACAGCCCGGAACGTACATCGAAAACCTGACGAGTGAAATTTTCGAAAAACCAATTTACCAATATTTTTAAACCGTTCGGTTTGTGTTTTGATTTTTTTCTAACCAGTTTTTGTTTCAACTCGAAAAACGTTTCAGTTCTTTCTTTCCTCTCCTTCTCTCTCTTTGAAAAAATAGTCTTCCAAATTTTCAAATTACCCACTCTATCGACAATTAAACGGGCCAATTAGTTTCGCTTTTTGGGTCATGTGAAAAAAAGGACGAGAGAAGATTTGAGATCATTTATTACACAAGAAACTGTTGAAAAGGGGGGGGGGCACTAAGCGAAAAAAAAAGAAAAAAAAAGTTAATTCGAATTAGAAATAATTGTGACAAAAGACGAACAACTTTGAAAATTCTTGAGAGGTTCATGGGCAATACTCAGAAAAGTGAATATATATCATTTTCCTAGACGACACTGTCCCCACGAACAGAGCATTCCTTCGGCTCTGATAGCTGCTGGTCCTTGTTTTGGGAAGATTTTGTAGTAAATGGTCCCCATACCTTCCAAATGTGCTGATGTCTGGCCGACTGGATTGATACCTTTTTTGGGGAACGTTTCCCAAGACTGAGAATAATAAATAGATTATAAATATAATAAAGAATTGACTGAAAACTTTAAATTCTAAAGACAATCATGTTCTAATTTGGTCTAGCTATGTAAAAGTATCATTTTTCTGAAATATATGTTTTCGTGAAACTTACCTTCAATATAGTTGGTGCTAGATTACACATTGTTCCAGTAAACGTAAAGTTCTTGGTCTCTCCGTATTTTGAGAACTTGAAAATTTCAGACTCGGACTTATTATAGAATGTGAATTGTGCCCAAATGTCGCGATCCGTTTCGGATCTGACTTGAGCTTTGTAATTGCATGACTCCAGAATAGTAAGCAAGGCAAACAGCAGAACAATATGAAGAAGATGCATTTGTTGTCAGTCAACCACCAATATTGTGACAAGAAGGAGAATGGATATTAACGCATGTGAAATGTAAATAGGTTTATGGGTCAAGATGATATCATGCAACACATGAAATGAGAAAAGCCACAGTTACCGTGATGTTCACCGTCCTAGAATACAATAGCATGGCATCTGAATGTGGAAACTTTAACGGAACAATATCGATGATTTGTGAAGTTGGGAAATTGGAACTTGTGATCGGTACAAATACACCCCATGCTTCTAGAAAGTGGAAACACTTCTTCCATTGTCTTCATTGCTGTTTGACGGATTTCAGTAGGGTCTACTGTAGTTTTGGAGGCCTTAAATGAAATGCTGAACAAATGAGTTTCAAATAAGAAACGTACCTTTTTAATTATGTCGTACAGTATAACATCGTTACATTTCTCACCATCGAGATTATCTTCTTCTTGGCATTGGACCAACATAAGCAACAAAGTCAGGGAAAACAAATATAATAAATGCATGCTTCAAGTGACCTCTGTTCATTTTTCCTTTCTTTTATAGGTACTCGTGTTATTAGTACTTATTATTTTTTCAAATTTGTTATTATTACTACATGTTTTAGTAGTACTAAACGTGTTCCTACAAGAAACCAGAGAATTTTTAAATTTGTTGTGGACATCGTGACATAATGTCCGTCGTAAGAGAACAAGGTCTTCATGAATCAAAATACTTATTTACACGAGACTTGTCCAACAAAAACAAATAATTACACAACATCAGTTGATCTCGATAAAGAAGACACACGTAGAGGTCCCATTGAGCAACTGACCCCCGCCCTCCAGTCTCTTGTGTATTTATTTGCGAGAGTCTTTTCGATTGATTTTTTGGACGGACACTTAATAATGAAACGACTGAAAGAGGTCATCTGGATTTTGTTGATTTCAATTTGTACAGGTAATTTTGAAAAACAAACATTATGGTCATTGTTAATTGTGGGGAATCCTCATACAACAATAATAACTTTTAGGAACATCAACACCTTGTAACCCAAAAGTTTATGACGGTGCGTTCAAAAATTTGGTGTGCGTCTGCAATGCAACACTTTGCGATGAAATTGAACCGATTGGAGAAATTGGGGAAGGAAAGGCAGTGGTGTATAGATCAACATTGGATGGAGACAGATTGAAAAGGATGAGTATGAAGATGAAGGAGAAATTAGGAAAAGAGGAAACTGGTTAGTTGGAGGGAGAGAGGGACTGGTTGTGTCTGTCAAGTAGTGGACAATGTAGAAAAGATAACTTATTCTTTTTCCAGTAAATGTTACAATTTCAATTGATGCCAGTGAACGGTTCCAACAAATTTTTGGTTTCGGAGGAGCGTTCACAGATTCAGCCGGTGACCAACTTGCTGCTGTGTCTGAAAAACTTCAAGATCAGATATTGAATTCATATTTTGGAGAGAATGGACTTGAATACAATGTTGGCAGAGTTCCGATGGCCAGTTGTGACTTCTCAACTCATGAATATAGTTATGACGATGTTAAAGATGATTTTGAATTGAAACATTTTGCATTGGCAGACGAAGATTTGAAGCTAAAAGTTTGTTATTTGAAACCAAGTGGTGTTTAATTTAATTGAAATTCAAGATTCCATTTATTCAAAAGGCAATGGAAAAAACTAAAGGAAAACTGCAGTTGTTTGCAAGTCCATGGTCAGCTCCTGGTTGGATGAAAGTCACCGGAAGAATGCGAGGAGGGGGAGCTATGAGAAATGATGAAAAAGTTTATAAGGCTTATGCAAACTATTTTGTCAAGTAAGTTTGATTCTGACTTCTTTTGTTGAAAATATGAGATGTTTTAAGATTTTTCGAGGCTTATTCTTCTCATTCAATTCCATTCTGGGGACTTACAATACAAAATGAACCATCAACGGGAGCTGATATGACGTGGAGATGGCAAACAATGAATTACACTGCTGAAACAATGAGAGATTTTTTGAAAGATTTTCTGGGTCCACAGTTGAAAGGAAATAAGTTAACTGAACCATTAAAAGTCATGGTCTTGGATGATGGAAGAGGATTGTTACCAGGATGGGCGGATACTATATTTAATGATACTGAAGCTAACAAGTATGCTGATGGAATTGCTGTTCATTGGTACGGAAATTTGTATTCACCAGCTGTTCTTTTGGATATAACACAGAGGCATCATCCGGATAAATTTATTTTCGGAACTGAAGTGAGTTCTCTTTTTCTAGATTTTTCAAATGTTTTTGTTTTGCATGCTTTGTGGCTTTAACAAAATTATTTAACTCTATCTAACTACAGGCGTGTGCTGGTTATGCCGTTCACCATGGTCCAATAATGGGTGATTGGTTTACGGCAGAAAACTATGCTAGTGATATAATCAGTGATTTGAATCATCACTTTATTGGATGGACTGATTGGAATTTGTGTCTTGATGAGAAGGGCGGTCCCAATTGGGCTAACAATTTTGTGGATTCACCAATTATTGTGAATAGGAAAGCTCAGGAGTTTTACAAGCAACCAATGTTCTATGCAATGGGTCATTTTAGGTAAGTTATAGAAAATATAGTTCATTTATATAACTAGTTGTTGGATCTAGGCAACATTGTACTGTTTGGAACCGCCCGTTTCATCAATCCGTGTTTCAATCTGTTTGTTCGAGTTGTTATGTTGATACCTGTATGTTTCCAGGCATGCGCCGGTTATTTTGGGCATCACGGTCCAATAATGGGTGACTGGTTCCGTGCTGAAAGTTATGCAGATGATATCCTAACCGATTTGAATCATCACGTAACTGGATGGACTGATTGGAACTTGTGTCTTGATGAAACAGGCGGTCCCAATTGGGCGTACAATGTTGTGGACGCTCCAATCATTGTGAATCGAACTGCACAAGAGTTTTATAAACAGCCAATGTTTTATGCATTGGGTCATTTTAGGTGATTGCCTAGCTTGTTAATTGAATACGAAATTAAATAAATTTCAGTAAATTCTTGCCACGTGGATCAACTCGTGTCTTCACAAAAGTCGAAGGAAACTTAGCAGTATCGGCAACAAGTGTTGTTATTGAAGGAGGTCAACGTGCTACCGTAATCTTGTCAAAATCATCGAGTTCTCTCATGACTCGAGTAGTGGACAGTGCGACTGGATATTCTTTAGTCCTCAATCTCCCGCCGAGATCCATTCATACTGTTATTTGGAATAAGAGAAAGTAAACATTTGCAATAAATTTCTTCAGCATCTTCCCATCTTCATGTTTTTCAATAGATAATTATTTTTAATTATCTAAAAAGGTTCAACTTCGTATAACAAATACCACAATGCTATGAACTTAAGTTATAATCGTGAACTAACTACGTGGAAAACCTCGGCTGAAAAATTTCGTAAATTGATAAAGATCAAACGTGACACCGTGTTTCACAAAATCTAGAAAAAATCCCAAGCCAGAAAATATCAGTTTCACAGATCAGTTCTCAATTTGAAAGCAGTTCTGCTTGGTTGCGAAGAGTATAAGCAACGTCTTCGAGAATGAGCGCAGACGCAAATAACAACAAACCAGGATCTGGAGAAGGTAACGAATAATCTAATGATTTCAAAATGTTTTGATTTTTTGCTCAGATCAAAAATCGAAAGAGACGCCGAAGTTCGATCTTGCGAAGGAGAATCCGCGTTGTGCTGAATGGATGGACGATTGCATCAAGAGACTCAATGGTCTCTACAAAGATACGAGTGTCAACATCTGCGGAGTCATGTCTGGTCATGAAATCATTGCTATCATTCGTCTCGTTGAAAATATCTTTATGGAGGAGAGCAACCTTTGTGAAGCTGAAGCGCCGATTAAAGTGATCGGAGACATTCACGCGCAATACCAAGATTTGAACCGTCTATTCGATTTGATTGGAAGAGTTCCAGAGGAGAAGTTGATGTTTTTGGGTGATTATGTTGATCGTGGACCTCAAGGAATTGAGGTTGTTGTCTTGCTGTTTTGTTTGAAGATTCGCTATAGAGATCGCATATTCTTGTTACGTGGTAATCATGAAACTCCATCGGTTAACAAGGTCAGTCTTTTTTCATACTATTTTTCATTCATATCGCCTTTCAGATCTATGGTTTCTACGTTGAATGTCAGTACAAGTACGGCGTTGGGCTATGGTGGGATTTCCAATCGTGTTTCAACCGTATCCCGATGGCTGGTTTGATCTCGAAAAGAGTTTTGTGCATGCACGGTGGACTCTCTCCTGAACTGGTCACTCTTGATACCATCAGAAATATCCCACGCCCATGTGAACCACTCGATCGTGGACTTCTCATCGATTTGTTGTGGTCTGATCCGACGAATAAGGGAGACGGATGGTTCCATTCGATTCGAGGTGATTCAATAATATCAGATTTTCCTCAATCCCCTCCATTTCTCTTTAGGAATCAGTTACATGTTCGGAAAGGGTGTCGTCGAGCAAGCATGCAAGTCCCTAGACATTGATCTTATCATTCGCGCCCATCAAGTCGTTCAAGATGGTTATGAAATGATGACCGGTCGTCGTCTAATTACTGTCTTCTCTGTCCCCAACTACTGTGCTCAGTTCACCAATTCCGCTGCTGTAGTTTGTCTGAACGCCAACCTTCAGGTAACCCCTCTTGGAATTTAACAAGTTAGATGTCTTGTTTCAGATCTCGTTCCAACAAATGACTGCTCCACCACTTCCGGACAGCTGTAAAGCCAAAGCGGCTCCAGCCATTGCAGTGGACACCAACTTGGATGCGGCTCGTGCTGACAAGGAGACAATCAAACCATATGTTAAGGAGGGAAGCAAGGAAGGAGGAAAAGCTTGAGATAAATAAAGAGGCTGTAGTAGTAAATGTGAATCGAATAAAGATGGTTTTTACTGAAATTTCATCGTTCTGTTAATGGGCGCCACTATTCTAAAATAACGGTGAATCATTGATGTGAATCGACTCAGAAGAGCCAGGGGAAAAAGAATCGTCATGGAGCTAGATCCGAAAAACAGTCTGAAGTGAGAAATGAGTCCTCAAAGTGCCAAAAATCGCTTCTTGTCATGCACTTTTTCTGTATATTTCAATAGAAATTTTGCTAAAAGGAATATTTTTAAAAACGGTCAAGGAATACTCGAAATATGAACTACAGTTTGATTTTCGGATCTAATTTCAAGACGATTTTCTTTTCCTTGGGTTTCTGAATCGATTCATAATAAAACATCTTTTGGAAAAGTGGTGTCCTTCTTGAATTTAAAACTTTATTTCTGAAACAAATTGAAATGTTGAACATGTTCTCATACTTCCTTATTTATTCTTCTCATCACTTTTACTTCCCTTTGCTCCTTCATTACTATTTTTGGGCGCTGAACCATTCTGATTCTGCATCTCCATTTTCTTCTTTTGACTGCTTTGAACTGCCAGATATGCACCAACCGAACTCGAAATAGATGATCCTATGATAGCAATTAGAATGACAACAAGCAGTGCCCAATGCCACCATTCAGTATCTTTGTCAGGGGAAGGAGTAGATGAACTACTGTGGGAAGATGAAGAGCCACCATATCCTCCAGATGAAGAACCTGAAGAGCCTCCAGAAGAACCACCGAATGATGAGGAGGACGATGAGCTAATTTCGACTCCCTAAAATACCCCAAATCCAGCATGAAAGATGATCTGGAACTCACAAAAATATCCTTATGAGCCTCTCGCAAAAATTGAATTCCATCCATTCCACACTTTCTAAAACTAAAGTTTCTGGGGGAAATGTACATTGGATTAGAGATTTTTGAAGAAAAAGAAGGGTCACGCCTTTCTGCGTTGAAATCTTGAGACAGCTAAACGCTGTTTTTTGTTTATTTACAGATTTGCAACGGGCCAAAAAAAAACAGACTTTTTTCGAGACCTTTCCGTTTTTTCTGGAAAAAAACTTATTAAGAACGATTTTTTGTACGTTTCAAAGGTTTTTGCAAGTCTGGTTTATTGCAGACAATGGTTGTGAATTTAATGGTTAAAGTATGCAATTTCCTGGTTGTCGATTCAGAGAAAACAATAACAGTCGAGCATTTACACATATCTCATCATGCACTGATACTCATTATTCGCGAAAAAATAGAATCTGAAAACAGGAAAGTCATGGAAGAAGGAATCTGAACACACTCACTCAGTGTAGTTATCCATTCTGGAGACATTCAATAAAATATAATTCTCATCTCTCAATATATCTTCTGTAAACTTCCAAAGTGTCTCTTCTGTTACAGTTTTGGGTAGTCGAATGGTTATTTGACAAACAGTGAGTGAATAGATTTTTCGGAATCTCAGCAACTTGTCAATGAACTGTTCGATATCCTTCATTTCCGAAATATAAAGATGTTCAATTACCTGAAAAGTCTCGAAAAATTGAAGCGATTCGCTGTTTATGCTTACATAATCTTTATCATCTTTATATTGCAGCAAGACGTCATTCAACTGCATTTCAGTCAATTCCGGTACTTGCACATAATTGTTCAACTAAATTTCGTGTTATTTAAAGGTATTCGTTGACTTTTCAATATTTCCACAAACCCTATGCAGATTCTTTCTCTTATCCATTATCAAATACTTGCAACCCAACATTTCAAAATCCACGTTTTTCACAATTTCTAGCTCTGCTGGCATTTCATATGAAGACGTTCCGAAGAACAGAAAACTGTTACACCTACGAAGATGGGAATGCTAGAATAAAGTTCAGGTGGTTCTGAGGATAAAAGATAATAGCCACTCAACTTGAAAAAGAGGGAAAAATGTGAAAATCGATGAGCCGTTGAGACGATTCCCGAACTCCTCGAGTGCAAAATACTCGAGGAGAGCACATCTTTTTATTAGATGAGGTATAATCGAAAATTTCTTCTCGTATTTCAGCTCGTCTAGATATTTCAATACACATTGATCTGTTCCTGTCAAAAGTTTAGCTCTGTCTTGAATTCCAATCGGAGAATGTTCGGCATCGTCGAATGCTCCATTGAAGTGGGAATAAAAAAATAGGGAGAACAGAAAAAATAACACTGGCGAATGATTCACCATGTTTTGGCTGAACTGAACAGTCTGGCCCTTTTTGTAATCGTGTTAGAATCTCCGAATCTTATGGGAACATTGCGGGAAAACTAGTTGACGACTTTCTTAGATTTTTGCATGCCTGTAGATGTTGATCGAACTCTTTCTGGAAAAAATAATTTATAAATGGGTGATGGGAAACGTGTCAACAAAAACAAAGTGCAAAGAGCCGGGCGACAAGCATGAGATCACGTCTATTTCAACGGTCTGTGCACGCTTTAGGAAAAATTGATGATGGAAGAAAAGGAATACAGTGAAAAGTTACAGAGCGATAGAGAATTGATTATTATTGTAATTATCCACGGAATGGCGGAGCTCCTCCTGGACGAGACATTCCGCGTGGTCCACCGCGACCCATCGGTCTGCGGAAAGCTGTACCACGTCCCCGTCCGCGTGGATCGATACCTCCGAGACCCATTCCGATGGCTCCTTTCTGGGCTCTTCCGATATTTTTGAACATTGGCGCGTTTTTCAACATATCTGGCAGTATCATGAAACGAATCTGAAAAATATAGGGTAATTCAAGATAGAGAAGCGCCTTGAAACGAACCTTGTTTCCGCGAATGAACACGTTCTCCAACTGATGACTTCTTCCGTCTCGGAAAGTGACGATGGTTTCAGAAAGTTGGCAGTTCATGTTGTCTTCTGCCTCGATGAGCTTTCCTCTGTATACCTCGCCTGAAAACAAAATGTTTGTTGATAAACTGAGACAGTGAATGCCTGTTTTGAAATGTTGACTACATGAGACCAAAACGTCGATGTTACTCAGAAAATAGTATGTTTACAGCACGGTTTTCAGGTAAAATAAGCATATTCAGTTATTCGTTTCCTGCTTCGTTCACCGTCGCCTATACAATTATGTTATATGCCATTCTTATGAAGTTCGTATATACCAAGGTGTAAGAATTCATAATGATTCGATTAACTAACCCGTGACGGTCTCAAGAGTGACAACATGTCCTTCAGCTTCGTGGAGAATCTTGATTGGCACACCGACTGAAGTCATTCTATAAGGAAAAACGTTTTTAATACAATATCAACGAAAAAACGGAAGAAAAATGATCACAAGTTATTTTAAAGAGTCAGAAAATACATTGGCTGTGTTTTCTGTTTAGTTTTATACATCTTTTTCTTTAAAATTTAGAAAATCAATCGTAGAACGCAAGAGAAAACGAATAAACTAAATCTCAAAAGCAAAAATAAAATTCGAAAAGCGACACGCGCCGCGGTACGCAACGTGTGCGTTGGTCCACATTTGCATCACCTCGAGTTTGCCAAAAAAATTTTAAACACCGAAAGCCAATTTTTTACACAGATTAACGGAATTTTTGCTTTGTTTGTCGCGAAAAACAATATAAAAACTTGAAAATTACAAAAAAATATTCTTTAGAACTGTAAAATTTCAGATAAAATGCAAAGAAGTCGACAAAAACGTTGAAATATGTCTAATCGACTCTATATTCTCCTCGCTGGTCTCTTATTCCTGACAACTTTCGGGTTAACTGGTGTCATTGTACTTCCCATCAGTGTCATATGCTTTTTAGCAGGGTAAATTTATAGTTCTGGACCACTAAAGCACTACAATCCAACAGTTTTTAGCTTTCTGTACATCGTTTATCAAACGGGTCTCGAAAAATCTGCAAAACTTGAAACAAAACTAGCGGATGGATTGAAGAAATTCAAGTTTCCCACCGGAATCGAGCAGCTCTTGAAAAATGGAAAACGACAGAAAGAACAAAATCAATATGTACAAGTTCACTCGATGAGTAACTCTCCGCAGATAGATCTCGTTCTAGAACAGGTACATTACTGCTTTGCGAGAAGTAATCGAAAAAAGTGTGTAATTTCAGATTCTTGACAATATCACCAGAGATTACATTGGATTCTGGTATAAAAACTTATCGAATGACTCATTATTTGAGCACAGCTTGAAAAGAACTTCTCGGCGGTCAATAGCGTCATTGACTCAATGGTATCCCGAGTTTATTGTTTTTGGTTATAAATATTATATATCTCAGTCTTCGACAAGTAGAATGGGTTCCGCTTATTACAAGAGATGTTGTGGACGATTTCGCTTCACATTTGCGTCTTTTCCGGAAGGCTAAAGAGAGAACTGCGTTTCAAATTAAAGAAGATGGTAATGATCATTCATAATACGATATGACATTCCACTGTTTATATTCAGACAAAAAACGGACACCAGAAGACTTGGAAGCAGAATTACTCAGTAATTTCTTCGATTTTGAGCTGGAAATGGAGAAGAATTTGTGTAGAGATCTTCTCTCAACAACACCTCATTACGAGAATGCGTATCTCCATGATTTAGTCGACATTATTCTATATCTCGTTATGCCGCCGGAAGATTTCAGATGTCGTCCGCTAAGATTTTTACTTCGAGAAGTTGTTGGTCAGTGACTAGTCCAAAGAACTCGTAATTTAAACCATTTCTGCAGTTCGAAAAGTGATTCTCCCGACTCTTGACTATCTATCCAATCCAAATGAGATATTCCAATTAATTGTTTGGCTATTGAGTGAAGTCGAACCGAAACCCGATGATTTTCTGGCTTGTCTTTCAAGTTCTACGTGTATTGAGGAGTTGGAAGCTGTTTATCGTTCGATTATTGATGAGAAGACAGTGATGAGAGGCAAAGATTCGGGAGGGGAACAAGGTAATAATATCAGTATTTCTGCTTTAAAATCCAAAAACTTTCAGATACATTCGTAAAACAACAATTGGCAAGCCTTCAATTTGTCGAACAGCTCGTTCAACGAAGAATTGATTTCCTTGGATCAAAAGAGTCGGCGTTCTTTGTAACATTCTATATTTAACGAATCCTTAAATCCCCAACCTTCAATTTTTCAGTCGAAATTTGGAGACGATGGTGATCAGCTCGTCCAACTCCCACTTCATGTCATTCTAACCAATTCAACGGCGCTGTCTCAATTCTGCGAATTTCTTAAATCCGCTGGTGGCCAGAATTATATCGATTTTTACTTGGCGATAGAAGGATTCAAAGTCTCAGTGGAACATCAAATGAGATCACTTTCAAAAGGGGAACTCACAGAATCGGATGCATATGAAACAGTTAAAGAAGCAGCTAAATACATGTATGATCAGTATCTATCGGAAGAGGTCAGTTGGCTAACTAAGAATAATGATAAATGCTCTGAACTCTACAGGCTATAACCAGAGTTCCGTTGGATGATGTCTTAATATCGAAGTTTTTACAACGTCTCAAAAACGATGAGCCACATGATCTTTGGTTTGAAGCAATTCAAGAGAAAGTGTTTGATGTGTTGAAAACGGATGATCACTTCTTCCCCGCATTCAAAAAATCATCTTCTTATGTGAAAATGTTGCTGGAATTAGAGATTATTGATGAGGTAGTTACTTGCAGCATCTCTATTAGAAGGGGACCCTCAGAGTTTAAATTTTTACATTAAAAACGTTTTTTTCCAGGACCGAAACGATCCAACGATGTCTGAATGCGACTCCGTGACTTCATTCTCGTCACAAGAACGATCAGAAGACGAATCTCGTTGTGAATCTGCTCTGCGTAAACTATCTCTAGAAATGGATCAATCTGCTCCATTAGAAGGGGAACCTGTGATGACAGCGACAGTAGAAACGCTAGGAATTGGTCACCAAGGAAAACAGACATACGCTTTATATAATGTGCGTGTCAGCCGATGTGTCGATGGAATTGAAGTGAGCAGTTGGAATGTGATACGACGATATTCAGATTTCCATACACTCCATCAAGTTCTCACCCAGAAGTTCCCAAAACTTGCAACTCTATCATTCCCCGGAAAGAAGACATTCAATAATTTGGATACTCAATTCCTTGAAAAACGTACAAAAGCTCTCAATCTCTATCTCTCATGCATTCTTCAACCATCTCTGTTGCGTAACTATCCGGATATGGATCGCCACGTTTTCGACTTTCTCTCTCAAAAGAAATATGCAAATTCTGATCCTTTGACCAAAAAATTGATGTCTGCAATGTTTGATCCTATTCGAAATGGAGTCAAAGCAATGGGAAGTACTGTGATGGCTGTTCCGGATCAAGTTTTCGAAGGAGTCACTAAAATGGGTGCTGGAATTAATAATGCAGCTAAAATCATTATTGTTGGTTGTTGGCTTTATCATGAAAACATACATTATCATAATTACAGAATCCTATCAGCAACAGTAATACCTCGAATAGGCCGCCAGTTATGGAAACCGATCGAGTTGCCGCTTCGCTCACCGATACGGTACGTCTGGTACCTATAATTTCCATACTTGTCAAGGCCCGGGTACTTGGCGCCTTAATTAAATTTTTTTCGAGTTTTTTTGAAAAGTTTAACTTTTTTAGCGAAAAAGAATTCAGAATTAAAGGAAATTTTGAAAAATCATCAAAAATGTTCGCATTTTCGATGAAAAATTGAAAACAATTTGAAAAAACTGGTTCATTTTTTGAAGCCGAGCTGGGCCTTGACAAGTATGATAAATTCAAAACTCTTATATGACAGACTCCACCCACTTTTTTCCTATTATCTGAATTTTCAATTTCCAGGAAGCAGAAAACATCCCATTGCGAGTTCTCGTCCTTGTCGTCAGCGAGGTTTTTGGTGCACAAGGAAGTGCGTGGTTGCGTCGTCAACTAGTTACCGTAATCCGACATATTGTTACTCCATTTGGAACATCAATCAACAAACGAATTGTGGATATTGTGAATTGGCTTACAAGTGAACAACAAGTCGGCGGTTATTTGCATTCTTTTCGGTAATTCGAAAAAAAAACCGATTTCAGTCTCCAATTTGTCGTATTCTAGAAAATCAATGTGGCCGAATGGAGAGTTGGCAGCGGATTACGTTGAAAAACCACCAGAATTCCATCATAGAACACGTCTCCTGGCTAAAACTTTAATGTTGTCTTCACTTCCGGATGAGCTCAGAATTATTCTAGGAGCGAATGTCAGCTATAAGGTAGTTTTCGGAAAATAATTATGAATAATAAACAATCATTTCAGGGAATCGATACGATATCAGAAGCATTCCAAAATAAGAATCTGAATCGACGTCTTCTGTATGTTCTACTCGAGCGTCTTCTCATTAAAGTTTTCCCATCAAATCGATTCGAAAAAACATTCGCCCAACTTCACTCAAAATCACCGAGAACCAAGAAGATGTAATTAATATAAACATTTAATTTTCCTGTTCAAAATTTACCAAAAGTGGTTGAGTGGAACTTGAGAGAAGTGGATCATTCCTAATTTTCCATTTTCCACTCAACGCTTCGGTTGTGATAGTTCAAAATGAATTCTGTAATTATATACTTTCCCATATTGCATTTATAATCCATTCCTACTCATTACTTTGCCATTTACCCCCTTCTTGTCATATGACCGGTGATTACTGTACAGTATTCATTCCCCTACAAATTGTGCCAACGTGACAGCTCATTCATTTTGTGACGATTCGTGTGAAAACTGTTCTAATGAATTTACAATGTTGATAAGTCTTCGAAAAATAGCGTGTTGTGTATCTACACGTGTATCTCTGCAGTAGTACTGTAGAATAGATAGACGATTAGTATATGAACAGAGACATGGATAATGCTGTGGAAACTCAACTTGGAATTGGTAATGCCAAGATTCTGAAAAGAGGAATTCTGGATTCAGACGAGGGGAAGTTGTTTTTGAAATTTGGGGTATGCGATGGAGCATAACAGTGCAAGGCGTATGGTCCGCAACGAAAAAAAGTTGAATTTTTTCGAGTCGCGTTGCGTGCGCGTCGCGGTTCGTATTGAAAGATACGATTCGTTTTTGGCACCGTGCCAACCGTTGTGCGACGGAGCGCATTTCCGTGACATTACGCCTCGCACTGGAGTTTCTCAGCATGAGTATTGGCATGAGTTACATGCGTGGCTTACAGAACAATGATCTAGTGATTGGAGAGTTGGAATCATTGAGAGCAATCTATGCAACTGACACAGTGAAATGTCCGAAACCATTTGGAGTTGTGGAGTACAATGGTACAGTACCGGTCAAAAAGTTGTAAACTTTTGCCGTTTTAATTTGAAATCGCCCAATTGTGAGAGTGTGCCATGGTAATACTGATTGCCCCATCAAGTAGATGTTTAATGAGTCACACAGAACAAAGGTAGAGCTTCATTTTTGTAGTTGACAACTTTTTTGTACGGTCACTCCCTAGAGATTTATGCGCATTTTAAGACGACAGCTCAAAACAACGCACTATTTTGCACTGAAATCGGTCGGTTTGAGAGAGGAATGACTTTGTCGGTACGTAATTTGCTAGTGTTCGTACAAAAAAGTTGTCAACTGCAAAAATGGAGCTCTACTCTTCTTCTGTACGGTTCATTAAACATTTACTTGGTGGGGCAATCAGTATTACAATGAAATACTCTCAAAGTTAGGCGATTTCAACTGAAAACGGCCAAAGTTTACAACCTTTTGACCGGTACTGTACATGACCTGTATATTAGGATATCGCAATGAATGGATGTTTACAGGAACTCATGCATTGGTAACCAGTTACATTGATTTTCAACATGGAAAAGATTGGGCCGAAGCGGGGAAGCAGTTGGCTAGGTAATCGAATGTTACCGACAGATAACAACCTAGTTAACATCCAGAATGCACGCGAAAAACCACGAAAACCTGAAACATAGAGAACGACGCTCTCGACTTCTCAGCTTCAATTCAGAAGTGTCAGAAGATTCGGAGTGTCCGGACAGTCTGGAATCTGGAACTGAGAAGTATGGGTTCCACGTGGCAACTTGTTGTGGAAGACTTCCTCAAGAAAATGAGTGGACGGATAGTTGGACGGTATGAGGTTCTTCTGTCTTTTGTTTATGTAAACATTTCCAGCAATTTTTCATTTGTCATCGTCTCAAACCACAGATCGATCTATTGATTGAGGTAATTAGGAAACTAATGTTGATCAAAATCAACAATATTTTTAGAAACACAATGATCGGGATCTATCAGAACTGTCTGAAATATTGTATCGAAAAACAGAAGAGCTATTGAAAAGTCGTGAGAATACAGTATCCTCTCTGGTGCATGGAGACTTGTGGGGCGGCAATTGGAGTATGGTCTGCACAGACTCCGGTGGCGTGCAACCGATAGTGTTTGATCCATCTTCTAGTTATTCAGACCCGGAGTTCGAATTTGGAATTATGAAAATGTTTGGTAATCTGGTTAACCTTCTTGTAGATTTCCATGTACTTCTTTTCAGGTGGATGGACAAAAGAGTTTGAGCAAGAATATGACAAGATAATAGGGAAATGCAAAGGAAGAGATGAACGGGTTGCTTTATATGAACTGTACCATAATTTGAATCACTGGTAAGATTTCTCGTGAGAGAATTCAAATATGTATGTATATCGTTTTATTTTACAGGAATCATTTTGGTGGATCATATAGAACCAGTTCTTTGAATCTCATCAGAACCATCATTTGATTTGTTCGAGAAACGGCGACTACTGTGAAGTTGTTAAAATGTATATAATGTTTTCCGATTTTTGATAAACTCTTTGAAAAAAAAATTAAATTCAAATCACTACATCTTATGAGACATTTAAAAACTCCGTGGCACACTTACCACTTACCACTGAAAACATCAAAAATTTCGAACCTTTTGAGCGGTACTGTACTTCAGAGCTGCTCATAAGATTTCCGAAATATGCTTGTCTCAAAAATATAAATTGGCAAAACATAAACATATCGCTCGTGAAACATTTTCAAAGTATCCAGTTTGAATTGGCACTTCTCACAATTCCCTGATCACAACATGCCATTCTTCGTTCCGAGCAATTTGCCCTTTGCCCTCTGCACACGAGTGTTATAGACACTTGAAATTGATCCGATCTTCTCTCTTTGACAGCACTGCAGTTCTAATTTTTATTTCTATTTCCAAACTCAAACATTGCCTCTTTTTTGTGTTCCATGTCTCCTGTCTTTTCTCAGCCGCCCTCTGATCAGCTCCCGCGCAAAAAGAACATGCGGACGCCCCGACGACGGTCAAAACGTTTTGCACTTTCTCTCTCACCTATCGTCTCGAAAGGGATCGTGTGTGAAGAGAGAGAATTGTTGTGTTCTCATTCATTCACACTGTTCTTCTTCTCTCTCTCTCTCTCTTCTCCTGTCACATTCGTGTTGTGTGTGTGTCCAGGAGGCTCCCTCCGAGGAAAACGGAAACAAAAAGATCTGCTGCTGCTGCTTTGGTGGCCCTGGTGGAGGGAGCTCTCCGCGCGCGGAGCACAAGCGGACAGTTCCCTCTCCCACCCCTCTCACCCCTCCGTTAGTGTATACACTTTTGACACGTGTCGTTTTATTTCTCTGGCCTCTGTAAGAGCTTCAACACTCCCCAACTGACTCCCTAACATCTCTTCTCTGAGCATCCGGCCATTCCGGTTGCCCTTCCCTTGCTTCTTGCACTGAAGGCTGACTCTTGAAAGAACAGAGCAAGAGCTCTCTCCCACTAGCCTTGGCTCTGTCTTGACACACGTCACACCTTGGAATAAGTTGTGTTACTTCGTATAGTATGTTTGGTCCCTCGATAGTTTTTATCTATTATCTTGTTACAACTGTTGTAAGGTCACAACCTTCCGCTGATATCTTTAGAAGCTTTGCCGGATACATACCTGAAGAGCACAGAGTTATTCATCATGAATGGCAAAATTCAGGTAATTTTATCATTCATTTGCTGCTTGTAATTGCCTTTTGGTTTCAGGAAAATTTCAAGGAGACATTGACGGCGTGGATCCGAATTTGCTCAAACTTCCAGTGAGTTTGATGTGGGTTTAATAACTGAAACGGCTCGAACTGATGTTTTGAAATAAGAGAAAGCGCAGTGTATCTAGCACAGTCAGTTCACATTATGAGAAAAGCGAAATTAATTTTGTACCTACCTACCGTAATCCTAAAATTAGAAAACATCAGAGATTTGAAGATTGGTTTTTATTTCTGCAGGTTTAAATCAAAACTCAGAAGGTTTGTTCTATCTTAAAACTATAATATATTTTTGTCAGGAAGGACCAGTGTTATTCAATGCATTAAAAAACAAACAACTAACATGGGAAAACGGATTGATACCATACGAAATGGACACGGCTTTCTGTGAGTGAGTAGTCGTCTGAATTAATCACTGAAAACCTGGAGAAATGTGATTTCTTATCCTCAACTCTTAATTTTCAGCACCAAATGAGGTGAAAATTCTGGAAAAAGCATTTGACAGTTACCGGCGAAACACGTGCATTCGATTCGAGAAGCGAGAAGGACAAACTGATTATTTGAATATTGTGAAAGGATATGGGTTGGTCTTTTTTTTCAGAAAATCTGTATACATTACAGATATTTTTACAGATGCTACTCTCAAGTAGGCCGAACAGGAGGGAAACAAGAAATCTCATTGGGACGCGGTTGCTTTTTCCATGAAATTATTGTACATGAATTAATGCATTCCGTTGGTTTTTGGCATGAACATTCGAGAGCCGGTTTGTTTCGAAGCATAGAACTAATTGTCACTTTTTTCTTAGATCGAGATGATCACATTCGGATACTTTGGGATAACATTCTGCCTGGTATGAAGTCTCAATTTGACAAGATTTCTGCTGTTTTACAAGTGAGTACTGAAAAAGAAATCAAAAGTTTCGAACTAGTCACAAAAACTCAAATAATAATTATTAATTTTTTATATGGTAGGATTCTACTTACTTCCACTTTCCAAAACACCATTTTTAAATCAAATTGAGATGTTCTGATATCACTGGATTATTATCAAATCAAAAAGAAATCAGTAAACAAAAAATCGGCGGGCCGCTGATAGACACAGTGTGTGAACGGACAAACAGACAGGTTGAAATGTTTGTATAATGCCATCGGAAGATCAATAGATTAGTGCAGTTCCACGAACGGCATATGAGAAATCAGAGACCAGTTTTTTCATGGCAATGACAATGATTTCTAGAGAATGCTCTTGTCAAGCATTTTTTGTTGAAATGAGTATTATGAGTCATAGTTTCCAAGACATGCGTATTGATCAAATGAATAATAAAAATGAGTAACAAGTCTGCAAAAATTCTATGACATTTAGAAAGGCACTCACTGAAATTTCAGGATCTTCAAGGAGAAAACTATGATTACAAGTCAATCATGCATTATGACAGCACTGCCTTCTCACGAAACGGACGAAACACGATAGAGACCGTGGAGGATGGATTCACACAAGTGATTGGTACGGCTCAAGATCTATCTCCTCTAGACATCGTCAAAGTAAGTAATTTATAAA